>NC_045796.1:69835336-70146586 GCF_009873245.2 Balaenoptera musculus | reverse complement strand
TCACTGGTTTGCTAAGTTGACACGAAATGTTATCAAGAGCCCAACAAGTTGTAGACACTTTTTAAAAAGCTCAAAACAAATTTTTCTTGTCCTTGTGACGGATTTTGGTTTAACAAGTTTGTCTTGAAGTAACAGTGAAAAAAAGGTAAAAGAAAAAAGTTCAAAGATCTAGAGACAAGCATGAAACACTAACTCTCCTTCGGAAGAATTACAGGGCTGATGGGTAAATGTCTGTAAACTATATAACCTTGGGAAGAAACTATATTATTAGAAATTTTGGTTTTACAGTTATTTTCAATTCAAGACCATAGCATATACTAAGTCTGACCAATCCAACAATGGTGTGTATTTCTTTTTTTAAATTAATAGACCAAACCATGCATTATGATAAATTTTAAAGTTCAATTGAGATAAAACTCAACAAATGGTCTCACATCCAGGATGACTTGTCCTCCATGGGCTCACTCAAGGGAGACCCAATTCCTCTATGAGGTTTCCCCAACTCCCTCAGGTCATCCAGATTCTACCATCTCTGATGTTTCTAATGCTTATTGTATCAATCACTTTTTTAAAAAAATTTTGTTTTATTAAGAGAACTGTCTTATGGTTTCTCTTATATAAATTTTATGCTTCCAACAGATTATAGGCTACCAGAGAGTGAAACCAGCAGTACCTTTCTTGTATTCAATATGGAGTCCATTAATTCATTTAACCATAGTTATCTCGCACCTACTGCATGACTGGCACTGCGATAGGAACCGGGGATGTGAGAAAAACAGATGCTATAAGCCCCAGTGGAAATTAGAGTTTAAAGAGCAATAGGCATTAATCAAATTGGGAATTCCCTGGTGGTCCAGTGGTTAGAGTTCTGCACTTCCACTGCAGGGGGCACAGGTTCGATCCTTGGTCAGTGAATTAAGATCCTGCTTGCTGCGTGGCACAGTCAGAAAAAAAAAAAAAAAAAAAGAATAAATAAAATAAATAAAAAATTAATTAAAAAATAAAGTTATAGAAAAAAGATGTAAAATAGCAACTACAATAAGTTTTGCAAAGGAGACATATACAGTGTTATGAGTGTATATGAATGAAGGGGTAAGAAAGGCACTGCTAGGGAACATCAAGATCTGTAGGATAAGCAGATTTAACTCCGGGTGGCACTCCAGGCAGAGGGATCAGAATGTGCAAAGATTCTGAGGCAAGAGGAGGCACAATAAGTTTTAAGAACTGGAGGGAAACCACTGTAGCTGAAGCAGAGGGAATGAGTGAAGGTGCAACAGCTGCAACATAACCCATTCTTACCTTTGTTAATAGTTCTCTGTTTATTTTGAAATTTACAGTCCCTGGACCAGTGCTGATTTCACTCACCACCGTGTCACATTTTAGCTGAAAAGATAACAAATCAAGTAAAACAGGCGTGTTATGAAATAGGCTTAATGAGCTTTGTAGTTCTAACCCTATCGGATTGGCTCCCAAGGGCAGCAGGTGGGTCCTCTCTCACAGTCATCGTGTCTGGACCTCGGCCTTAGCCCGTCTCCCCAGTTCCATCATTCTATTTGCATTTACACGTTTTCTTCTTTTCCAGGCTAGAATGCTACTCTCTATTTGAAATCTCTCTCTTCCTCTTTCCCATTCTCTCACTTCAAATTCTCTTTCTAACGTGGAAAAAAGGGAGCATCACTTTACCCACCCTATGTACCCTGACATGCAATGAATTCTTTTTATTTCATCCGCCTTGCATGAGAGTGACAGAACATGACATTCTGTCAAGGCATCCGCTAGAACAACTCACACCCACACATAAAATGTAAATAATTTAAATGCTCGGTCTTCAATGGATACGCTTTACATTTTTAACCAACTAGATGTTCAAAGCACCCGAGATACCCATGAATCTTGAAGAAATACCTGCTGTCACTGAGGAGCCACTAGCCTTTATTTCTGAGAACTCACAGGAGGAGGAGGAAATAAATCTTATAATTAGGATAATTTTATTCCTGGTATACTTCCTGATAAAAATCTGGGGTAATTTCTGTGGTCAAATAAACATTTACTTAGCTACCAAAGCTCCTTTATCATAGTCATTCTTTAAACATTTTTTTCTATGAAAGTGACTTTCATTGTTTGGACTCTTCAGTGTGCCCATGCCCTCCTCTGTGTCACATGTGATAACCTTATTTTTAAAAAAAACTTCCCCCCAAACCTGCTTTTCTAAAGGTATTACACTAACAATTTAGACGTGGTCATTCACCACAATCCTTTCAATTCCTCTTTTAGATACGGAACCCATCAGAGAAATTAGAAATGGAAGAGGTTTGTTAAATCACCTAACCACTTCTTCTCCGCAATCATGATTCTATTTACATCTAATCATTTCTTCTCATATTTTAACGTTCATCTTCCCAGAAACTTATTTTAAAAATTGCAACCCACTGCTCTAATTTATCAAGCTTGTTCTACTAAATTCAGAAGTCCATCCAGCTTCAATCTGTAAATTTAATTAACACTTCAGTCTTCCTGTAAGTAGTTAATCAAAAAATTGAATAATGTCAGCTCAAGAGGAATGTTTTATACCTAATTTCAAAAACCATCTTAACCTTACAGTATGCAGGTAAAATAAATTTAAATTATACTTTTCAAGGTGCCTTGAACAAAAATGCTATTAAATTCATTATTATGGCTGAGATAGCCTGCAGAGATAGCTTGTAGAGTAGTTTTTTCTTTGAAATACTACATTTATTATAATGTCAAAAAGAGATAATAGTGCTAAAGTACCTTCTCTGCCAGTCTCATGGCTTGAAGTTGAATATCTGGTCTTGAATGGCCATTGTTGTGTTCCAATAGAGAATCCACAGAAAGCTGAAAGTCAGCTACTTCTCTAAAGACAGACATTGAAACAGGAAAAGGCTGTTACCTTAAAAACATTACTAGTGTAACAAACAAACAAATGAAAAAGACTAATTAGTCTGTGTTCTCTACATTGACACAATTTTATCAGAAGGAATTACACTTTCAAAATATAAAGCAATCAGAAATATCATCACCTTGTATTGATTTAGAACTTTATCTTGCATCACCTTACAAAACTCTTCCTCTTCCATTACCTAGTTGTAGCTTTATGGTATCTCTGTGGGAGAGGCAGAGCAACCACCTTATTTGATAGATGTGAAAAATGATGTCCGGCAAGTTCAATGTCTCCCCTAAAAATCCTCCTGCAACTAATAAGCAGACTCAGTAAAAAGCTCAAGTCTCTTGACTGCTTCTATCAGTACAAATCTTCTTCCACTATTCCACATGCTTCCTTCATTCAAGTCCCTTCATTGACCTTCAAGTGACCAAAGCACAATTTTTAAAAAATGTTGTAATCTGAGTTTCAACATGAGAGGAAGAATATTCTTCTTAACACTGAGTAGTTCCTTAAGGAGATAGACAGTGCTGTTCTTTTCATTGGGCTGGTGATGAAACAATGCAAAAACAAAGAAACCAAGAAAGAAACACAAAGCAACCGATTAGTGAAAACAATCATTTGCTTCAGAAGAGCAGTTATCTCTAGGAAAGGATGGTAGGGAGTGGAATCAAAGAAGTATATACAGGTGGCTTCAATGGTATCTGTAATGTTTGATTTCTGAAAACAAAAATTTGGAAAAAAATTAAGACCTGACATTCAAAAGTGAGCATGAGTGTTCACTGTATTATTCGCTATAAATTTTCTGTAGCTTGAAATCTTCTAGGTGTAAAAATAATTTTAATTAATATACAAACATCCACATAATTACCAACACTGAACATCCTCTGATGTTTAATAATGAAGTAGAGAATGAGACTTTATGGGCAGGATAAGTGGCTTGATCCATTATCTGTCTAGCCCATCTGTAATGCAAAATAGAAGAGCACAAATCACTTCCTTCTTACCACTCTTGAAATTCAGGCACATGTCTAAAAAATTCTGTGTGGCTTCTGATCACATTAAAGAATCTAGCCAATAATGACCATTAAGAATTTTCCTGAGCCTTGAGAAGTGACCAGGGCAGCAGAGTAGGAAGACCCTGAGCTTCCTTCCTTCCACATGCACACCAAAATTGCAGCGATTTACAGAGCAACTATCCATGAAATCCACCTGAAGACTAGGAGAAATTATCTCCTACTGCTAAGGAAGGAACCACAATGAGACTAGTAAGAGGGGCAGAGATGTGGTAGAGTCAAGACCCACAAATGGGAGGATAATTATAATTACAGAGGTTTTCTCCAAGGAGCAAAGCCCCACACTGGGCTCCCCAGCCTGGGGGTCTACACTGGGAAGATGAGCCTGTAGCATGTTGGTTTTGAAAGCCGGTGGGGCTTACTTTCAGGAGAGCCAGAGGACTGTGGGAAATATAAACTCCACTCTTAAAGGGTGCACACAAAATTTCACAAGCTCTAAGACCAGGGCAAAAGCATAACTCGAAAGGAGCATGGGTAAGACCCACTTGCAGGTCTTGGAGAGCCTCCCAAAGAGCAGGAAGCAAATGGAGCTCACCCTGGGGACAGAGACGCTGACAGCAGCCAATTTAGGGAGCTCATCCCATGAGGACACTGGTGCAGGTACGCGCCATTTTGAAACCCTCCCTCTAGCTTATCAGTGCTGGGACCCAGCTTCATGCACCAGCCAGTCCTCACCACCCCTGGGATACCCCAGGCAGGGACCTGGCCCCACCCAGCAGTGGGCTGACACTAGCCCAGGGATCCCCCCCAAGCTGCCAGAGGTGGTCATAGGACCCTCTTTACCCACTGGGGTGGACACCAGCCCTGGGACTCCCTAGGCCCTGCAGCAAGAGACACAGCTTCACCCACTAGTGGGCCAGCATTAGACTCTGGATCCACTGGGACACATCCCCACCCAACAGAAGGCTGACATCGCCTCCAGGATGGCCTGGGCACCTCAGCCAGCCATGCCAGGGTATGACCACGCTCACCAGTGGGCCATCACCAGCCCTGTCAGGAATCGACCCTGCCCACCAGGAGGCCACCACCAGCCCCGGGACCACCCAACGCCATGGCCCTATCCATCAGCAAGCTAACACTAGCTCTGGGACTCTGAGCCCTGCAGCCAGCCACCCCAGGACGTAGCTCCCCACCAGAGGGCCAGCGCTAGCCCCAGGACCCCCTGCAGCTCTGTAGCCAGTCGCCTTCTGAACCAGCCCTGCCCACCTGCTGGCCTGCACCAGGCCCTGGACTCCCCTGGCAACACAGCCAGCCACACCAGGACCCAGCCCTCCTGACCAGCCTGTCAGCACCAATAATTGGACACATCAGGCCAAGCAGCTAGCTGGGCAGGGACACAGCCCCACCAGCTGAAGGTCAGATGTTTCAGGATCTCCAGAGCTGCCAGCTGCCCTGGGACTTGGCCCTGCCCACCAGTGAGCAGGCACTAGCCCTGGAACCTACTGGGCCTTGGCCCAGCCCCAGTGGGCTGACACTGACACTGGGACCACTAGGGCCTCGCAGCTACAGATGCCAGGACCTGGCTCTGCCCACCAATGGGCCAGCACTAGCCCTAGGACCCATTGGGGCTCCGTAGCCAGTCGTCTAGCGACCGGGTCCTAGCCATCTATTGGTTGGTACCAGGACCAGGACTCCCCTGGCCATGAACTCCACTGCACCAGGATCTGGCCCCACCTATCAGTGACTGGCAGCCTTCACACAAGGCAGGGCCTGGCAACCCACTGTCCTACCCACAAAAGAGCCAGGCCTACTTGCATGCCCACAGTAGTCAGCCTGCCACAATAGAAAGACCCAAAAAGCCCACATAGGGGACACCTCTAAAGCATATGACTCTAGTGACCAGAGGGGAGCGTGCTGCTAGGACCCACATGAAGTTTTCTACATAAGGTCACTTGTCTAGAATAGGAAATGTAACCAACCTACCAAATACATAGAAATAAAAACATAATTAGACAAAATGAGGTCTCAGAGAAATACATTCCAAATGAAGTAACAAGATAAAACCCCAGAAGAAGAATTGAGTTAAGTGGTGATAAGCAATCTACCCAATAAAGAGTTTAAGGTAATGATCACAAAGATGCTTGGGAGAATGGATGAACAGAGGGAGAAGTTTTAAACAAATAGGAGATATAAAGTAGAATCAAACAGAGCTAAAGCATACAACAACTGAAATAAAAATACACTACAAGAAATTAATAGGAGATTAGATGATACAGAGGACGGATCAGTGAATTGGAAGAGCAGTGGAAATTACTACTCTGTGGGCTGAAAAGGAGGGAGTGGATGATATATTTACAGCAACAAAACGGAAAAAAAAAACCTACAACCAAGAATACTGTATCTAACAAGGCTTTCATTCAGATTTGAAGGAGAGATCAAAAGTTTTACAGACAAGCAAAAGCTAAGAGTTCAGCACCATGAAACTAGCTTTAAAAGAAATGTTAATGGGATGGAAGAATATTGTTAAAATGACCATACTACCCAAGGCAATCTACAGATTCAATGTAATCCTTATCAAAATATCAATGGCATTTTCCATAGAAAAAGAATAATTCTAAAACTTGTATGGAAACACAAAAGACCCAGAATAGCCAAAATAATCTTAAGAACAACAAAGCTGAAGTATAACACTCCCTGATTTCAAACTATGCTACAAATCTACAGTAATCAAAACAGTATAGTACTGGCACAAAAACAGACATACAGGGACTCCCCTGGTGGCGCAATGGTTAAGAATCCACCTGCCAATGCAGGGGACACGGGTTCAAGCCCTGGTCGGGGAAGATCCCACATGCTGTGGAGCAACTAAGCCTGTGCACCACAGCTACTGAGCCTGTGCTCTAGAGCCTGCGAGCCACAACTACTGAAGCCCATGTGCCTAGAGCCCATGCTCCGCAACAAGAGAAGCCACCTCAATGAGAAGCCTGTGCACCACAACGAAGAGTAGCCCCCACTCGCCGCAACCAGAGAAAGCACGTGCAGCAACGAAGACCCAACGCAGCCAAAAATAAATAAATAAAAAACAAACAAAAAAACCAGACATATAGATCAATGGAACAGAATAGAGAGCCCAGAAATAAACCAACATTTATATGGGCAACTCATCTACAACAAAGGAGGAAAGAATATACAATCGAGAAAAGACAGCCTCTTCAATAAATGGTGCTGGGAAACTGGACATTTACATGCAAAAGAATCAAACTGTATTACTCTCTCACACCATGCACAAAAATGAAATTCAAAATGGATTAAGGACTTAAACGTAAGACCTGAAACAATAAAACCTGTAGAGGAAAACATAGGCAGTACATTCTTTGACACTGGTCTTAATAATATTTCTTTTGCATATGTCTCCTCAGGCAAGGAAGGCAAAGCAAAAATAAACCAATGGGACCTAATCAATCTAAAAAGCTATTGCACAGCAAGGAAACTATCACCAAAATGCAAATCACCTACTGAATGGGAGAAGATATTTGCAAACAATATATCCAACAATGGGTCAATATCCAAAATATACAAAGAAATCATACAACTCAACATCAAATAAACAAACAACCCAATTAAAAAATGGGCAGGGTTCCAGGATTGACATTTTTCCAAAGAAGACATACAGATGGCCAACAGGCACATGAAAAGTTGCTCAACATCACTAACCCTCAGGCAAATGCAGATCAAAATCACAATGAGGTATCATTCCTACCTGTCAGAATTGCTATTACCAAAAAGACAACAAATAATAAGTGTTGGCAAGGATGTGGAGAAAATGGAACCCTTATGCACTGTTGCTGGGAATGTCAATTGGTGCTGCTACTATGTAAAATAGTATGCAGATTCCTCAAAAAATTAAAACTAAGCTACCATACAGTCTATGAATTCCAAGTCTGGGTATTTATCCAAAGAAAATGAAAACACTAATTTGAAAAGATATGTATACCCCTATGTTCACTGCAGCATTATTTACTATAGCCAAGATACGGAAGGAACTTCAGTGCCCATCAATAGATGAGCAAATAAAGAAGATGTGGTATGTGTGTGTGTGTGCACACACACACGCACCACACACTGGAATATTATTCAGCCATAAAAAGAATGCAATCTTGCCATTTGCAGCAACATGGATGGACCTAGATGGTATTCTACTAAGTGAAATAAGTCAGACAGAGAAAGACAAATACTATATGATTTCACTTAATTGCAGACTCTAAAAAACAAAACAGATGAACAAACATAACCAAACAGAAACAGAATCATAGATACAGAGAACAAACAGGTGGTTGCCAGAGGGGAAGTGTGTAGGGGGAAGAGAGAAATAGGTGAGGAAGATTAAAAGGTACAAACTTTCAGTTACAAAATAAATCAGTCACAGGTATGAAATGTACAGTGTGGGGAATACAGTCAATAATTACGCAATGCCGTTGCATGGTGACCAATGACAACTAGACTTAACATGATCATTTTGAAATGTACAGAAATCACTATGTTGTAGAATATGAACAGTGTTGTAGGTCAATTATACTTCAAAAACAAACAAACAAGCAAACAAACTAACAGGCTCCTAGAAAAAGAGATCAGATTTGTGGCTACCACAGGTGGGGGTTAGGGGAAGGGGGAATTAGATGAAGGTAGTCAAAAGGTACAAACTTCCAGTTATAAGATAAATAAGTACTAGGGATATAATGTACAACATGACAAAGATAATTAACACTTGTATGTTAAGAGAGTAAATCCTGAGAGTTTTTATCACAAGGAAAAAAATTTTTTCTCTACTTCTTTAATGTTGTCTATAGGGGATGATGGATGTTCACTAAACTTACTGCGGTCATCATTTCATGACAATATGTACGCCAAATCACTATGCTGTACATCTTAAACTCATACAGTGCTGTATGTCAATCATATCTCAATAAAACTGGGGCGGGGGGAAGGATTCTCCTGCGCCTTAATCCATTATCCAGCAGCCTAGTGTGGATTACACTTATCAACCCAAACTCATCTACTGACATTTGAGGTGTAACCAAAGACCCAAATTCAACTATTAATCAGTGTCTGTGTGCTCTTGGGCATGTTGCTTAATTTCTTTTGTAGCACAGTAAAATGGTGATGATAATGGCGCCTACTTAAGTTCTGGTAAAATAATCCTAGTTCTGATGTTAAATAAAAATGTTAATACAGTACCAAGCCATGGGGAATTATTCTGTCTGTAGTTCTTCACTTACTGGATTGGTTGGCAAACCATTCTGTTTCTTTTCTAAGACTATTCTCTAATGATTACATAACAATTTAATTTTCTAAAGATTAACTTTAATTGTGGAAACTCATATAAGGTTTGAATATATTTATTCTTACCAAAGAACTCTGTTTAGTCAAGTATTTGTGCCAATAATGTGGGAAACTGAAGAAATTAGTCTAACAAAATGGGACTAACACAAAGATTTTAAAAAATAAAAACCATATAAAGTTAAAATAAGAGCTATAACAGCAATATTAATTGAAAATAAAGATTTGAATGTACCAAAGATTAAATAATGATTTGACATATAGCTAAGATGCTTTCTTTTTTTTGAAATTGAAGTATAGTTGATTTACAATGTTGTGTTAATTTTTGCTGTACAGCAAATTGATTTTGTTACACATACATACATATATACATACATTCTTTCTGATATTCTTTTCCACTATGGTTTATCTCAGGATATTGAATATACTTCCCTGTGTGGGATACTTTATAAAAGGTTTAATATGACCATAAACCTACAGGATGGCTCTCAAACATCCAGGAAAACCCAAACAGGTCACATGATTTTCTACAGATGGTTTAAAAAGTTAATAGTATGAAGTATCCAAAATTTTATTTGAGACATAAATAATAAACTAATTCAATTTAAAAATTCTCAATAAAATCAAATATTTTCAAGTAGTTCAGTGGTATAAGGACAAATTTAAAAAATCATCCTTTTAGGCCAATAATAATGATTAACACCAATTTATTAAACTAAGAATATTTAAAACACAAATTCTGAATTCGGTGCTGGGTTATTTGCTAGTATGAAAGGACCCATAGAGAAGTAAATGCTTCAGGGAGGTGAGGGTAATCAACCAGACTTGATCCCAGTGTTCCCTTTTGGGAGATTTTAATTATACACCCACCAGAAACTTTTGCTTTGTCTCTTTAGTGAAGTAATTTTTTAAAAATTGAAGTACTGTATAGTTGATTTACAATATTGTGTTAGTTGCAGGTGTGCAGCAAAGTGATTCAGTTACACACACACACACACACACACAAATGTGTGTGTGTGTATATATATTCTTTTTCAGATTCTTTTCCACTATAGGTTATTACAAGATATTGAATACAGTTCCCGGTGCTATACAGTAAGTCCTTGTTGTTATCTATTTTATATATAGTAGTGTGTATCTGTTGATCCCAAACTCCTAATTTATCCCTCCCTCCCCCGCTTCCCCTTTGGTAATCATAAGCTTGTTTTCTGTGTCTGTGAGTGTTTGTTTTGTAAATAAGTTCATTTGCATCATTTTTTTAGATTCCACATATAAATGATATCATTTGATATTTGCCTTTCTCTGTCTGACTTACTTCACTTACTATGGTAATCTCTAGGTCCATCCATGTTGCTGCAAATGGCAATATTTCATTCTTTTTTATGGCCGAGTAATATTCTATTACGCACGTGTGCACGCACGCACACACACACACACCATCTTCTTTATCCATTCCTCTGCTGATGGACACTTAGGTTGCCTCCATGTCTTGGCTATTGCAAACAGTGCTGCTATGAACACTGGGGGGCATGTATCTTTTCGAATTACAGTTTTTGTCTTTTCCGGATATATGCCCAGGAGTGGAATTGAGTTTTTTTTTTTTTTTTTTTTTTTTTTTAACAAATCTCCATACTGTTTTCCACAGTGGCTTTACCAATTTACATTCCCACCAGCAATGTAGGAAGGTTCCCTTTTCTCCACATCCTGGAGAGGCAATTCTTGAATGTGAACTATGTGAAAAGTCAGAACTGAAACAATCTAAATGTCCATCAACAGGGCAGCGTTAAGAGTAAGCCACTGTTAAAAAGTGGTATTTTCAAAGAAATGATGCCAAGAGAAAGGGTTCAAAATCATACATACAGTTGTTTTATAGCTATGACTTTTTTAAGGCTGAAAGACATATTCAAAGAGAAAAGATAAAAGATATACCAAATTGCTAACATCAGTTGTCTTACTGTATATAGTAAGAGTATTGGGGAGTTTTTCTTCTTATTCTTCTGTATTTTCCTGAATTTCCTTAAGGTTATGTTTTGCTTTCGTGACAGAAAAACTAATTAAAAAAAATCCCTTTAAAATGACATAACATCTAGACTATGAAAAGCAGCTGTCAAAATAGTCCACTGTGAAGCAGGAGAGTGGGTAGGGGTGTAGACAACACAAAACTGGCCATGTGCTAATGATCTTGAGTGATGGGCACATAGCAGCTCACTAAACTATACCCTCTACTTTCATATCGTTTATAATTTAAAAAATAAGTTTAAAAAGCAATAGCTACTTCCCCACTACTTCTGAGAAGTTGTTGTGGTTTCAGACTGAAATCCATAGATCTGAGTAGTACTGGCTGGTAACAAAGTTACTAATTCTGTCTACTACAAGCAGTATTAAACAGGAATTTCACCACAGTTGAAAATACAGCTGGGACTTCCCTGGCAGTCCAGTGGCTAAGACTCTGCACATCCACTGCAGGGGGTGTGGCTTCAATTCCTGGTCAGGGAACTAAGATTCTGCATGTTGTGGCCAAAAAAAAAAAAAAAAAAAAATTCAGCTGACTCTTAAACAACCGGGGGGAGTTAGGGGCACTGACCATCCGAGCAGTTGAAAATCCCAGTGTAATTTTACAGTCAGCCTTCCAAATCCACGGTTCTGTATCCACGGTTCAACCAACCATGGATTATGTAGTACCATAGTTCAGGCTAGCTGAAAAAATCCATGTATAACTGGACCCATGCAGTTTAAACCCATGTTGTTCAAGGGACAACTGTATAACTGAATTAGGAGACCTGAGGAAATGGATTCATATCACATTAAATAAACCAAATAAACAAAAATAAAATTTCTTAATTCTCCTGGCATGTTATAGCGTTTTAGAATCAAGTTAGAAATATAGAACAGTTAGGCTTTTGACTTCCCTGGTGGTGCAGTTAGTTAAGAATCCACCTGCCAATGCAGGGGACACGGGTTCGATCCCTGGTCCGGGAAGATCCCACGTGCCGTGGAGCAATTAAGCCATTGCGCCACAACTACTGAGCCTGGGCTCTAGAGCCCGCGAGCCACAACTACTGAAGCTCACATGCCTAGAGCCCGTGCTCTGCAACAAGAGAAGCCACCGCAATGAGAAGCCCGCGCACTGCAACAAAGAGTAGCCCCTGCTCACCACAAGTAGAGAAAGCCTGCATGCAGCAATGAAGACCCAACACAGCCAAAAAAAAAACCACCAAAAAACAAGAACAGTTAGGCTTTGTTTTAGTACTCTAAAGAATAACTGGGTTTATGAAGGCAAAGCTAGGGATTTCCTTTGTTGTAAACAAATTTAATATGCAGAATTTTAGACTGGTAGCCTAGAAAAATTGAGGTCCTCCCCAATATTTATTTTCTATAAACCAAAGTCCTGGTATTTCAGATTGTTAAAGTGGAGCTACCCAAAGGAACTGCAAGCAGGTAAAGAAAATCTTATTCAAAAGAGGGGCCAAGACAACAGGCGCATGGAAAGATGCTCAGCATCACTAATTATTAGGAAAATGCAAATCAAACCAATAATGAGATATCCCCTCACATCAGAATAGGTACTGTCAAAAAGGTGAGAAATAAGTGTTGGCAAGGATGTGGAGAAAAGGGAACCCTCATATACTGTTGGTGGGAACGTAAATTGGTGCAGCCACTATGGAGATTCCGCAAAAAGTTAATAGAACCACCACATAATCCAGCTATCCTACTTCTGGGTATTTATCAAAAGAATATGAAAGCACTAATTTGAAAAGATAAAAGCACCCCTATGTTTACTGCAGCATTATTTACAATAGCCAACGCATGGAAACAACCTAAGTGTCCATAAATGAATAGATAAAGATGTGGTACATATATACAATGGAATACTACTTAGCCATAAAAAAGAAATAATGCCATTTGCAGCAACATGGATGGACCTAGAGATTATCATACTAAGTGAAAGTAAGTCAGACAGAGAAAGACAGCTATTGTATGATAGTGCTTATATGTGGAATCTAAAAAAAGGGTACAAATGAACTTATCTACAAAACAGAAATGGAGTTACAGATGTAGAGAACAAACTTATGGTTACCAGGGGTAAGGTGGGGGAGGGATAAGATTGGGATTGACATATACACACTACTATATATAAAATAGGTAACTAATAAGGACCTACTGTATAGCACAGGGAACTCTACTCAATACTCTGTAACGGCCTATATGGGAAAAGAATCTAAAAAAAGAGGGGATATATGTTTACGTATAACAGATTCACTTTGCTGTACATCTGAAACTAACACAACACTGTAAATTAACTGTACTCCAATAAAAAATTTAAAAAGGAGATGTGGTATATACATAAACAATGGAATACTACTCAGCCATAGAAAAAGATGAGATCTTGCCATCTGGGACAATGTGGTTGGACCTCGAGGGTATTACGCTAAATGAAATAAGTCAGACAAAGAAAGACAAATACCGTATGATTTCACTCATATGTGGAGTATAAGAAATAAAAACAAAGTAAGTGAACAAACCAAACATGCAGCTACAGAGACAGAGTGGTGGTTACCAGAGGGGAAGGGGTGGTGCGGCAGGGGGGTGGGTGAAATGGGTGAAAGGGATCAACTGTATGATGACACATGGAAACTGAAGTTTTGGTGGTGAGCACGCTATACTGTTTAGAGAATGCTGTGCGCATGAAATTTATATAATGTTATAAGCCAATGTTACTTCAATTAAGAAAAAAAAAGAAACAAAAAGATGGGCCAATACAGTTCAGCTTATTAAAGGTCTTTGAAACATAAAATAAAAACTGAGACATTCCATTATGCAAAATGTCCTTTACAGATTTTATGAAATAGGTAACTGGTTTGCATCATTACATCAATTTACATATAATTATATGGCCCATCTTTTGGTCAGTGGTTGCCTCTGTTCTTGGAACTCAGTATAGATGAAGCTGTAGCAGGCCATTTTAAGATGCTCTCTTTTACAAGGACATACGTAGCCTTTCTCTTTCTTTTCCACTTATCTCTTTGTCCTATTCTGGGAAAAAGAACATTCACTCTACTCAATCTTAAAATCCTGACAAACTTAAGCGGACAAAATACAAGGACATAATGGTATAATGATAATGGTATCATTATATCATAATGGTACAATGATAACTTAAGCTTAGGGCTTAAATGCCTACTATGTAGCTAATTTCTTGTCATTATTAATTAACTGAGAGGGTATTTTATCCAAGTATTAAAGTTTTCTAGCCAACTCGTAAACAGGTATCAATGAGAATGACCAAACTCACAAAAGAGATATCTCTCTGAATCCAAGAAGCAACTATAGGTTGTATGTAGTCCTAACCAGTAATTCTCTATCACTGGGGGGCCTCGAATGGAAACAAGCAAAAAACCAAAACCTGCAAAAAAAATCTAGCAGGTAAATATGGTACAATAGTATTCAAGTATTAGATAGGTGGAAAATCTCTAAGATCCCTTCAAAAACTGATTTTCTAACTACAATCTAACTACAATCTTAGTTCTTTTATTTGCTGTTACAGAATTAAATTTGAACTTCATTCCAAATTTTTCTTAAAGACTGCCATAATTATAGTTATTAGAATAAACATCAAGACAGCATGAGAATACAAATATAATCTGCCATGTCAGTATGTAAAATACAGATTTTAATTTTATTATTTAAATCCATGGGAATAATAGGTTAAATCATATATTAAGGTTAATTTCAAGGACTATTCCATAAATTGAAGAGTAACTTTTTTTGTATATTGACAAAGCCAGTAACATTCTAGATCATTACAAATATATTATACTTAACTCTTTTCTGGAAATTGGAACTGCAGATATTGACTTGATCAAGTATTCTGGAGGAAGATCCAACACTCTTGAAAGCTAAAAATCAAAAAGAACAAACAGCACAAGACTGTTAATATATTTGTTCCAGATTCAATAGAATGCTACTCAACAATTGAAAAAAAATATTGAGACACAACACAAATGAGCTACAAATGCACTATGCAATGTGACAAAAGCCAGACTCAAAAGGCTATATAATGTATGATTGTTTATTTGACATTCTGGAAAACCGAAAATTGTAAGGATAAAGATTAGATCAGTGGTTGCCAGGGGTTGAGGATGAGAAAAGGGTTTGACCATAAATTGCCAAATAGAACTGTTTACCAAAAAGGATGAATTTTATATTTATAAATTTTAAAATAGATTTTAAAAACTTTTTATTTATTTATTTATTTATTTTTACAAAAAAAAAAAAAGAAGGGATGAACTGCTGGGACCAAAGATAATTTGCTTTTTAATTCACTCATAAAATCTTTTTGTGTTAGGCACTGTTTTAGGAGTTGGCGATACAGCAGTGAATAAAAGAAACAAAAATCTCATGCTATTTAAATAAACAAGCAAACAAATACATAATGGGGGAAAATCTGACCCCCAGGCTCTATCAAAAGTTTACTCACTTGTTTGTTTGTTTATTTATTTATTTATGGCTGCGTTAGGTCTTTGTTGCTGCGCGCAGGCTTTCTCTAGTTGCAGTGAGCAGGGGCTACTCCTTGTTGCGGTGTGCGGGCTTCTCATTGAGGTGACTTTGTTGCGGAGCACAGGCTCTAGGCGTGTGGGCTTCAGTAGTTGTGGCATGTGGGCTCAGTAGTTGTGGCTCGTGGACTCTAGAGCCCAGGCTTAGTAGTTGTGACTCTCAGGCTTAGTGGCTCCACGGCATGTGGGATCTTCCCGGACCAGGGCTCGAACCCGTGTCCCCTGCATTGGCAGGCGGATTCTTAACCACTGCGCCACCAGGGAAGTCCCTAGTCACTTGTATTTTTGAAAAGCTCACTGAATGACTGTAATGCACAGTCATAGTTGTGAACTATTGCCTTCATCAGGAACTCAAATTATGCCTCATTTTTCTTTGAAACAATCCTATGAGTTTCATACTATTATAGCCTTCATTTCATGAATGATGAAACTGAAGTACAGAGAATTTATGTAACTTGCTTAGGTGGAAAAGCTGGGATGTAAACACAAGCTATCTATAACCAGAACCTACCTTCAACCCCTATGTCGTATCAATACCCTTTCAACAAGAAATGCATGAAAACGAAACAGTGAAAATAGCAGTACAGCCATAATGAATTTAAAACTGTCTTCATCTTTCTTGCCCACTTCCTCAATCCTTACGCAGCCTCTGCAATGGACAAGTCATGGCTGGTGAGAGAGAAGGGAAAGGGAGTAATGGGGTAAATAGGAAAACTAAAGAATGTAAGAAGCAATCTTAATCTTCCTCAGAGGGGTAAGTGTTCAGAAGGAAAGGAATAAAACTAAAGTCACTATCTCCATTATTAGTAATAATATTTACCCTATTATCAAAAGAAATCGTTTGTTGAATTTCATTAACATAAAAAAAGGTCAAAACTTGCAGACCAGGAGCTGTCATTTACCTTTAAGATACTCTATATATTTCTGCTGATCAAGTATGTGTTGATTTTTAAATTTAAATCTCAGAGTACAGTCTTTATTTTTAAATTCTAGCCTTTAGGAACTGAATTACTGTATCCTTTACAAAAAAGTCTTTTTTTCCTTAAGATGCTTTCCCAGAAGTGGATAAATACTTCCAAAGCACTTACAGAATAAAGGCTGTGACTATTCATGTTTATATTACAAAATGTTCCTGCCAAAACAGATACATCAGTAATAAAGATTCTATTATAATTTCTCTTAAAAAAAATTCAAATTCCAGTTCCACTTTTACTGTCTATGAGCCCTTGGGAAAGTCATTTTACATCAACAAGCTTAAGTTTTCACATCTGAAAAATGGGGATAATAAATCTATTAATAATAAACTAGGGCTCTTGTGAGGACTAACAAAATTGTGTCATGTAATAAGCACGTAATAAATATTATTTCCTTCTTCCTTTAAAAGGTTTTATTTTGGGAGACTTCCCTGGCGGTCCTGTGGTTAAGACTCTGCATTTCCATTGCAGGGGGCATGGGTCAGGGAAATAAGATCCCCCATTTTGGACATAATGTCTTTCAAACTTACCCATAACCTTCTCCTATAAGACCTTCTGCCTATCTTAGATATAACTAAACTCTGCTGGGGAAAAAAAAAAAAAAAAAGAATGTTGTTCACCATCCAGTTATACATGGATTAAGTCATTAGCCACTGCAGTTTCTGACCGATAATGAACCCTGAGAGGAGTTCAGGACAAAAAACAGGACGAGGCACACTGTACTGTGGAAAAACAGGCCCCTTAGATAGTTCTATGTACATCTCAGGAAGAATTTTAATAAAACCAGATTCTTGCATCTTCCCATATCTAGAAAAGCACCAAAATCATTAACAGAGATATCTGTCCCTTGGGACTAGCTGTCATCTTTTACTGAGACGTGAGCTTGACTGCACGTATTCCCCAGCCAACGATCATGATTAAACTGGCTCCCCCCCTACCTCCTCGGAGCTCACTCAGAGCTGCCGAGTGGCTGCCTCCCAGGATACAGTCATCAGTAAGGTCCCTCAATAAAGCTGAAACTGACAACTCACACCTCTTACACTGTGCGTTTTTCATTCAACAGAGGCCAATTTTTTCATCTTTATCTCACAAATAAGTTGTGAACTTTGGAATGTAAACATATTACCTAGGACCAACACAAAAAATTCCCTGATACAAACTAAAAACTACTTAAAGTTTATTTCTTCTACCATACCTCATTTGCTCCAAAAGAGCTCTGAGGGGGCTTAAACCATAAAAATAAAATGGAGGTATAAAATTGTGCCAGCAAACTCAAGCTAAAGATAATCAGACTTCTTGGCAACCAAGGTGCAAAGGGAAACTACACAGCACTTTTTACCTCGTAAGAGATCCAGCAAGTCAGTAGGAACAAAGTTTTCCTAAAAGTAAATTCTAAGACCAAGTTATATACACATGAAGATGCGTAGACCAAAATAGAAAATATCTTCAATAGTAATTTTACAAAGGCACAGAAACATTCTTATATGATGTAAATTTAAAAAACCAAGAGGAAAGGGACTGGGGGATAAAGGAGGAATGGGGAGTAACTGTTTAATAAGGACAGTTTCAGTTTTGCAAGATGAAAAGAGTTCTGGAGATGGTTGGTGGTGATGGTTGCATAATAATGTGAATGTACTTAATGCCACTGAACTGTACATTTTAAAATGGTTAAGATAGTAAACTTTATATTAGAGAAATGCAAATCAAAAATAAAATGAGGTATCATCTCACACTGGTCAGAATGGCTATCATTAAAAACTCTACAAATAACAAATCCTGGAGAGGATGTGAAGAAAAGGGAAACTTCCTACGCTGTTGGTGGGAATGTAAGTTGGTACAGCCACTATGAAGAACAGTGTAGAGGTTCCTCAGAAAACTAAAAATAGAACTACCATATGATCCAGCAATCCCCTTCCTGGGCATATATCCGGAAAAGATGAAAAGCCTAATTTGAAAAGATACATGCATCCCAATGTTCACTGCAGCACTAATCACATAGCCAAGACATGGAAGCAACCTAAAAGTCCATCGACAGATCAAGGGATAAAGATGTTACATATATTCAAGGGGATACTATTCAGGCATAAAAAAGAACGAAATAATGCCATTTGCAGCAACATGGATGCAACTAGAGATTATCATACTAAGTGAGTAAGTCAAAAAGAGAAAGACAAATACCATATGATATCACTTATATGTGGAATGTAAAAACATGACACAAATGAACCTATCTACGAAACAGAAACAGACTCACGGACATAGAGAATAGAGTTGTGGTTGCCAAGGGGGAGAGGTTTGGGGAGGGATGGAGTGGGAGGCTGGGTTTAGCAGATGTAAGCTATTATATATGGAATGGATAAACAACAAGGTCCTACTGTATAGCACAGGGAACTATATTCAGTATCCTGTGATAAACCATAATGGAAAAGAATACAGAAAAAGTATATATATGTATACATGAATCACTTTGCTGTATAGCAGAAATTAACAGAACATCATAAATCAACTATACTTCAATAAGACAACAAACCATAAAAAAAGATGTTAAATTTTATGTTATGTGTATTTTCCCATAATTAAAAACAAAACCCAGAAAGACTTTGGGATTAAGTAGTGGAAAGAAGTCTTCTTTACATAATCTCCCATTTCCTACCCATTATCAAAGTAAAATGAAAAGGAAGGAAGAAAGGAGGAGATAGGCAAAGCCTATGACATGATAGGCAAAGCCCAAAGTTATAAACTTCAAAAGTGGTAACCAAGCAAAGATACATCAGATTCTGAGAAGAAATGGGGCAGCCCTGTTTGGCAAGGCTCCTAAGCTGAATTAACAATTCTCATTAATACCCAAATCTGGAGAGAAAACACTGAATGAATTCCATTATTTTTTTCATCTATGCCTGAGAGATGCTACAGAACTGCAGGAAAGAATGAGTAAAAGAGAGAAGTGATTTCCAGCACAAGTGAAGCTTCTAGGGCAGAATCTGAGGGCCTCCCCAATGGAAACACAATACATTCCCCAATTACAGGGAGTAAATCCTGATATTGTGCTGCATGGGCAGGAAGAATCAGAGGAGGAACTTTTATAGGAAGATGGAAAGATATCAGAACTAGCTAGCAAAAATATGCCAAGTCAGAATTCAGGAGTAACATGTATAGGTCATCACGACCTCCTGGAGAGACAAAAGAGGAGTGGAAAGCTGCAGAGTTTATATTTTTGTAATCAAAAAAGTGAGGTGAGCCAAGAACAATTCTGAAATGGAAAGTGAAGAAGTCACCCACACAATGCGGAAGCAAATATAAAGTCTGGGCAGAGCTGTCAAGCACTGGTAAATGAAAAATAGGCATGAAAAACAGACAAACTGAAAAAGAGAGAGAGATATGGAGAGGGAGGGGCAGGGACTGAAAGAAAAAGACAGTATGAAAGGAATGTGGCATATAGGACATCAAAGAACTCTAGAAGAAAAATATAACAATACATTCTTCATAAGGGCTTCCAGATTTGTGAATAAGCAAGAACTGAAAGATGGAAAAACAACAGAGTGAGATAAAAAAGGAGTCTAAAGGTTAAATAAATTGATGATCAAACATTTATTATAGAACTATTAATTAAGAAACACAAAGAGTGTACTCAGAATTGAAAATAAAAGTATAACATATAAGGGCTAAGATAATCAGATAATACAGATTTTAAAAAACATAAAGAGATCAAAGATAAATAAAACTGGGTACAAGATAATCCAACTTTAGGATAACTGGTGTCCCTAAAATACAAAAAGCAGCACCAAAGAAGCAAGCAGACAGGAAGACAGGTACATTGGTTCTCCAGCAGCATTAAGGACAGAGAGACAAAGCACAAAGCCACACTCTTCAAAAAGTGATAGTCAAGAAAAGATACAAAAGATTCTCAAGCAGAATGGAGCGCCCTTATTTAGCAGGGCTCCTACCTTAGTCTTATTTCCCAGAAGCCATAAAGATGAATGAATAAAACCCAAGAAAAATAAAAGTATTCATAGATATATATCTTGGATCCCCAAAAGCAGGGCCTGGGAAAAGGACTGTACGCAGGTAGGTAGTTTATCTGGGAAGTGATTGCTAAGGGCAGAAGTGATATACTGGGGAGAGTGAGAGAGGAGAAAAAGTAAATACAAGATTGTGCTATCAAGTTCACTGCTATAGGCAATAGGGGCTTAATTTCTATCTTACTTTTCAAGAGGCATACACAATGTATATCAAAAGTGTCTATCCAAAAATAGGGAGCAGGAGCTTCTATCCCCCAGTGACTGAGGGGTGTCCTTGAGGGTGTTCACTCCACCACACTTGAGCCAAGTATGGGTTGGTAGCAGGCTTTCTGACAGCATGAAGTGCTGTTAACAGTAAGTGGATGGAAGCACATGTGAAACTGTTCACTTAAGTGGCAGCTAGAACCAGGTGTGACCAAGGTGATAGGAGATTGGGCATAATAGCCAATAAAAGGGAAATCCTCCCTGAAATTAAGAACGAAATCTAAATTGTATATTACTGCAATGGCACACCACTCAGCAGTAAAATGAAAGAACTGGACCTCTGTGCACCATTATGGATAAATCTTTTTTAAAATTTGAAGGAAACAAACAAAACCCCAAGTTGCGAAGGATAATTACAGTTTGATTACCACTTATATAAAATTTAGTAACTTGCAAAAGAATACTATTTAGGGATACATTCCTAGGTAGTAAGTCACATGCACAGGCATGATAAACAAAACCTCATATGTGAGGAAAGAGAGTTTGCATCCAGGGATGGGTACCCAGGAGATTTTAATAGTGTTTGTAATAGTTTATTGCTCAAGCAGGGTGAAGGGTACATGGATACTAACAGTATTCTTCTCCATGATTAAATATTTCCTAAAAAAAAAAAAAAAAAAAAAGAAAGAAACAAATGGAATCTATAGATCAAAATAAATGACTATGTCAGGAAAACATAATACAGAAAATTCAACACTGAGACACATCCTGGTCAAGTCACTAAATTTCAAAAATAAAGCACCCAATCAAGAAAACTCCAGAGATGAAATAAATGTACTTTACTTTGTAGCCATGTTACCTAATCACAAAGATCATGATCTGGTTAAAGTAAATAATTTAGCAATGATATAGTATAGGGCAAAATTCATCTACTGGAGAAGCTGCAAACTGATTTGTTTAATTTCACTTGCTCAGTTCTTTTCTTAATTTGAGTTAGTTGCCACCATATGAAAATTGGAAAAAAATTAAAATAACATTAGATTGTTATATGACATTTGCATCTGTAGTATCAGACTTTGGAAAATCAAAAATCAGAACTAAACAATCTGGTGTTATTGCTTTATTTCTAAAAGGAAGATTTTTAATATTATTTCTAAATTTATTATTTTCATATTATTTCTAAGCATGCTAATTTTCTAGTTATTAACCCTCCTTTTGATATGTCTAGGACTATTTTATCTGAGTCATAATTTCTTAAAAAAACAAAAGTAAAGTTAAAAAAAAAAAATCCCTTCTTGAAAAATCTACTCATAAAGAAATCCAGACAATTAAGCCATGTATCAGGAAAAGGATTGGTGGTAAGCAATGTATCCAATTCAAAATAAAGTGAATAAGAGATAAGTCATGCAAATACCATTAATAAACAGACTAAGTGCTACAAACTTGAGAAAGTTACTGAAACAAATTAGGAAAGGTAGAGGAAAGTTATACCAACTATAAGAGTGCTAATGTTCTCTTCTTTCATGGCAAGGGTTGATTCTGCCTAAATCTGAAACATCAAGATTTTTAAAAATTTATAATTAACATACAATATTATATTAGTTTCAGGTGTACAACACAGTGATGCATGAAATGATCACCAAAATAAGTGCAGTTATCATACAAAGTTACAGTATTATTGACTATATTCCTTATGTGTATGTTACATCCTGTAACTTAACATATTTTACAGCTATAAGTTTGTACCTCTTAAGTCCCTTTACCTATTTTGTCCAACCCCCTACCCGCTCCCCTCTGGTAAAAACCAGTCTGCTCTCTGTATCTATGAGTCTCTGAAACATCAAGATTTATAAAAATAAGCTCCAAATTGTGATGTTCTTCATAATCTCTTAACTGTAGAGGACTCGTTTAGGAAATTGATCAATAATTCTTTGAATTGCACTTTGGATTCTTTTTCTTTTGTTATATTCAAGCTAAACTGTGTTTAATACTTTTTACTTAAAACTGCATTTAGGTTATGAGTACGTGAGGAATCACAATAGTATTATACTTTTAGCAGTTGCACATTTTCCATTGTAAAACTTAAAAAAATAAAAGCTTGTTACAATACAGTCCAATTTTTATAAAACGCATATCTATTCTGTGTTCTTTTTTCTGCCTGTATATCTGCAAAGAAATGTATCTAAAATAGAGGTCAATCAATGTTAGTGATGGTAACTTTATTTTTTAAATTCTTTGCACCTTTTTGTATTGTAATTCTTTACAATAAGCAGGTATTATTTTTGCAAAAATGAGAAAGATTTTTTTCTTTACCAAAGCACAACTTCATAAAAGTATCTACTGTTAAGGAATTCCTACTGAAAATTAAGCAGTATGGTTCAGATATATAGCTTTCTGTTTATTTAATTTCATGTGGGTCTATTGGGCTGCACCTGCAGGCCTGCAAGCCTTGTTGGATGCCCAGCCTGGAGACCGAAGAAAGAGCCCAGACACAGCTACAGAGACACTACTGATTTATCGGATAGAGGATCTTACACGTCTGAAGCAAAAGGTCCTGGAGCAACACCCCACTGTGTATGGCTGACGGCAGACAGGACATGGCAGCCATCTTCGCTACTTGGGAGAGAAGGAGGCTACCATTTATAGGGGGAATTGACGTCAGGTTGGCTCAACAGTTACCAGAAAAACCAGCAGCTGAGGCAGGGGGCAATCAAGTAGGCGGTTACTGATTAAGCCCTATAATTAAGAGGACTGGGTAGTTATGTGAGTGAAGCAGGGACTGGTCAGCAGGGAATATACAGACAGCAAGGGAACAGCCACCTTGAATGGCCTGATCATACAGGTGCTAAAGCTTTCACCTAGGGTAATGGATAATAATAACGTCCCCAACACCAGAAAGCCTCTGAGGTGGTGGTGGTGTGGAGAGGGGCTTCAAAATACCCCATCCTCAGAACTCTAACAGATAATATAATGACTAATGAATACTGCATGCATACAGTACAAACACAATTCTAAGTACCCTATTTATATTAATTCCTTGAACCTTAATGACAAGCCTATAAGGAGCTAAATAATTTTCCACATTTTACAGATGAAGTACAGTGAACTTACACACCTATCAGAGAAGCTGGATTTAAACCCACGTGTCTTCTGTTCTTAATCACTATACCAGTGGTTCTCACATTTTGCTGCACATGGGAATGACCCAGGGATCTTTAGAAAACACTGATGTCTGGCTTCCACATGCAAATATGCTGTCTAATTAATACAGGGTATGACCTGGGCAACAGATGTTAAAAGGTTCTGGGGGTTGACTCTAACGTGAGGTAGAGCGTGGGGACCACTGAGCTATACCTTTCTGCTTCCTGGTCGTCCTTGGCTAGTGGTTATCAAGCCCGGATGAACACCAAAATCCCCTGATAAGGTTGCGAACTTCAAGGCCCCCACCCAACCCCAGCCCAAGGGGCCTGGGCTTAGGTATTTTTTTCAATGCTTCTCAGGTGATTCCAGTCTCAAGTAGACAAAGCTTGAGAAGCACTGCAGAGGGAGACACCAGCTGCCTTCCACTTTAACCATCAGTGCTCAAACTAGTGAGGGATTTTAATTAATTCGAGGAGTACCTTTCAAATGGGGTGGGCGCACACACACACACAAAGAAACAAAGAAAAAGGAACCACTGTCAAATGTCAGAGAGCGTGGTTTTTAATTCACCTACAGTCTCACAGGTTCAGAACTATTCTGGAAATAACAGGAATTGTCTCTGAGGTTGAACTTAGTGTTTTCTCTGGTGAAAATGTGACCTATGAGTTTCCTTAGCTACAGATTTCGTTTTTCCCCTTTAGGTAAAGGTGTTTCTCCTGGCGACAGGTGAAACAAGAGCCTATCGATAACTATCTACTTGAGGCCTCAGATTAGTGAAGGAAAATATTTTTACAGAATGTGCTAAAAGTTTACTCAGTTGAAAATAAAAATAATAAAAGAAGACTAAGGCTCAAAACTTTAGAGCTAAAAACAGAGGAATAAAATCCACAAAACAGGGGACTTCCCTGGTGGTGCACTGGTTAAGAATCTGCCTGCCAATGCAGGGTACACAGTTCAATCCCTGGTCCAGGGAGATCCCACATGCCGTGGAGCAACTAAGCCCGTGCACCACAACTACTGAGCCTGCGCTCTAGAGCCCACAAGCCACAACTACCGAGCCTGCATGCCACAACTAACGAAGCCCACGTGCCTAGAGCCCGTGGCTCCACAACAAGAGAAGCCACCGCAATGAGAAGCCCACGCACCGCAAGGAAGAGTAGCCCCCGCTCGCCGCAACTAGAGAAAGCCCACGCAGTCAAAAATAAATAAATAAAATTTATATTAAAAAAAAACCCCACAAAACATTAGTCACAGTCCTTGAGAAATAAACTGAATAACTTCCAACTGAATGAAGAGGAAATCTGAGGTTGAAAGCAGAAGCACTTCTTAAAGGGAGTATCAAAAGTGAAAATATACGTATGCCAGATCTGGGTTGGGAACCTAAGACCAGAGATTCTCATGTATAATATAATTATGACTAATATGTATTGAGCGCTCACAATGTACCAGGTACAATTCTAAGCCTTGGATTTGACAACCTGAAGTCAAAGATTCTAATGTAATAGAATCTTTGGCTCCTAGGGTACCCAGCATGAGAGAGCCATTAATTAATCAGCTTGTGGGCAGTTCTCAACCATTTCTTCCCCTGGCACACAGGCACACATAAGTCTTATGCTTAGTACTCAGGTACTGAACACAAAGCCAAAAAATATCCTATCAGTCTGGCTCTAGATAGGCTCTAAATTCATTTAGGAGCTAAGCTTGCCAGGTTCAAGATCAAAATCTCCAATAACCACATAAAAACTCTAATTTTGCAAATGAAAAAGAGATCCTTATGCTTTAGCAACCAAACATGTAGGTGGCAGAACTGATATCTTATGAAAATTAGTTCTGTATTTTATAACACAGTCTACAAGGCAATTAGTTTTAAAATTCTTGAAAGATTATCAATCACTCTTCTAGATCTTAAATTACTTAATCTGTCAATTACCCCTGGTTATTCCTCAGTTCTGACTCTCTAATATAACCAGGTCAGCTGTGGATGTTTGCCACCAAGAGCCAATGCACGAGTACTCCCACATCTGCAGAGATATTCTTCAGGTCTGAATTAGCTCAAAGACTCAAGCAGTAAGCAAACGAGGTATCAACGGAAACTTCAGGGTTCAGAAAAGAACTTCCCAAATGATTTGATGGGCAAGTCATTCGCAATTATTTATAATGAAAGAAATTTAGCATGGCTCTTACAGAACTTGTGGTTTGAAGCAGAACTGAATGCTAGTGGGCCTGTGAGAATAGGTTAGAAGCAAAGCACACACCTAGATAATTCAGTCAGTTACTGTAGCTCATCTGAATGTGGATGAGTAATCTTCCCAACGTAACCAGTTCTAAGCTGAAATATTTATGTTGGGAAGATATTTCAGCTTAGGACTGGATGACAACAACTGGACAAGTTTAACTGCTCCTTTAAGTCACACCAGAGATCTGACAACAAAACTCCTCAGCAGTCAAGGAGACCTCTCCTCTATTCACAGTTAGCAGTGTTATCTCCTCTATCAAGTTATGTAGATATAAATTAATAAGGAGGGGAACTTAAGGCCCTTAAAATGTAACAATTACATAACAACGAAATGCAGTTTGTGAGCTTATGCTGGAAAAAAAGGCTGTTGAAAAACATCAACAAAACTAGAATGGATTGTAAACTAGATAAAAGTGAATCAGTGTGACTACCCAAAGCAATCTACAGTTTCAGGGCAATCCCTATCAAACTACCAATGACATTTTTCACAGAACTAGAAAAAAAAAATTGCACAATTTGTATGGAAACACAAAAGACCCTGAATAGCCAAAGCAATCTTGAGAAAGAAAAACACTGGAGGAATCAGACTCCTGGACTTCAGACTATACTACAAAGCTACAGTAATCAAGACAATATGGTACTGGCACAAAAACAGAAATAGAGATCAATGGAACAGGATAGAAAGCCCAGAGATAAACCCACACACATATGGTCACCTTATCTTTGATAAAGGAGGCAAGAGTATACAATGGAGAAAAGACAGCCTCTTCAATAAGTGGTGCTGGGAAAACTGGACAGCTACATGTAAAAGAATGAAATTAGAACACTCCCTAACACCATACACAAAAATAAACTCAAAATGGGTTAAAGACCTACATGTAAGGCCAGACACTATAAAATTCTTAGAGGAAAACATAGGAAGAACACTCTATGACATAAATCACAGCAAGATCCTTTTTGACCCACCTCTTAGAGAAATGGAAATAAAAACAAAAATAAACAAATGGGACCTAATGAAACTTAAAAACTTTTGCACAAGACGGGAATAAAGACACAGACCTACTA
Organism: Balaenoptera musculus; assembly: GCF_009873245.2. Classification (NCBI taxonomy): domain Eukaryota; kingdom Metazoa; phylum Chordata; class Mammalia; order Artiodactyla; family Balaenopteridae; genus Balaenoptera; species Balaenoptera musculus. Next base: position 70,119,138 of record NC_045796.1, on the reverse strand, counting down.
GAGAATGGACTTGAGGATATGGGGAGGGGGTGGGGTGAGATGTGACAGGGTAAGAGAGTGTCATGGACATATATACACTACCAAATGTAAAATAGATAGCTAGTGGGAAGCAGCCGCATAGCACAGGGAGATCAGCTCGGTGCTTTGTGACCACCTAGATGGGTGGGATGGGGAGGGTGGGAGGGAGGGAGATGCAAGAGGGAAGAGATATGGGAACATATTGTATGTGTATAACTGATTCACTTTGTTATAAAGCAGAAGCTAACACACCAAAAAAAAAAAAAAAAAAAAACAACTTTTGCACAGCAAAGGAAACCGTAAACAAGACAGAAAGACAACCCTCAGAATGGGAGAAAATATTTGCAAATGAAGCAACTGACAAAGGATTAATCTCCAAAATTTACAAGCAGCTCATGCAGCTCAATATCAAAAAAACAAACAACCCAATCCAAAAATGGGCAGAAGACCTAAACAGACATTTCTCCAAAGAAGATATACAGATTGCCAACAAACACATGAAAAGATGCTCAACATCACTAATCATTAGAGAAGTGCAAATCAAAACTACACTGAGGTATCACCTCACACCAGTCAGAATGGCCATCATCAAAAAATCTACAAACAATAAATGCTGGAGAGGGTGTGGAGAAAAGGGAACCCTCTTGCACTGTTGGTGGGAATGTAAATTGATACAGCCACTATGGAGAACAGTATGGAGGTTCCTTATAAAACTAAAAATAGAACTACCATACGACCCAGCAATCCCACTACTGAGCATATACCCTGAGAAAACCATAATTCAAAAAGAGTCACGTACCACAATGTTCATTGCAGCACTATTTACAATAGCCAGGACATGGAAACAACCTAAGTGTCCATCGACAGATGAATGGATAAAGAAGATGTGGCACATATATACAATGGAATATTACTCAGCCATAAAAAGAAATGAAATTGAGTTATTTGTAGTAAGGTGGATGGACCTAGAGTCTGTCATACAGAGTGAAGTAAGTCAGAAAGAGAAAAACAAATATCGTATGCTAACGCATACATATGGAATCTAAAAAAAAAAAAAAAGATTCTGATGAACCTAGGGGCAGGACAGGAATAAAGACACAGACGTAGAGAATGGACTTGAGGACGGGGGGAGCGGGGGGGGAGAGGGTAAGCTAGGAAGAAGTGAGAGAGTAGCACTGACATATATATACTACTAAATGTAAAAACAGGTAGCTAGTGGGAAGCAGCTGCATAGCACAGGGAGATCAGCTGGGTGCTCTGCGACCACCTAGAGGGGTGGGATAAGGAGGGTGGGAGGGAGACGCAAGACGGAGGGGATATGGGGATATACGTATGCATATAGCTGATTCACTTTGTTATACAGCAGCAACTAACACAACACTATAAAGCAATTATACTCCAATAAAGATGTTAAAAAGAAAAAGACAAACAAAAAGTGTATCAGTGTGATATGAATGTAGTAGCTGTATTGTGGTTATATAACGTAAGCCTTGTTCTTAGGAAGTAAACAATTAGGCATTAGGAGGTTACGGAGCATGATTTATGAAACCCACCCTCAAGTGATACAGGAAAACAGATTATACAGATATAGAGAGAAAGATGAAGCAAATGTGGTAAAATGTTAATTGGTGATTCTGGATAAGGGTATATGGAGTTCCTCTGTACTACTCTCATGACTTTTCTCTAAGTTTGAAAATACTTCAAAATTAAAAGGAATTAAAATCAACCAGCTGAATTTATTCTAAACTTAACATCAAAACCTAAATGAAAAGGAAGTGAGAAAGGGAAACAAATCTACACTCTGTCATTATGTTTCTGAGCCAGAGATAGTGCTGAACATTTTACAAAAGTCATTCTACAGAATCCAAAGAATTTCGATTTTGAGTCAGACAGTTGGGTTGGTTAATCACTGAACTCCACAATTTTGTAGCTCTGTGACTTTAGATTCTTTTCATCTTCTTGAGTCTCAGGGTCCTCCTCTATAAAATGGAGATAATGCTACCAAGAGCACAAGATGATTGAGATGATTAAGTGAGATGATAATATCAAGTACTGCACACCTTATCTGCATAGCACTGTGCTAAGGGTTGGGAGAGAAATCTCTATGGGACTCTTAAGTTTCTGCGTGTCTTGTAAGCAAAGCCCAAACTGCTCTTTGTTCTGGACTATGTTTCCAAGGAGGTTTATATAACAAACAGCTTTGTGAGACAGAAATAGTGTCCCACATCAGAACAAAGGGGAACATGCCTGCTGCCATTATAAAGGTCTCAGGGTCCTCTCCTATATAACACACACACTGCCTGTGCAGGTATCATCTGACCCTCTTCACCGTGCCCTGTGGGAAGAAGAGGAGCTTGGGGAACCCACACAAGAAAACGTTGATACTCTGGCTACTACTTTTTCTGGGAATAATAAAATAATAAAAGCCTTTTATTTCGCCCAGGGCTCTCATATTTTCTGCCACCATCCATGAACTACGGTTGACTAACTTGTAGGATAAAATCACAAACCCCTCACAGTTCTTAACACTAAGCACTTTCTGTTAATATTACCTCATTAAACCTGATCAATAGCCCTGTAAAGTTCAGCATAATGCTGCATGGTACAAGTAAGGTATTCCACAAATAGTTACTATTTTTTTTTTTAATCAGTCATCAATTTTATACATATCACTGTATACATGTCAATCCCAATCGTCCAATAGTTACTATTATCTTCTTCATTATCATCATCATCATTAATCCTTGCAATAATCCTGTAAATGAGAAATCAATACCATCATCTGATAGCTGATGGGTTAATTAAAAGCTGCCAAGAGTAAGTCAGTCACATTCGTGAAGGGGCTGGAATTTGAATTCTTTCCACCATGTCATCTCACAGCTTTAAAATTATGAACTCATTTGGTGAAGCTGCAAGCTTTATATTATATCCCAACAGCTATGTTTCAGGCACTTCGCTGATCTGGGGAAATAACAGTGAATAAAATATGCTCTCTGTCTTCGTGAAGCTTATAGAGGAAACATACACCAAAACAAGTAACACAAGACCAAATAATCGTTAACTCTTATAAGTGTTATGGCAGAAGCAAACAAGGGACTGAGATAGAGGATAACTGGAGGACACAGTTTCCAAACTATAGGTTGTCAGTTGGGAAGAAATTCAGTGAGTCCCAACCAGCATTTTTTGGAAAAATGAAGCAGCACAGAATAGAAAAGAATGCACACACATCATAAAGTACTGTTCTGTGAAACTTCCATCTGGCATAGGAAGTCATGGTATAAAATCATTTCCTTTAGGCACAGGGAATAATCTATGCAATGGGAATGTAATGGCAATGGAAAGAACTTGCTATGTTGGAAAACCAGAAAATTAGTGTGGCTACCATCCTACAGAAAGAAGGGATAGAGTGGCATGAATTGAGGTTGGAAAGAAAGATGTTAAGGTTCTGGCAGTGAGTTTGTGTAGTTTTAAACAGATAAGTGATATGATCTGATTTACATTCTAGAAGTCACTTTTGTTGCTATAAGGAGAATGGATTGGAGAGAGGGCAAGAAAGGAAACAGAAAGACCCATCAGAATGCTGGTGTTAGCAGCTGATGTAGGTGATAAGGGTAGCTTGGCTTGGGGTGTGGGAATGAAGAGACAGCAGAGATGGAAAAGAGTGGATGAATTCAAGGTATTACTCTGAAGACAGAATCAGTAGAACTTGCTGAAGTGAGCATCAGAGGTATACTCTAAACAGTCAGTCATACCCAAATATTGTGGTTCCATGCACATGCCATGCTCTACCATGTCAGTGTCTATGCACATGCTCTTCTTGAAATACCCTATCCCCACCAAGCTCTCACTCTACTCACTCAGTACACTTCTACACATCCTCTCCTCAGGATTGAGCCCCAACATAGCCTTCTCTGACACTAAGAAGCTGTCTTCTCCATATTCCCTTAGCACTTCACAAACGCTTCTAACATAGTGGTTACAGACTGCACTGCAATTACCTGTTTATACAGCTGTTTCTCAAGTTACTCTGGAGCCATGCCAGGGCAGAAACCATATTCCATTCACTTTCAACCTGGGGACTGATAGTGCTTAGAAAACTTTAGACTCAAAGAACCAGAGAAATGGCAACATAAAAAAATCCCAGCTTTGTCACTGGTTTTGAAGATGGAAAAATGAGGCCGTGAGCCAGTGTAGGAGTGGCCAAGATGACTGAGTAGGAAGACACTGACCTCACCTCCTCCCAGGGGCACACCAAAATTACAACTATTTACAGAGCAACTAGTGATGACAAAGACCCAAAGACTAGCAGAAAATGTCTTCTTACAATTAAAGACATAAAGAAGGAACCACAACTAGATGGGTAGGAGGGGTGGAGAACAGTATAGGCAAGACCCATACCCCGAGATGGGCAACCCACAAAAGGGAGGAAAATTACAACAGCAGAGGTTCTCCCAAAGGAGCCAGGGGTCTGAGCCCCACATCAGGCTCCCCAGCCTGGAGGTCCTACACAAGGAAGACAAGTTCTCAGAACATTTGGCTTTGAAGGGTAGTGGGGCTTACTTTCAGGAGAGCCAGAGGGCTATAGCAAACAGACTCTGCTCTTAAAGGGCACACACAAAATCTCATACACTCTGAGACCTGGCAGAAGCAGTAATTTGAAAGGAGCAAAAATAAATAAATGAGCTGATGTCAAACTAAAAAACTTTTGCACAGCAAAGGAAACTACCAACAAAATGAAAAAGCCCACCTACTGAACGAGAGAAGATACTTGCAAATGATACATCTGACAAGGGGTTAGCATCCAAAATATACAAAGAACTAATCAAACTCAACATCAAAAAAAAAAAACCAAACAAACCCCCAAGCCCCAAAAAACAAAAAAACCCAACAACCCAATTAAAAAATGGGTAGAGGACCTGAACAGACATTTTCCCAAGATATACAGATGGCCAACTGGCACATGAAAAGATGCTCAACATCACTTATCATCAGGCACATGCAGATCAAAACAACGAGATATCAATTCACACCTGTCAGAATGGCTATTATCAAAAGACAACAAATAAAAAGTGTTGGTGAGGATGTGGATAAAAGGGAACACTTGTGCACTAATGTTGGGAATGTAAATTGGTGAAGCCACTATGTAAAATAGTTTGGAGATTTCTCAAAAAGTTAAAAATAGAACTACCATACAATCTATGAATTCCACTTCTAGGTATATATCCAAAGAAAATAAAAACACTAATTCAGAAAGATATATGCACCCCTGTGTTCATTATAGCATTATTTACTACAGTCAAGGTATGGAAGCAATGTCAGTGCCCATCAATAGATGCATGGATAAAGAAGATGTGGTGTAGGTATACCATGGACTAATATTCAGCTATAAAAAAAAAAAAAAGGAGTCTTACCATCAGTGACAACATGGATGGATCTAGAGGATATTATGCTATGTAACATAAGTCACACAGAGAAAGGGAAATACAAATGAACAACCATAACCAAACAGGAACAGAGTTATAGCTACAAAGAACAATTGGTTGCTGGTGGGGAAGTGCTGGAGGGAGGAGAGAAATAGGTGAAGGAGATTAAAAAAAAACTGTAGATTCATTAATCAAAATTTGCTGAATGAATGTACCCTTTCGTGTAATACATTCCTTCACTCCTAAACTAGGTAAGGACCCTCATTCACAGAGGTATGTATTACACAATTTTTATTTTATTTATTTTTATCCTTGTTTCAGATCATCTCTTTTTTAAATTAATTAATTAATTTTGGGGGCTGAGTTGGGTCTTCATTGCTGTGCACGGGCTTTCTCTAGTTGCGGTGAGCGGGGGCTACTCTTTGTTGCTGTGCGCAGGCTTCTCATTGCGGTGGCTTCTCTTGTTGTGGAGCACGGGCTCTAGGTGTGTGGGCTTCGGTAGTTGTGGCATGCGGGCTCAGCAGTTGTGGCTCGCAGGCTCTAGAGTGCAAGCTCAGCAGTTGTGGTGCACAGGTCTAGTTGCTCTGTGGCATGTGGGATCTTCCCGGACCAGGGATCGAACCTGTGTCCCCTGCATTGGCAGGTGGATTCCTAACCACTGTACCACCACGGAAGTCCCAGATCATCTCTTGATGACCTTTTGTTTGGGGAAATATACATTTACTTGGTTTATGTTGTCAGACAACTCTATTACATTCTGTTTAATGATCAGATCGTGCTCCTTGCCTTCACAAACTAAACAGCATAGTGTATAAGAAGGAGCCGATTCTGAAGTTAGATCTCTGTTCATAAACCAACTCTTCAATTTATTGACCAGGAGATGTGGGTAGCTTATTTAATCTCTCTAGATCTCAATTTGCTCAACTGTATCATAAGGTTAATACTTCTCTGTTTTAGGGTTGTCCCAGGGCTTAAATGTGAAAGTGAGGTAATTAGCACAAATATACTCAATACATATTAATTCCTGTTTCTCCAACTTGCTTTCTTTACAAGGAAGAATATAGCCTTTGCAAAACTAAACACAAATTGTTTCTGGTCATGGCACTATCTTGACCTAAGGGCTTTGAATGGAAACCACCTCACACACACAAAGCTTGGACACTGAGGTCTAAAACTACCTACGCTGGACATAGTTTACTGTCCACATTAACATGACTTTATTATTTCTTTGTCTTAATTAGCATAATTTTACTCTTCTGGGAGACTCCTGCCCAAATAGCTAGATTGTTCACTACAGGAACTTCCTGAAAAATCTATCAATTCTGCAATATAAAGAAAGCATCAACAGTTTATGTCCTAAGAGTCCTTGCTCTTTCCATCAATCTTTTTTTCTTTTTGGCACCGTGCGGCATGTGGGATCTCAGTTCCCCGACCAGAGATCGAACCCGTGCCCCCTGCAGTGGAAGCGAGGAGTCCTAACCACTGGACCTCCAGGGAATTCCCCCATCAATCTTAAAACTGTTAAGATCAGTATCCAATCCTCCTCAAGCCATCTCCTCCACTTCCCTGTCCTCTCACCCTCTGCCACTGAAAGACCAGCCTTAAACCATACTTCAAATGCCTTCCCAGTGAGAGACACTACCAAAGCTCTGTTGTGTTAGCCCAGTAAGCCATGAACCCAGCTTTTTCTTATCAAATGGTCCATTGGTGATACTTGGGAAGCTGGCACTGGACAGGGCAGTACTGTTGCAGCAAAAGTAGAAATGAAGTTTTCCCTCTCCTGAGAACAAGGAAAATAAAGGGAACAGTGAACAGGCTAGAGAAGAAACATAACCTGGCCTGAAAGAGTTAATCATTCCTAGTTTTTTTTTTTTTTTTTTTTAACTGTTACTAATCTGTAGTGTCTGTAACTAGATTTGTACTTCACAAAGCTAACCCATTACTCTTTAACACTATGTGAATTACATCCTGGACTCCCTTGTAGCAAATCACCCTTGTAGCATTTGCATTTCAGAAAAGAGGTCACAGGCCGATAACCCACAGACAAACGGACCCAATTACGGGGCTGCCTGATGCCAGCTGTGACTATTTTGAAATAATGCAGGAAGAAGAATGCAGGACCTTGACTACTTTGATCCTAATCTTACACCCCGGACTGCTGCGAGCCCCACATATAAAATCTTCTCCGATTCCCGAAGGAGAGGGGGACAAAGTTCTTGAGGCGCTAGCCTGCTGTGTTTTCCCTTCTGCCCGGCAGAAAAATAAAGCCATCTCTCTCTTCCCCCAAAATCTGTCTCCGTATTTCTGTTCGGTGTCGGCGCACAGGGAAGCCGATATTTCGGCAACAGTACATCTCCAAGCATAAAGTCAAGACAGAGGGATTTCCAGAAATACTGTAAAAATGAACTAAATGAAATATATATTATATGCCAGACAAAGTACGTCCACTAATGTGTCCATTAAAAGGAAATGGGTTTGTCAAAACTACAACAGAAAGTTTTGTTGAAAAACTGCATAGTTGGCGGATGCGTTTTAAAAATTATTTCTGATGAAATCTAATGTTCCAGTGTTTTATTCCCATCCTCATTACAGAGCTGTTCAAATACTGAAACCGAGTCCCTCTGCCAAGTTTATGATTAACCTCTCTATCCAAAACGTTATTCCCTTTCTTGTCTAACACCTGTTCGCCTCAAGACTGAGGAGGAGTATCAAAGAAAAGGGGGAACTGAAACCGAGCAGGACCCTGCGGGGCCCTCCCAGGTACAAAAGACTTTCTGTTTCCTTGTTTCTTATTTGTAGGAAAAAGGCTTAGCCCCCTAGACCTTCCCCGAGTTCCAAAGGGCAGATTCAAAGTTACTCATCAGAAAAGTGAGGGCAGACAGAAACAAAGGAAAAGCAGTAAAACAACAGAGCAGCGAAAAAGCGGAATCCTAGTTCCCCCTCAGGGGATACACATAACAATATACTGTATCTTGGAGTTCTTCTACTGGAACTAAGGCCCCAACCCAGGTGGAGGATGGTAACTAGTAGCTAAGAACCCAGTCTGGTCAGAACCTAGGGAATGAGATGTTGATCTTTTCTGACCCAGGTGACTTCTACTAAAGCCTGTACTCTCAACCCCTGCCCCAATTCTATATTGAATTCACCTCTGCTCAAGCCCCTTCATGAATATGCACATACCTCGAGCTTAAAACTTCCCCAATTTTGCCACCTGGGGAGATACTGCTTCGGGAAATATCCCCCCTCGCCCGTCCCCTCCCCTTCTCCTTACTCGCTGCAAGTAATAAATCCTTCCTTCTCCAGGTCTTTGGTTTGGTTGTGTCTTTTGCCCCCATGCTCACCAAGAGGCAAACCCAGTTCTCCGGTAACAATATGCCTCAGAATCAAGAAAAACAGGGTCTCATGTTATCTTTGGAGTTACCAAAAATAATGCTAGAACAGGCAGCGAAAATGACTGGAAGAGAAATGACCAGTTTTTAAACTAGATCCTTTCAAATGAAAATTCAGATCCATCATCAACTTCACTAAGCGTATGGAGCACTAATTTCTAAAGGGTCTAATCATGCATGGCCCACTGACTTGCCACCCAGGTAAAGCACACTGAGCTGCCAGGCGGTAAGCCGTGAGAGAAGCAACATGTGCCTCTCAAGGTTTACTTTTCACCCTAAGAAACTGATCTGGGCCGCAAGCTCGACTCCCGACTGGGTTTGCCTCGGCGGCTCAAGCAGCTCCAAAAAGGGGGAAGGAGGCAGCAGAAACAAAAACAGGGTATCCGCGGAACCCGCCCTCCCGATGACTGGGGACTGGCCCGTAGCGGAGTTCGGGGGGCGGGGGCCCTCTTTATGCCAGTTCCCGGGCCCGTACCTGACAGGCGATAGACCTGCGGAAGCCGCACGCCATGTCTGTCTCCACGAAGCCGGTCCCAGCTGGATGGTGTTGAGCTTCGCCCCGCCCTCCTCTGCACGCCCCGCCTCCGCGCGCCGGAAGCCCGCCCCGGAAGGTGCTGCCAGCCAATCAAAGAGCCGCGTGGCCCACAACTAACCTCTGCCCCGTTGCCGCGAGGGAGCGCGGGAAATCCCGGGTGCAGCTGGAATTTCGCAGGTGGTGAGGACCATGGCCACCTCTTCGGTGTCCAAGGTATGTGGGGGCGGGCGCCCACTGGGACTCCACAGCTGCCTCATTCCCTTGTGAAGAAGGGATGAAGCGGAGGTTACGTAGACCTCGTTGTACCGGCTCGAGGGGAGGAGATGGCGGGCCGAGCTGAGGCGTCTTGGCTCCACGTCCAGTGGAGGCCAGCTTTGCTTGGGGAGCGAAAACGCCGATCTGCCTTAGTGTTCTTTCTGCCTCGGAGGAACTTTAAGTTCTGGTTTGTGGAGGTCGGATGCCCCGAGGATGTGTCCCAGTCTCCCCTCCTTTTTCCTTCTCATGTATATTTATTGTGAGCCAAAGGCTCTGTTAGGTACCGAGATACAAGTGGTAAACAAAATAAACACAGATATTTCCATCATTACCGAAAATTCTATTAGACAGTGCTGTTACAGACCAAGTAAAGTAAGACCTTTAGTAATATTAGGAGTACGGCCGGAAGCCCCTGAAAGTTAAGCTATCTGATAAAGCTGAGAATGCAGATAAGTTGCAAAGACATTTGTCCCGGTGTTGAAACAGTAAATTAATGAAGAAGGCTCTACCATGGGTTTAGTTTTAATTTTGATTAAAATTACATTAAAATAAAATGATGAGACTCAGTGCCTTCCAAGACTACATATCCAGGAGGAACTACGAGCCATAGGATTTAAGCGTATTGAAGACTGACCGACTGTGATGTTAGGTGCAAATGCCAGAAGAGCTTAACTGCTAGTATTTTTTATGAGGGTTGGTACTGTTTTTGTTTTGTCCTGGTTATAAAGTTCCATAGGTTTTCAGTGGTCTGTCCCTTAATCCTTTTTGTTGCATAAGCCTTTCTTATTTTTGTGTACCTTGCAGAATTGTGAGAGGTTTGTTTTTTTGTTTTTGTTTTTTTCAGGAAAACATTTATGACAACAGAAATGCTTGTATTGAGATGATGATGGAGACCTTAAATAAATAAGAATCTTTAAGGATTATTTCATTGGTTCATGGAACTGTCAGCTTCCTTTTTTTTCCCCTGTCTAAACTTTCCTTGTCATATTTTTTGGCTCTTGGTTCTCCTCCTAATTTCTTCCATCTCCAACACCATCACTTGATCAGTAGTGAAAAGTGGATAACGATATTACTCCTGCTGCCATACATCGGGATCCATTCCCAGCACTCTTCATGTCTCACTCCTTCATAGCTCCTTTTCCTGCTCCTGAATTACAGGTGGCTATAGAAAGGAGGCAGTGACAAGCTTGTCATGGCACCAAATGATTTTTCTTAAAAAATTTGTGTGTTTTAAATAGTTCCATTAGTTGCAGATACAAGAATGTAAGGCACAATTCTTATTTTGGACCCTGTAATCCAAATGGCCAGTTTATATTTGTACAGCAGTCTTTAGGTCTATCCTGAGATGACTTTTTCTAGCTATATTTCTTTCATTCTTTCATTTTCCATAGAAATGGGAATCTAAGAAGCTGTCCACGATGTATGGCTTTAGAATTGGTAGAACAAATGTGGGGCCAGCAGCTTACGGCCTGTGTATCACTAATCAAATAATAACATGAGACTAAATGTAGTTAGGAAATTACCAGAAAAATTATTTGGCAAGCATTGGTCCATTATGTATACTGATTGCCTAATGTATGTGTTAACACTATCCTAAACGTTGGGGAAACAATTATGAATTAAATGCGGTCTGTACTCTGAAGGTGCTTACAAGCTACTTGGGGAGGGACTTCCCTGGTGGTCCAGTGGTTAAGACTCCACGCTTCCACTGCAGGGGGCACGGGTTCGATCCCTGGTCGGGCAACTAATATCCCGCATGTGCCACACACACACAAAAAAGATGATAAAATATAATATGTGTATATATATATATATATATAAAACAACTACTTGGGGAGACAGCTCCATAAATAACTATCATACATAGTAAGAGTGACTTAAAACAACGCGAAATAAAGATATTCAAGTACTGTGAGATATTAGGGGAAAGAATAATTCTGACTAGAGAATTAGAGAAGGTTTCCCAAAGCAGGTGAATTTGAGTTGAACTTTAATGGACAAATGAATAAGAATTTATCTGATGAAGAAAGGTATGTAAGGTGAGTCAGTAGCCAGAACTGTCTGTGTCCTGTCAAGGTTCTAGATACTTGGAATTTAATTTAATAATAAATACTTCTTTTGAGATGAGAGGGCATCAGTATTTTTAATCATCTTGATTTTCATTTAATGTATAGTACTAATGTTCTTTCTTCACTAGGTTTCATAAAAATGGAACCTTTCTGGGTTTAAATTTCATCAGCTTTTATTTTCTTTGTCTGTCTCTTAGATTAGGTCCCAAAGAGCAAAATCAAAGATGAGCTTCCCATGGGAAGGAGGAGAAAGAAGTGGTTAGTCCCCTTGTTGTTTGAGAATTTTCCTTCTGTAATTCAGGTTGAAGAAAGATGATTTCTTAGCACTTTAAAGAAATGCCTTAAAAAGAAAAAAATCTGCTTATCCATAAAATACTAGGTTAATCAGATATGTCTGCTTCTTGGCTGCTTTGACTTTATGCTTTTTTTCTCTCTTTCTTTTTTATAGGGTTGTTTTGTGTTTAAGCCAAACTTCAAGAAGAGAAAGATCTCTGTGCCAATAGGTAAGATGTCTTAATATCAGATTTGTTAGTTTTCCTCCCCCAAGTCTTGAACTAACCTCTTACTGAATTAGTAATTCTCCTGTCTAAGCTTGCTTTACTTACCATGTTGTTATAGCAGTTATGTTCCAAGGCATAGGACAAAGCGATAAGGGGCACTCCCCAGGGCTCTAATCTAAAAGGGAATCCAAATGTACCATCAAAAGGCAATTCGAAATTTCCTTCAAAGGGTATGTCACCATTCTTTAAAAGAGATTGTCTTAAAAATCTCAGTGATTTCTTGGGATGAGGTAGGGAGTATTGACTGCAGAAGGGCAGAGGGACCTTTTGTTTTTTGGCTGCGTTGGATCTTAGTTGAGGCATGCGGGATCTTTGGTGTGCGAGATCTTCATTGTGGCGCACGGGCTTCTCTCTAGTTGTGGCGTGTGGGTTTTCTCTCTAGTTGTGGCGCGTGGGCTCCGGAGTGTGTGGGCTCTGTAGTTTGTGGCACGCGGGCTCTCTCATTGAGGTGTGCAGGCTCAGTAGTTGTGGCGCGTGGGCTTAGTTGCTCCGTGGCATGTGGGAATCTTAGTTCCCCGACCAGGGATTGAACCAGTGTCCCCTGCATTGGAAGGCAGATTCTTTACCACTGGACCACCAGGGAAGTCCCAAGAGGGACTTTTGGAGTGATGGGAATGTTCTCTGGACAGAGGATGGTTATGTGCATGTATACCTTTGTTAGGACATATCAAACTGTTAAAATGGGCATATTTTATTATTTGTAAGTTATACTGCAATAAAATTAAATTATTTATAAAAAATATTGTCTTCACGTTCTTTACTTATCTCCAGATATCTGTTTAGTGATCAAGTTAAGAAGACTTGACTACTTCAAACAAATCAAGATGTTATTATCAGTCAGAAAATGTTTATTGTACTGGTTCTCAATGGGGCCTGCAGATTAGAATCACTTGGGGAACTTTTAAAAAAAAAAACTGTTGTTTTTTTTTTTTTTTTTTGATGTAATTGTAGATTCACATGCAGTTGTAAGAAAGAGTGTAGAGAGTTCCCTTGAACCCTCACCCAGTTATCCCCAGTGGTAATGTATTGCATGACTATAGTACAGTATCACAACCAGCAAACTGACAGTGGGACAATCCATCGTCCTTATTCCGATTTCAACTTGGAGAGTTTCTTAAGAACACGAATGCCCAAACTGCAGCCCAGACCAACTGAATCAGTATCTTTGGGAATGGGCCCAGGTGTTGGTATTTTTTAAAAGCTCCTCTCAGGCATGTTGAGTATTTACACTCACTATTCAGCACTGTGAAGATTAATTCGGATGGAAAAATTATGATGTGCAATTAAGCATATTCATTCACACTCATTTTTAAATTTTGAATTAAAAAAGAAAAACTGGACTATACTATTGTTTGACTAAGGAAATAAACAGCTCCAATATATAGAATTGGATTTTTCTAAATCATCTCATGATGTAGACCTTTAAGGTGTTAATTCTTCAGTTTGAGACCAGCTAGGTAAAGTACCTGTGCTCAGGGAGCAAATAATAAAATAATGGTCCATATTGAGGGCAATAGAGGGTAGAAAGTATGACTTAAAATAAGCATGCAGTTTCTCATTAACAGGAGAATAAACAGTGGTGTTGAACTTTACACTCATAGATTTAGTCTCAAAAAAACCTGAAGCTTTCTATATTCCTTGCCCTCCTCACCTCCCCAAATAAAAAGTGACAGTGATGGACTTGGAAATAGTGAACGAAGAAGAGCTACATGATAAATTATTTTGTTTTTAAGTGATTGACTTATCAACGTATTTCTTTAATGTTGGAGATTGCTAAACTTAACTAGAAATAGTTCATTTTCAGAGAAAAATTCAAGACTTGTTCCCTTGTTATCCATGAAGGATACATAGCATGAAATGACATCTGATATCATGAGCAATGTCATTATAACTAATAAAAGCACTAACATTTATTGAGTGTTTTTTATGTGCCAGACAATTTTAAGCACTTTATATGTGTTAAGCTATGAAGAAAGTAGTATTATTATCTCCATTAAAGTATATCAGGATATTCAGATGTAGAAAGAACTTTCTCAGTGATAGTGCTAGCAGGTGGCAGAGCTGGGATTTGAAACCAAGCTGTCTGATCCCAGAGCCTAAGGTCTAGCCACTACCTAATACTGTTTCTCATAATACAAGGGAAGTTTTTGCTTAGAACTTTTTGTATTGAATTTCAGCTATAATTTATTAAGATTTGTGAGTCAATGACAATTAGAAAGAAAGTTCCTTAACATGGAAGAGAATTTCTGTTCCAAACTATAAGTTAACAAAACTTGTTGGGAGGATACTAGCAGCATCTCAATGAAATCAGGAAAAAATGTGTACTTTCACAATTATGATTTAATACCATGAAAGTTCTAGCTGTTGCAATAAAATACCTAGCAGTAAACAACAAAAAATATGAAGGAAAGTAGAAAACTATAAGGCATGTAAACTATTTGATTAAAAAAAGAGAACTGTAGTGTTTTGGGATGTGAATTTTTTGAAACGTATTTAAAAATGTCATTTCTCCCCAAATCAATCTACAGATTTTATTTTATCCAGTCAAACACCAGGGTAATTAATTTTGAGAAGTGACAAAATTAATTTGGCAGAATGTCTTAAATTTTTTTTTTTTAATTAATTAATTAATTTATTTATTTAGGGCTGTGTTGGGTCTTCGCTGCTGCGCACGGGCTTTCTCTAGTTGCAGCGAGCGGGGGCTACTCTTTGTTGTGGTGCGCGGGCTTCTCATTGCAGTGGCTCCTCTTGTTGCGGAGCACAGGCTCTAGGCGCGTGGGCTTCAGTAGTTGTGGCACGCGGGCTCAGCAGTTGTGGCTCGCAGGCTCTAGAGCGCGGGCTCAGCTGTGGTGCATGGGCTTAGTTGCTCTGCGGCATGTGGGATCTTCCCGGACCAGGGCTCGAACCTATGTCCCCTGCATTGGCAGGCGGATTCTTAACTGCTGTGCCATCAGGGAAGCCCTTAAATTTTTTTGAAAGAGAAAAATGTTTGGTGGAGCTGGGAGGAAGCTCTGGATCTGTTTGATGTTAGAATGCACTTCAAAGCTCTAACAGTTACAGGAGTTCAGGACTGCCATGGGAGTAGAACTGGATTCAGTAGAACAAAAGAAGTTCAAAAACAGTTTCAAGTGCATATGTAAGTATTCAGACAATAAGGGCATCTGACATGGGTGGGAGAAAGGGTGGGTTATTCAATAAGTGCACCTCTTTCAAACTGAAAGTTATAACCCAAGTGTGAGTCATGAAATCAGTTTAGTGGATCTTGATAGTTTTAAAAAACAGAAGAGAAAACATTTGCTGTCACATGATAATGAGAAGTATTGTTTTATGGGGTTTCTGTTTTTGTTTTTCTTAGATTCATGTGTATTGGATTACGATGTAAAATGTGTTCCTTAATACGGATCATGGTTTAAAAAGTTTGAAAACCATTGCAATAGTGTGTTGATAAATGGCTAATCATTTAGAGGAAGCCATTCAAGAATGATATAAAATACAGACTAAATAAAAGGCTGCACTAAACTATTTCAGCTAAACAAAGAATAAGAATAGTAGTAATAAGAATCATTTAAGAAAGGAGAGTTAAAAGCAAATATGTGAAGCAAAGTATACAGAGCCTTAGCATAAGAGCAAATAATGAAAATACGTTAATATTAAATGTATATACCTCAAACCAAAACCATTAAATAAAAACTGTTAGAAGTTCAAAAGTAAATGATAGAAATACAATCAAAAAATTAAAAAGATTTTCAAACTTACAGATACCATTAATATAGTAAAAATATAAGATATATAAATAAAATTAAATATAAAGGATATTGAATGTTACCTATCCCCAAATATATATATTTTTGATACTTGTAAAAAAAATTCAACCCCATCACTTACTTTGCACAGAGATTTTCTAACTATTATTATGTAAAAAAGAAACTGACTTATTTCCTTCTGTGTTTTTAGAGGACTATTTTAATAAAGGGAAAAATGACTCTGAGGACAGTAAGCTTCGCTTTGAAACTTACCAGTTGATATGGCAGCAGATGAAATCTGAAACTGAGGTGAATACTTTTTTTTAATAGCTTAACATTTCTTTAATATCATAAATCTAATATTCCTTCCCATTTTCCTTTCTACCAATTTATAAGAGTGTTGATGAAATATATGTAATCTTGGTTAAGCGTAATCTGTATACCCTAAAAAAAAAAACAAACCCTTATGTTTCAAGTATTAAGCATAGCTTCAGGTATTGCAACATATGTTTATAATTATCGCTGCTAATGCACAGGCCCTTTACATGTCCTCACAGCTTTCAAATGGTGGCACTCCTTTAATTATCCATTCAGTTACACAAGTAAGAAATCAAGCTATTTGTAAACCACTTCATTCCCTCATCCTCATATTCAGTTACCATGTTCTTTATATTTCAGCCCTGAAAAGTTTCTCCACTGTAGCAGATTTGTAGATGTAGGGCCAACATTTTGAGGGAACTTGTTTTGTTCGACCAACACAGGATTGTGTTTCCTGTCTTTTAATGCCTTTGGAGTGTTACGCACTTTCCAGTTTGTTTCTGCTTCCCACCACTCTCTACTGCTTTACACCTGGTGGCTTTGCTCCTTCATGTATTCCTTGGAAAGCTTGAAGCAATTTGGGTTTGTGATTTCTAGTTTAGGAAACCTAAATGGTCATAATAGATTGTCATAGTCTCCTCTTAACTGATGTCCCTGCCTCTGATGTCACACCCTTCTGGTCTGTCATTAGTCCCTATGCCACCATTGGCCACATCCCATCAGGCAGATCCAGGCTACAGGGGTTTTCCAGCCCCACTACCAGTACAGCCCCTCCAGTCCCCTCTAATCTGGTCTTCACAGTGCTGCCAGATGAACCCTCTTAACCTTGATTTAATCATGCCTCTGCTCCAAATCCCTTTAATGGTTCTCCCCACAGTACAAAATCTAAACCCTTTAACATCAAATATATATTTCCTTGGTATAGTCCCTTGAGTATTTGTCCAGCCTCATTCCTGGCCACTTCTCATGTTCTTATTCTTAGCTATATCTGTGGTTCCCCAGGTGTTTTGTGCTTTCTTCCTTGATTGCCTCCTCCATTCCCCATTCCTTCTTAACTTTCTTTCGTCCACCATCACCTCCTGCATCACTTGCTCTAATTCTTTTGCTCAAATATATCACCTGCTCAGCTTAAGGTGGATGATCCTACTCTTTGTTCCTATATTATCATAGCACTCTGTGCAATGTATTTCAATTTAATTCTAAGTGTTCTAGCTCAATTTTTTCACTTTTTTTAGGGAAGAGACTCTTTCATTTATAAGGTGGTTAGTAAGTGTTTGTTGAATGAATAAATGAGATTCTTTAAGGAGGGAATTCAAAGCACTGTTCACTGGAGATTTAAGGAAAAACAATTTTTAATTTCATCTATCTTATAATTATTTTACATGTGATCTTTGGAATTGAAATCATGACAGTTTTCTTTCCCAAACTTGGAAAGATGTATCAGATTACTGCTAAAAATAATTCATAAAGTTTTGTGGTTTTTTTGTAGCGGCTACAAGAGGAATTAAATAAAAACCTGTTTGACAGTCTAATTGAATTTCTGCAGAAGTCTCATTCTGGGTTCCAGAAGAATTCAAGAGACTGGGGCTGTCAAATAAAACTCAGAGAAATTCCAACTGCTGCTCTTGTTCTAGGTACATATGTGTGTGTTTGTTTTTTGTAATAGTGGTTTTGTTGTTGAGAATAGTGGGAATCACCTGTTCTGATAAACTTGTTTTGTCTTTTTCATTTACAGAATTAAACCAATTAAAGTTTGCATACTTCCAAAACCAATAAAATTTCCTTATACTGACCATACATCTGTAAATTAAAAGAAATTGATCTAGGGTTAGTTAGTACCCTCCTCACTTTTTTGTCAGAAAAATGAAGGGGAAATATAGTTGTGTTACTCTTTCTTCCTTAGTTATTTGAATCTGAGATTTGAATTCAGTAATAAAGAAACTACCAGTATGTTGATAGATACGATTTTTATACTTTATCATATCTTCAATGAAATTACTCTATGACCTTAATTTATTTCCCTGTGCTTATTTTTTCAATCTTGGATTGTTTTGTAATGTTGTATTAATATTAATGGTGTGAAGGGGGTTTGGATGAACTATATATAAGTTGCTTTCAGATTGCAGATTGTAAACTTTTTAGGTACTTAAGTATCCATCATTAATATCCCATTTTAATCAAACATCTGGATTGCACGATAATGGAAAAAATTTCTTTGGAATATTAGCAAATTTTCATTCCTTCTGAAAGGAAAGTTGGATTTATTTGGATTCCAAACATACTCTTCATTGTATTTCCAATTTGTTGTTTATTCAAGGTTTTTATACTAGTGAGCTCTGAGATAAGAAATTAATTCTGTTGTTTAATACTGCCTCTAATACTGTTCATTACCTAAATCTTACTCCTGATATTCAGGGCAATACTTCTCAAACCTTAATGATACCTACAGGTAACCTCCAGGGGATCTTAGTAAACACAGATTTTCGTTAATAGGTCTAGGGTGGGGCTGGAAACTGCATTTCTAACAGGCTTCCAGGTAATGCCCATATTGCCAATCCCAGGATCCCTCTGAGTAACAAGACTCCAGGGAATGATTTTTATAATGCTGTGGACCAGCCTTTCAGTGCAGCCTGCCACTTAATTTCAAATCCCTTCCATTTATGGATGAGAAACTGAGGCCCAGTGATGGCTGGCTTGTACTGTTGGGTGCTTTGTTTCTCTCCCGCCAGGTTACAGCAATTGGAAGTAGAGTGGGGGAAACACAGTCAAGAGGGAGGATTGTTGTGAGATAACTGTTTAAATCCCTTCTCTGCCTGCTGTCATAAGGAGAAAAGAAGCTAATGGAAATCATAAGTTTCAAAGTCAGTGGTCTGAGGAGAACATTTTTCCAGTTGAAGACATTGTTGATTATCTTGTTTTCAATAGACAAATTGTTTTAAGGAACATAGTGTTAAATAGCTAATAAAGTCTGTCAGTGAAAGACAAGAGAAGCCAGTGTTTTTTTTTTTTTTAAACATCTTTATTGAAGTATAATTGCCTTACAATGGTGTGTTAGCTTCTGCTTTATAACAAAGTGAATCAGTTATACATATACAATATGTTCCCATTTCTCTTCCCTCTTGCATCTCCCTCCCTCCCACCCTCCCCATCCCACCCCTCTAGGTGGTCACAAAGCACCGAGCTGATCTTCCTGTGGAGAAGCCAGTGTTTTATTAAACTCCCAAATTTGTTCAGTGATGCAGTACAGTATCACATTCCTAGACCGTAATGCATGCTAAATACCATTTTGATATCTGTACTCAAAGAATACTTATACAGTTACACAGTTACACATTTTCTGTTTTCAAAAAGGTATATATGTCCATTTTAAAATAGCCGGCGTACATTTTTATTTGTCTCCTAGAAAAGAAATTTGCTTACTGGTGGTCTGGATGATTCTGAACCTTTTCTTTTCCTTCCAAGCACTTGAAGTTTTTTTTTGTTGTTGAATATTTGAATTTTATTTTATTTTTTTATACAGCAGGTTCTTATTAGTTATCCATTTTATACATATTAGTGTATATATGTCAATCCCAATCTCCCAATTCATCACACCACCACCCCCTCCCCACCACTTTCTCCCCTTGGTGTCCATATGTTTGTTCTCTACATCTGTGTCTCTTATTTCTGCCCTGCAAACCGGTTCATCTGTCCCATTTTTCTAGGTTCCACATATATGCGTTAAAATACGATATTCCAAGCAGTTGAAGTTTTATAGTACCAAGTCTCAAGCAGTTTCAAGATGTCTGCCGCTGGCACCAAAGCAGTTTCTAAGCACCAAAGCACTTTCTAGAAGTCACAGACTGTGACATTAGGGAAGGTATCAGTGAATAGAATTTTTTCCAAAGTAGTGGGGAAATTTCCACTCAACTCTGATACCTGCATGCAGAGCACTAAAACTGGTTTGTGGAAATGAGAACCAGGGATTCAGTAAATACTTAAAGGACTTAAAGTTTTAATTTGTTTTTAGACTCTTCCCCTAGTATACACTTACCTTTTGTATTTACTACTAAGATCATTAATAGAATTGATATTAATGATTAGATTCTCCTCAGTTGTTAAGTCAGGGTCACAGTAAGGCCCTTGTTTTTGAATGATTATTTTAAAGTGCTCTTTATGAATTTGAAATTGCTTTTAAAATGTTTTCAAGGGTCAACTACACATCCCCAGTAGTTTTTTTAAAGAAAATTTGTGCTAAATACCTTTTCTGATAAGTATAGTGCGTGCCTCTATATGTATCTGTTTTTAATGGAGAGCTCTTCATTTATGCAGTATGTTTTCTTAGTTTCTATTATTAATCATGTTTTTAAAATATTTTATGAATTCTCTTGACATGTTAAATAGCTTTTCTTGTTGTTAAATTATTAATGATAAAAATGATGGTGTAATATTGATTTATTATCCCATAGGTGTGAATGTAACAGATCATGATTTAACATTCAGAAGTCTAACAGAAGTCCTTCAGAATAATGTTACTCCATATGTAGTTTCATTGCAAGCTAAAGATTGTCCAGGTGAAGTATAAATGCTATAACAACCTTGATGAGATGTTACATATCTCTTCCGTCCTTCCGTCTCTCTAGCTTTCTTTATCCTTTTTTATTTGCGGGAGGAGCATGGCACTACATTTTTGGCAGGACGAGGTTTAGTGCCTCCGGCGTAATCTTGACTATTGTAGGACTCTGTGCCGCTTTAGTTTATTCTGGCCCCACCCCTACCAATCAGCTTCACCTACAGTAACAGTCCAGGCACTCACAAGATATGTTCCTGAACCCAGTAAAATTTTAATAAGTTGGAAGGTTTGGGACAGGGAGTTGAGAATTGAGGACTGAGGAGCTCTTATTTAGCCCAACAGAGAAGAGACTACATACATAGGCTCATATATACAGCCTCAAATCATCTTATTACCCCACTTTGAAAGGCCACCGTGGTAAAAAACAGTCCATTGCCAGAGTTAATCTTGGGTATCTGGAGCCATTAAATCATAAAGGATGTGGACAGTAATAGAGTAAAATGTGCTTAGATTTGGGCTGATACAAGGGCTTTAAGTGCTTATATTTATGTTCATATTCATAAACAGTTTGGAATTAAGTAAAAGCCCTTAGGGCATCTTTAAAAATGACTATAAGGAAGAGTTGTAATCAGCAGAATAACTTATGTAAATAACACTGTTTGATCTCTTCTTAGGGGTCTTAAAAACCTTTTGCTGTCCAGTGTAATTTAAATACATATTATTCCTAATATAATTTATAGTTTTCATGCTTGCACATTTGCTTAGGTAACACTTTTATTACAGACAATAAACATAAACTTTGGCCTAGTGTTAGTCTGAATTAATGAAATTAAAATATTAGGGAGAGGATACTAATGAACCTCAATAGTTAATATGTTAAATGTTACGTTAGGTTAAGTGTAGAAAAACACATTCTACCCAAATAGTGTAATATGTTGATCAAGAAGTTTCAGGTGTTTTAGATGTGTTTTAAGGGGATATGCTTTCTTATGTTTTATATTCTGCAGATATGAAACATTTTTTGCAAAAGCTGGCCTCACAGTTGATGGACTGCAATGTAGACGTCCAATCCAAAGAGAAAGAAGGTGTTCAGGTCACCCAGAAAAAGATACATTATTCAATGGATTCTCTTTCCACTTGGTATATGAATGTCACACAGGTAAATGTAAACTGACAATTTTTCGCCAGGAAATTGGCATATGATTGAAGAGGTCTGGAATTATAGTAAACATAGTACTGTTTTGTTCTAATAAGGATATGTTTATGCAGCACTAGCTGTTAATTTAATAGAAGCTACTTATTTTTCCTAAGGCTACTAGAATTTAGAAATTTTCTTTTATCAGTATGTAGCCTAATTCCTGGGAGGTGTTTAGGTTCTTAAAAGGCCATTTTATTTGTGGGAGAATGTCATCTAATGACAAAACAGCATCAGGAATTTGTTCTGCTGCAGATTCTATCTCTGTGGCAATGTCTTTGTCTTTAATATGTTATCTCTTAGGTTCAGTATTTACTTTTGTGCAGTAGAACCATGCTTTCAGTACCCACTGTTGACTTAGTTTGATGAGGAATGGTCATACACACACACACACACACACATACACACACATATATAATATATATGTAAATCTCCTTTGTTCCATGTTTAGAATTCTTGAGGAATAAATGCTCTGTAAGTAAAGTATGTTTAACAAGCAGATACATAAATAGAAGTCTCATTCTACCATGACAGTCTCTGGTGAAACTAAATAACCTAGATGATTCATGGATAACTGCACCATAAAACCACAGCCTTAGTTTATGATGCTGTGTAGCCAGATAGTATGGGAAAAGTTACTGTGGTGACATTTTCTGCAGAACGTATTTGCTGAAGTCATCATAAGTGAAGTTTATTTTGCTTTATATAGGGATTAAACTGGGTCTAATGCTTACCATAATATCTTAATTTGATCCACAGTTTTAGATTTTTCTAGAAATCAAATACTGCCTGCAATTTAGGTCAGAAATCTTTAAAAGATTGGGATTGGACCAGATGACATTTAAGATGCTTTTCAACTTGAAATTTCATAATAGTAGAGCAGCATGTAGTGTTATTCATTACAGTTTTTAATTAAAAATACTGGTTCTCACTCTAAAGCAAAGCAAAATATAACATTGTACTAACAGAAAATCAATTTTATAGAAAATACTCTCTTCTCCCCATGCTTTTCCTGTCATTTTCTCAGATAGCAGAAAATATAAATATTTCATATGAGTTATAGATTTTACTGAACTTTTTTCTTCTTGGTTATTATTCCCATGTTAGACACAGAAAGATTCTGCTAATTACTGTTGGAATGCATTTCTCTTTATTATGTGGGAGAAGTAAAAGAAACAATGTTACTGTGAAATATGATGGAAGATATATCAACTTGTGGCATTATAACATTGTTTGGGTAGTAAAGTTTACTTTTAACTTCTTCTTTCCACAATGGCTTAAAAGAAGACCGACCCAAAAATACCAAGAAAAAAGAGGACTCCTAGCCAATGGCAGTCTCCTCCTGTTGTGCTTATCTTAAAGGATATGGAAAGCTTCACCACAAAAGTACTCCAAGACTTTATAATCATCAGCAGGTAGATGGCATATCTTCTGACTTTTTTCTCAAAATTCTTCTTATTAAGAAAACATACAACTTTAATCAAAAAGCAACCTTTTGCAGAGAAAATGAGTAGCAGTTTAACCCTCATTTTAATACTAATGGATTGAAACCAGGATGATTTCAAATTCCTTATAAAATTGAATGTTTGAACACCTCCTGTACGATTTTCATTTGCTTTTTGATCCAAAAATGAGAATCAGAAGTTAACCAGTTTTTAATTAGAATGATAATATATATATTGCAGTATAAAGTGTAGTTTCTCTCACCAAAGTTGTCTGTTTCTTACTTGCCCACTAGATGGATAAACTACTCCAGGTTGAGATATTTTTGTCATGTCTCATTTTCTGATACCTGTCCACCCTTAGAAGCTCTGAGTTACATATGGCTCTACTGAGCAAGAATGTTTTTTTAAATAACATTATTTTATATGGTATTTCTTTTTATTTATTTATTTATTTATGGCTGCGTTGGGTCTTCGTTGCTGCGCACGGGCTTTCTCTCTAGTTGCGGTGAGCGGGGGCTGCTCTTCGTTGTGGTGCGCGGGCTTCTCATTGCGGTGGCTTCTCTTGTTGCGGAGCTTGGGCTCTAGGCGCACGGGCTTCAGTAGTTGTGGCACGCGGGCTCAGTAGTTGTGGCTCATGGGCTTTAGAGCACAGGCTTGGTAGTTGTGGCTCACGGACTTAGTTGCTCCACGGAATGTGGGATCTTCCCAGACCAGGGATCGAACCCGTGCCCCCTGCATTGGCAGGCAGATTCTCAACCAGTGTGCCACCAGGGAAACCCTAAATAACCCTATTAAAAAACCCCGTGACATGCTTTTCCCATGGTACATTTTTTACAATATAAATTAATTTGGTTTCTTCTGTATGTTAACTTGCTTAATAGTTACAGCTACATTTCCCTAAAGCTGTATTGTGTGATAATCTACTAATAATAATTCCTACTTTGGTAGTCTTTTTTTTCCCCATTTGAAACTAAGATTTCCAGATCCTAAGACTTTTCTTAATGCTAACACTGAACTGATTAACATGCTGAAAAAATGCACAATACAGAATAGTGACAGAAAAGCTGTGCTTTTTTGGAACTCAGACTTGTGACTACTTTTACCATCAAAAGTAAGAAAGAAGAACTTAAACAGTAAGATAGTTCAAATACTTCAGTACTATGAAAGTAGAACTGCATACAGCTAGAATACTGAAAAGCAATAGCTAATAGGAGGGAACAAGCAAAATTATCAGCTACGATACAGAGGGCTCTGACCTACAGTAGCCCTCAGGGATATTGATGTTTTACTCTGTGGAAGTCATTTATGTTCATATTGGTAATGCTAAGAATAAATCATGTTCAATAAGTTTGAGTTAAGACTGTGGGGAAAGAATGTAATATTTTTTTAATGATGTCCATTAAAAATATCTTTCCTATTTGTAAGAAAAGTTTTCTAAAGCTTAGCTGTTATGGTGGGGTGACATATAGTATCTGTTAGAAATGTCCATAAATAGAATAAGTTACCTTGAAAATTAGTGAGCTTCATGTTACTGAACTCTTAAAGCATAGTCTAGATGTCTAACTGTGAGGAAGACTGTAGGTAGGGCTCAAACTTTGAGCGAGAGGATGAATAGCATCTAACGCCTCTTCTAACACTTGATTTTGTATAACCTTAGAGGGAAGCACTTGATCTCTCTGGACCACTATGTTCTTATTGCTAAAATGAGAGGATCTATTAATAGATTGATTTCAGAGCTAGAATGTCTGGGAAATAACTATTTCTGTGTTACTGTAATAGAGGAAAATGAGTGACCTAAAAATTTTTGTTATTTAGTATGATCTTCCTTAGCAATGTCTTATAAAGTAGGCCTTAAAATAAAGGTGGTCTTATTTTAAACTATGGTGTATTGAAATATATTTGCTAAAGACATTCCACTTTTGCATCTTCCTTTGAAAACTAGTCAGCATCTACATGAATTTCCACTAATACTCATTTTTGGAATCGCCACGTCTCCTATTGTCGTCCATCGGTTGCTTCCTCATGCAGTATCATCTCTATTGTGTATAGAACTATTCCAGTCTTTGTCTTGCAAGGAGCACCTGACTACAGTACTTGATAAGGTAAAAAGAAAAAATTTTACCAGTGAAATAGGATGAAAAGAAAACTGCCATGGACAGTTTATAAATATAAATGTTAGTGATAAATTTCTCAGTATGATATTGTATATATTCCTTCACATATTTTACTATTTTTATTTAATGATTTTCTCATGTATAGTATTGCCTCTTCACTTAAAATACAAGCTTTATGAAAAGAATGATCATATCTGTCTATATCTACCTACCTGTTTATCTATCAACCAGTCATTACTCAATAGAAACTTACAGGTTTTTAAAATAAATTTTTACAGAATTTAATGACTTCCTAGTAACAATAACAACGTTTTCACACTTACATTTTATATTAAATGATTTGAAGTTTTTCATGGACTCTTTCCTGTCATGCTGCTCGTGACAAAAAGTAAATACCAACGCCTTCCCAAACCTTACCTCTATGTTTCTACGTAAGTGGAAATACTGTTCTTTAGTATTGACCTTCCGTGAACTGTTGCTAAACTCACCTCCTTGAAGATGTCCTTTGTGCTGCTGTGTAAGGTAAACTAACGACCACCTTCCACTTATTTAGTAACCACTTCTGCATTTTTTTCCCTTAAAGGTGGTAGCCACTGACTTTAGGGAAATTTTTTCCAGCTACAGTACTTAAAGTTGCTAGGTTGTTTCCAAATTCCGTTGGCCTTCTATCACTCTGTTTCTGTTTGAAAAGCCTAGTATGACTTTTTGTTTTCAGATGTAAAATCTTCAGTGTAGGCCATTGAGAATTAGCTGAATAATGCAAATTCAGCTATTTAATATTTTTTAAATAGACATCTGTTAATTTGGGGTTTCTCATTCAACAGTACATAATGTGTTGTTACTCTTCGTTAATGTGCATCAATATGGATGAAAAAGAAATCTAATAACAAGAATTGCCAAAGCCTACGGCTTCTTCAGTGGCTTCTGTTGGGAGAAAAGAGTTTGTATAGATGATATTTTTTAATAGAATTTTTTAAAATTAGGAATTGAATGAAGGATGATGGACATCTGTGATTCTGAAGATATAGTATGAATAGCTTCTTTTGTTGTTGTTACTGTTGTATACGTTTATTTAAAATTTTGGTTGATATCTGACCTAAAAAAATCTAGCTACTAGTATAGCTTTCATATAGGTACTGTGTTTTGGTATCATTCGTTGCCTCATTATTTATGCTTGATGTTTATGAAGAGGGAAGACTAAACAGGAATATGTCCTGCCTCCCTTTTCTCTTTCAGCTACTTCTTACAACTCAATTTCCGTTTAAATTAAGTGAAAAAGTGTTGCAGGTTCTGACCAACATCTTTTTGTATCATGATTTCTCAATCCAAAACTTTATAAAAGGACTTCAGGTAAGAAGACACTAATGGGTTTGAAAATTCGCAAGCTGATTCTAAATAATTTGCATGTTATTTCAGACTGACTTTTTAGTGTGATTATTGGGCATTTTAAATGGCAAAATCTGAATAAGTAAGTTCAAGTTATATTATTCTAGAGTCTATGATTCCTTTGTTACCTTGCAGCAAAATGTAGAGAATACGTTAATTAGAATATCAAAAATGGAAAAAGACCTCTCCATTCCAGTGATTCTTAACCATTTGGGGGTGAGGAGGAAGGGACCTTTATTTTTGAGAATCTGATGAATGCTAATGGACTTTCTACCTAGGAAATGCTATATATAAGGGGTCAGCAAACTTTTTCTCTAAAGGGCTAGATATTAAATATTTTTGGCTTTGCATGCTACATGTGGTCTCTGTTAAATGTCTTGTTATTTTTTTAAAATAACCCTTTATAAAGGTATAAAAATAATTTGTAGTTCCTGGGCCATACAAAAATAGGCTATGGGCTCTAGTTTGCTGTGCCCTGCACATATGTGTGTGTGTTCATTTATATTTATTCCTATATATTGTGAATGGATTTTCACTAAAGTTTCATAAATTTCAAGAAGAAAATTCATGAACTTAGCTTCATAACACCTAATCTAAAAAAGGACTCCATTGTCCAGTTGTTTCAAAGTTGATAGTATTTCCTTCTTTCGGCAACAACCTAAAATACCTTAGCAAAGTATAGTCGTGAACACATGCCGGTTTTCAGGTTCATGAAAACCTATGTATTAGTAACCTTCAGTACAAAAGTGCAATATGATAATACCTCATGTTTGTGTAGTGCCTTGGAGATTATAAATTATTTCTCATACGTGTTCTTCCTCTACATTAAAAACTATAGTATTTTATTACATAAGAGTATTAGCTCTTATGGCTAATATGTGTCGTTTTTTTCAACTTAGACTTTTTAAAAAGAGTATTTTAAAGCAAGAAAATATTATTTACCTTAGCAATATGTGAAATTAAATGAAATTGAGATGTAACTTTCTAATTTATTTCTCATTCATTTCATTTTACTCATTTTATTTGCTCATGAGTGTTTATCACGGGTCTACTGTAAGTCAAGCACTAAGCTGAGCCCTGGAGATACAGAGGACAAAGAAATCTCTGTCTTCAAATTGCTTATTTAGTGAAGCAGGCAGAAGAGTAGAATGGCAGTTACAGTTCTGAGTAGTCAGTGCTGTTAAAGAAACATGCCCGGGGTTCCATAGGAGAACAGAAGTGTATCCTAAGGAACAGGAGCTAGCTGGGTCAAAATTGGAAAGGCCACAGTAGAGGGAGAGAGCTCTGTTAGAGGGCTACTGCAGTTACCTAGATAGGATACAACAAGCGCGAAACAGGTAGTGATAGTGGGACTAGGGAGAAGGAAACAGATTTGAAGATGAGATAGAATCTTGGTACTCGGTGGATGATAGGGTGTGTAAGAGAGGAGCATCTTACAGACACACAGGTTCTAGCTTGGCAGATAGTTTGGAGGTTGGTACCCTTTATTAAGTGTACATGTTAAAATAAAGAGCGAGTTTGTCAGAAAAGGATGAGTTTCTTTTTATGTATGGTAAATTTAGGGCATGTGGGATATAAAGATTTGGTACCCAGGAGAAAGATCTGGACTAGAAATATTTAGGATTTATCATTAAAAGGTGGTGGTTGAAGCTGTGTAATGAGGATGAAGTCACCTAGAGGAGTGAGGAAAGGACCAAGAGTAGAGCCCTAAGGCAAGCTGACTGTATGAGTGAGCAATAGAAAAGGAGACTAAAAACAATAAGGAAAACCAACAGAAGGGAGAGATCACTGAAGTTAAGGGAAAAGAAAATATAAACTGTAGGCTCAAATACCATTGAGAAAGTCAGTGAAGAAAAGCATATTAACCAGATTACTTAATCATTCTGTTTCTCAGTTTTCTCATCTGTAAAATGAAGGGATCTGATTAGATGACTTTATAGGTTCCTGATAATTTTTTTATGCTAGGCATTTTACTAAGTATTAACATTGCTTCATTAATATGTATTATTCTCAGTTTTGCACTTGGAGAAACAGGCTTAGGTTAAGTAGCTTGGCCAAGGTCACACAGCTAATGAGTGGCAGAGTCTTTAGACCCCATTTGTCTAGTTTTCCTAATCATCAGTGGGAAATATGTGTAAGTTTTTACTTCTGTAGAAGATGCAGTAGGGCATATAATCATTCGGTATATGTTTCAGTCCTTCCCTTATTAGGTGGATGTGTTAACCAACTTGTTAATTGACCCAAATATTGGGAACACACTTGGACCAAATAGTTAGGTATTACTGGGTTCTTGTCCTATCTATAGCTCTACTGTAACTCATGTGACTTAGTCACATTCCTCCTCCCCAGCAAGTCCGTTATCGTGTTTGGTTTTTACTTTTCTCATGTTTAAAAAGTAGTGTTAACATTGGAATAAATATTATCACATTAATATAATTGGAAATATATAAGTAAGAAATAAGATCATGTTGATATGTGCAAAAATACTTTAGCACTTGGCATGAACAGTTGCTTTCTATTTTGTACTTGTTTCTAAGTTAGGCTGGCCCTTTGCCTTATAGCTTTATTTTGGAGGATGGACTATTTTGGACTATTTTGGAGGATTTCCTCTTGCCTTGGATATCTGGTCTTCAGCTCTACAGGTTCAGAAATTCATTATCAGTTTACCCAGGAAGGATCAAGCTCAAATACCTTAAGACTGATATATAAGCTAGCATATTAATTTATTAATTTGTGATGCGGAATGCTATTTTCCAGGGACCAGGATGTGTTTTGTCCACTATCTAGGGAACTGTCTCTTTGGTACAAGGTATCTGGAAAAACCAAACTGGTCATGAGAAGCTTGCTTAGATTCAGAGCTTTTAACATGTGGATAGTCTTGTAAAATATATTTTATAAGTTATGGTAGGATCTGGAAAATCAATCACCCTTGTACTGCAGAGACCACAGCATTCTAGACTGGAATACATGTATCTACCAGATACTGTACCATCTTTTCCTCCATGAAATAAAACTGAATTTAAAAAGATACATTTTCTTTGGACGTCCCTCTTTTTTCATATTGTTTTTTATGAGTAGGCAAAATTTCTGCTATTGTAGCATTTTTATTTATTTAGCAGACCAGTTTTTACACTGATTCTAGATTGGTATTTTCTTATGAGTATTTGAGCATCCGTTAGGCTATTAGGTCACACTGCAGTCACATCCCCACGACATTTACTGTTACTGTAAGTGAGTTGCTCCTGCAGATAGCTAAGTTATTTATATTAGTTTCTTTTAGTTTCTACTTCAGACATTACAATTTTCTGACCTTGTTGACAAAATTGGAGTCTTAAAATATTCAAAGTATATAGCCATTTGTGCATTATTTGCATTGCTATTGTGACATTATTAAATATATTAGTGCCATAAATATTTTTGCTGTTTTAAAAAAAACCTTAATATTGAGCAAACATAGGGCAAAAGAGTTACTGTCAAAATACAGCAAATATATTTAATTTTAACATTTCTTTCAGCTTTCTCTATTAGAACATTTCTATTCCCAGCCCCTCAGTGTTCTGTGCTGTAATCTCCCAGAAGCCAAGAGAAGAATAAATTTTTTATCAGATAATCAATGTGAAAACATCCGACGTCTTCCATCGTTTAGGAGGTAAAAAGAGAAGTACATATTTAACACATCTTATAAAAGAGTTTGGGGCAAAATAAGGGATCTCAGACCCAGTTATTTTTGAAGTGGGTAGAGGGAAAAATAACTTCTTTGTTTAGAGCAAAATAAAACACTTTTGTTTTTAATTGAGACATTTCTTTGTTGGATCTGAACACTTGGCATAAAGAAAAATATTTTTACAAGGGGACATAATTTGCAGGTTCTCCAGAGTTACGTTTTATAAATAACATTTCCTATTTCTGGAGTTTATGGCTTTTGTTTATTATTAGACCCCTAGACTGTGAAATGCAGCTGATTTAAGGAGTTAAAAATTACCGTAAACCATGACTGTCATCTTGAACTTACGTTTGAGAAGAAATAAAAGAATGTGGCCACCAATCTACGTAGTTCTTTTTTTCCATATACTATTCAAATATTTAGAATTCTAATTTTCTCTTTTTGTGTATGGGATGGTAAAAATTTTAGGTACGTGGAAAAGCAAGCTTCAGAAAAGCAAGTTGCACTGTTGACCAATGAGAGATTTTTGAAGGTAGGAATATGGATATATTCGTTTCAGTGTTATTCTCTTTTTTTTTCTTCATGGAAAAGAACATGCACATAAAATTTATTGAGTTAATTTTATTTAAAAAAATTTGTACATCCTAATATGCTTTGCACAATGAAGTATTGGATCTTGATAATTGTATAGGAATGTGACTATTAAAGGTGACACAAAACTTCAGTTCTAAAAGGAAGACTTTTTTTTTAATCAAGTAATAAAACTGGAACATGAGGTTTCTCCTGTGGTCTGTTTTGAAAACACTTGCAGATTTCAGCTTTCTTTCCACACAGCAGTTTTGGAATCTGTAGGCGGTCTCATTTTAGTGTTCTTGTAAAGGCTGTCATAAATAAAAACACATAGAAGCCATGCAGCTTAGAGACCCACTGCTAAGTGGGTACTGATTTGATTTGAAAAAAATGTCATTACATATTGATAATATAGTGCCAGGAAAGAAGTAATGAGCTTAGAAAATGATGAGTTAGCCATACAACATAGGGAATATCAAAAGAGGGAGTTTTTTTTTTCTTTCTAAAATAAATAATACTTGGACATGATACATGATTCAAAAGGCAAAGTTAATATACAGTGAAAAGACTCCATTCCACCTTTGTTCTCCAACTACCCACTTACCCTCCCTGGATTCAGCCAGTGTTACTAGTTTCTTACGTATTATTCTAGAGATATTCTCCACATATACAAGTAATTATGTATATTTTGGGGATTTACTCCTCTGTCTTACAGAAGGTAAGTATATATACTATTCTGTACCTTGTTTTGTTTTGCACTTAATCTTGGAAATCATTTTATATCAGTACTAAAGAGTGGCATTGTATTATTATTTTTTTAGATTACCTTTTTTTGTTGTGGTATAGTTGATATACAATATTGTATAAGTTTCAGGTGTACACCATACAGTGATTCACAATTTTTAAAGTCTATACTCCGTTTATAGTTATTATAAAATATTGGCCGTATTCCCTGTGTTGTACAATATATCCTTGTAGCTTATTTATTTTATACATAGTAGTTTGTACCTCTTAATCCCCTACCCCTGTCCTGCCCCTACCCCCTACCCTTACCCTACTGGTAACCGTATCTGTGAGTCTGTTTCTCTTTTGTTATATTCACGAGTTTGTTTTATTTTTTAGATTCTACATGTAAGTGATATTATACAGTATTTGTCTTTGTCAGACATATTTCACTCAGCATAATACCCTCCAAGTCGATCCATGTTGTTGCAAATGGTAAAATTTCATTCTTTCTTATGGCTGAGTAGTATTCCCACTGTATATATATTCACCACATCTTCTTTATCCAGTCATCTGTTGATGGACACTTAGGTGCCAATATATTGGCAATTGTAAATAATGCTGCTATGAACATTGGGTGCATGTATCTTTTCAAATTAGTGTTTTTGGGTTTTTCCGATATATATCCAGGAGTGGAATTGCTGGGTCATCTGGTAGTTCTATTTTTAGTTTTTTGAGAACCCTCCATACTGCTTTCCACAGTGGCTGAACCAATTTACATTCCCACCAACAGTGTACGAGAGGGTTAGCTTTTCTCCACATCCTTGCCAACATT
Source organism: Balaenoptera musculus (assembly GCF_009873245.2). Classification (NCBI taxonomy): domain Eukaryota; kingdom Metazoa; phylum Chordata; class Mammalia; order Artiodactyla; family Balaenopteridae; genus Balaenoptera; species Balaenoptera musculus. The sequence continues at coordinate 70,086,344 of NC_045796.1, read as the reverse complement.
TGTTATTTGTGTTCTTTTTGATGATAGACGTTCTGATAGGTGTGAGGTGATATCTCATTGTGGTTTTGATTTTCCTTTTCTGGATGATTAGCAATGTTGAGCGTCTTTGCATGTACCTGTTGGCTACCTGCATTTCCTCTTTGGAAAAATGTCTATTCAGTTCTGCCCATTTTTTAAGTTGTTTGTTTTTTGAAGTTGAGTTATGTGAGCTGTTTATATATGCTGGATATTAATCCCTTATCAATAATATAATTTGCAAATATTTACTCCCATTCAGTAAGTTGTCTTTTTATTTTGTTGATGGTTTCCTTTGCTGTGCAAAAGATTTTAAGTTTAATTAGGTCCCATTTGTTTATTTTTGCTTTTGTTTCCTTTGCCTTAGGAGACAGATCCAAATAAATATTGCTGTGAATTGTCAGAGTGTTCTGCCTACGTTTTCTTCTAGGCGTTTTATGGGTTTCAGTCTTATATTTAGGTCTTTAATCCATTTTGAGTTTATTTTTGTATGTGGTGTTATAGAATGTTCTAATTTTATTCTTTTACATGTAGTTGTAAGAGTGGCATCATATTTTATTGAATGAATTTACCTTCATTTATTTAACAAGTCCCTTACAATTAGAATGCATAATGTCACACTTATTTTCATACTCTTTATAACTTTTTAAGGAAAAAGTTATTAGAAAATTGTAATAAAATTAAGATGAGATTGAAGTTAAGCCCTAGTGCTCTGTGGGTTTTACTGATACAAACTATTTTCAAATTTTGAATAAAAGAGTATTAGTTCCTAGTGGGCATGTGTTCTATATAGGTAAATACTAATTTACCTCCTTTTTTTTCTTTTTAATAAATTTATTATTTTTGGCTGCGTTGGGTCTTCATTGCTGCACGCAATGAATTATGACATACATAATTACAGTGGGGAATGGCTTTTTTTAAACGTTATTTCTGAGGCAGAATCCACACTGAGCCATAATATGTAATCACTTCTAGATTGGGTTTAATAATCATTTTAATAATCTTTGTAATCTTTTCAGAGCAGTATAGGAAGTCTTCAAACCCTAATATAGGTTATTTCAGTAGAGAAGAAACTTAAGAACCAGTGGGAAAGGATGTGTACATGATTATTGAGTTTTTCAAGATTAGGTAGATTAGCTCTGTGCTGAGTCAGCTAGTTGCCAAGTGCATTTCCTGCTAGAACTTTCTGTCAAGAGTATTTTCAGAAGCCAGGAATAGATTTTTTTTTTAAATTATTTTATTTATTTATTTTTGGCTGTGTTGGGTCTTCATTGCTGCGCAGGCTTTCTCTAGTTGCGGTGAGTGGGGGCTACTCTTCGTTGGGTGCATGGGCTTCTTATTGTGGTGGCTTCTCTTGTCACAGAGCATGGGCTCTAGGCGCGCGGGCTTCAGTAGTTGCGGTGCGCGGGCTTCAGTAGTTGTGGCGCGCGGGCTCTAGAGCGCAGGCTCAGTAGTTGTGGCGCACGGGCTTAGTTGCTCCGTGTCATGTGGGATCTTCTTGGAACAGGGCTCGAACTCGTGTCCCCTGCATTGGCAGGCGGATTCTTAACCACTGTGCCACCAGGGAAGTCCTAAGGAGTAGATTTTTAAAGAGTACCTTTAACCGTTGAGATAACAAAGGGAGAGAATGTCTAGGCTGGTCTGTTACAGAAATAGCCTGACATTTAGCTTTGCTTTTCAGTAACTTTTTGTGTATTTTCTAAGCATTAATTTATACTGTGCTTCTACTTGTTGCACTTATCAGCCCTGTTTGTTATTATCCTTGCTGTATTCATTTTGGGATCGCATATTTAATCATTTAGAGGCATATTTTCTTGAGACTTACATAGTAAGAAATATGAAGGAGCACAAAGATTTGTACCCTTAACCTGAAAAAGTCGTCTGCAGGCTACCTGGTAAATTCAAAAGACAGAAGATATCTGTGAAAAAAATTAATCAGTATGTCTGTTGATTTTTCTGGTTTAGAGCAAAAGTATCTTTGACTATTTTATTCTTATAATGCTTTTCTTTTTCTCTTTTTATAGTTTTGTTTTAAAATACATGATAATTTTATGTGTATTTTTCTACAATAAAAAAAAATTTTTAAAACTCCATATGATAATCAATAATATGGTACTGCATGACACAGGGGAAGATCCTGATCTTGACCTCAGAAATCTTGCGTTTGAACTCTAGCTGCTCATCAGTGATGTGTACTGAAGGAAATCACTTACCCTATTTAAGCCTCAATTTCCTTAGCTCTGAAATTGGATGATAATTTCTTAGTATGGTTTCCTCATAGGATTAGTGATAATCAAAGTCTGTTCAGCAAGTGAGAGTGAGTTAAAAACAAATAGAACAATAAAACTTATAAATGTAAATCATATTGTTACTTATATTTTTCACTGATAAAAATTAAGATCAATATAAATATACTGTTTTATATATTCTATAACATACATACTATATATAATACTCTGTTATACAGTCATATAGCTTATATAGTTATATAGACTTACCTACTGTTAGAATTGATCATTTTGTGCCCATTTTCTACATTCAGATTTCTAAGACATAGACCTCATAGTGTTATTGAGAGAAATTTATACTCTTTATATCAAGATTGTTTCTGCCCTAAAAGTCTGGTTTGCTTTCTACTCTGATAAACTAAATGAGTGATTCTCAGACCTTAGCATACATCAGAATCACTTGGAGGACTTGTTAAAACAGAGATATCTGGGCTCCATCCCCAGAGTTTCTGATTTTGTAGTCCTGTGCTGGGCCCTAGGAATTTGCATTTCTAGCAAGGTCCCAGATAATGCTGATGCTGCTGGTCTGGTGACCATTCTTTAAGAACCACTGAATTAGACTGACTCCCTAGAAGGAAACATTATTTATTGTTTCCCTTACCCTGTTTTCTTAAGTGTAGAAGTAAGCTACTAAATTCCAACCTAAACAAATGATTCATCTCAATTATCTTCTGACTGGAATCAAGATGTAAAAAAAAAAACCAAAAAAGACAAAAAAAAACTTCAACTCCCTTAAAATTATGGACCCTTAGTTTCATAGATACTGCTTCAAAATTGTGTACCAGCTTTGTATTTTGTAAACTTAAGGAATGAATTTTTTAAATGTAATTGTAAGTTTAAAAATTTAGCTAACCCAATCATGTACATTTGTAGAAGATTCACTAAGAAGTTCAAACTAAGATGGGACCTTAGAATCTTTACTCTTTCATCATACAGCTGATGAAAGAGTAAAGATTCTGTGCATTTTCTCATTTCTGAGTAGTCTGTCCTTGAACAGTTGTACAGTGCAGCTGGGTACAATGGCCAGAACATGTACTCTGATAATCAACAATCAAGTTCTTCTAAGTTTAAGCAGAATAAGCTTGCTCAAGCTCCCATTAATTCAAACTTCTGATAACTCAGTAGCTTTCAAAGCCTGTAATAGAAGTTTAACCAAATAATCTTTAAAGTTCCTTTTGGCTCTAGAATGCTAAGATTGTATTTACTTGTTCATTAAACAGATTAATAATATTTTTTTCTGACTGCTTAAATCATTTAGATTCCTCATTAACATTTCATTTTAGTGCGTAAGTTGAATTGAAATTAAATTTGGTAAAATATTCTGGTAAACAGCTGTAGGTTTTAAGTGAAATAGGAATAGTGACTAGATATATTTTTACCATGTTTTTGCCCCATAGTATTGCTTTAGTAATCAAGCTTTCTTTTTTTTTAACTTAAATCTTTAATTTATGAAACTATATTTCATGAGAAATTGAGCTGTCAAAAGTGCCTTAAACAGGACTTTCAAATTCACCATAATTACAGAGATACAATTTTTACTCTTGGCTTGTGCCTGAAATTTTGTTTCAAGTCAGGTATTAAGGAGAGCTTTGAAGAAGATTTTGGCGTCATATCACATTTGCGTAACTGTTATCATTATCCTATAATAAAAAAACCCCTAGTTCTTGAAATACTGGAAAGATTTTTTTTTTGGCTGTGCCAGGTCTTAGTTGCAGCATGCGGGATCTTTTAGTTGTGGCATGTGGGATCTAGTTCCCTGACCAGGGGTGAACCTGGGCCCCCTGCATTGGGAGCGTGGAGTCTTAACCACTGGGCCACCAGGCAAGTCCCTGGAAAGATTTTTAATAGTGAAAAATTCTCTTCCTTTCCATGAGCAAATGTTTTGGGTGGGGGGGAGAATATTAACAGCTTTTCCCAATTAGTGGTTTTTATGCATTGTCCGAATACCATATCTAAGATTAGGCCCATTTTAATCTTGTGCTCTCTACACCGACCACATTCTATATTACTAGTAGTGATTTGCTATTCATGTTGGTCCTGTCTTGCCAAGAAATTACATTATCCTCAGTATATTTAATGAGTGACTAATTCCAAGTACTTCATCTAAGAAAATCAATTTATGTATTTTTATTCAAATCTTACTTAAAACTATGTGGCATGTTCTCAGCCCTTAAAGGGTTAAACTTCATGGTATGTAGAAAACTTAGATTCAGTCTCTTGCAGGTGACAGTTGAAGTTTTATTATTCTGACTTTTAATGTTTCATGCCACTATGCCTATGTGCCCAACTAGATTTTAACTCCATTGAGAATGGGAAGTAAGAGAACGTCTTAGAGTTGTAATATATTACTATTATGAAGATAATCTGATTCAGCATGCTGATTTTACAAGTGAGGAACTGCAGCCAAGAGAAAGGAAGTGAAATAACTGAAATCACAGAGCAAGTTAGTGGTAGGGCAAGGACTTCTGGTCACCATTTAGTTATGCTTATCATGAGCTTGTTGCAGACCTGCCTTTCACCTTTGCCCATGCCTCTTCTTTCTGTTTCTTTTGGCAGAACCAAAGGGCAGAAGGAAGGGGGAAATCTATTAGAAAGAATAATAAAAGGAAAAGAGAAGGAAAAAAGAAAACCACTGCAAACAAACTACCAAACGTGATCAAACAAGCTAGGCATTATTAGCCTGGTAGTGTCTGAGGAATTGACACTTTAAATCCAAACCCTTCATCACGTGCTTCTGATGTAAATGCCGGGGTAGGAGTAAGGAGGACAAAAGCCTGAGACAGATGAGAGGACTGGCACTCACGCCGCTCAAGAGCTGGGAGAAAATGGTGGTTTGCTGTTCTCTAGGTAGCTGCCATGTGATCGGGGAAACACTGTCAGCCAAAATTTCTCTCTAATGAGAAAAATAACACTTAGTTCTGTCAAGATGATAAATAAGAAAATGCTGTGTTCTTGGACAGCTGATGCGTTTTCATCCAAAAATTCAATGTTTGTTTTACCAGCTTTTAATGATCTGAAAGGAATAAATTGCAGAAATTTAGTCACTTTTACATACTTTCGTGTAATCTTCTTGAGATCACTCTTCACCCCATGCATACAATTCTAGACACGAAAGTGATAAATACTGTGGAAATAAGAAGAAAAATAAATGCAGAAACTAAGCATCATGGCAAATGTAATTCTACTCAAGTTTTCTTTACCTATATATATATTTAAGTTTTACACAGTCATTGGCTTCTCCAAAAAAAAGTAACTAGATCAGTAATGATAGAGGCCTTGTCATATAAGTAAACAATACATGAATGATTTTTGAATGAATGACAGAATTGATGTGATTGGAGATGGCTGATTTAAAAGGGTGTATTACACGTTGACTGGCAACTGACAGCTTGCTATAAATGTGATTTTTTAGGTCCATAGTGGTTTTTGTTTTTAATCTGAGGCAACATTTACAAATTGAGATATTTTACATCATAAATTCAGACTTTTGTCTTCTTTTGAAAAATTATTTAAGTCTGGCCCACACCCAGCAAGACAAAAGCGGTTGCTTTTATTTAGGAGAGAGACTGTGTTGGCCTCCATTCATTCATGCACTTCCTCATTCAACAAGTATTTTTTGAGTGACTGCTGTATGCCAGGTATTAATCTAGTAAAGGACTGAACAAAACAGTCAAAACCCTCTGCCTTCGTGGAGCTTATCTGTTACCAAGATGAGTAGGTAAAATATCTATGTTAGTGATAATTGCTAAGGTGAAAACAGTTAAAGAAAGGGAATATGGACGGTGTGCATGGGGAGTGGGATTGAAATTTTAAATAAGAGCCTCACCAAGAAGGTGACTTTTTAATAAAGAGGAAGTTGTAGAGCTTGCCATGCAGGAATCTGTAGGAAGAGAGCTCCAAGCAGAGCAACAGTAAGTGGAAAAGACCTGAGGTTGGAGCATGTCTGGAGCGTTTGAGGACGAGCAAGGAGGTTGTTTCTGCTCTGTTTTTCTTTTTTTTTTTTAATTTATTTATTTTTATTTTTTTTAAATTTATGGGTGTGTTGGGTCTTCGTTTCTGTGCGAGGGCTTTCTCTAGTTGCGGCAAGCGGGGGCCACTCTTCATCGCGGTGCGCGGGCCTCTCACTATCGCGGCCTCTCTTGTTGCGGAGCACAGGCTCCAGACGCGCAGGCTCAGTCGTTGTGGCTCACGGGCCTAGTTGCTCCGCGGCATGTGGGATCTTCCCAGACCAGGGCTCGAACCTGTGTCCCCTGCAATGGCAGGCAGATTCTCAACCACTGCGCCACCAGGGAAGCCCTGCTCTGTTTTTCTTACAGCACACTGTTCCTATATCTGTTTCAAAGATCAGTAGAGACCAAGAGGGCTTCATGTTTCAAGAACAGAAGAAAACATATCTCTTTGGGAAATAATAAATATTTCTAGACAGTGTATCTCTGTTGAAAAGGACCATCCTAAACACAATTATGAAATAAAACAGTGGCAGCTATGACTAGGGTACAGAAAGGATGCCGAGGAAAAGTTTAATGCATGGAAAACAGGAGTACTGTTTGAACAGGCTTTGCTTTTGCATGAGCATAGTGTGATGCTGCTGTAATGTGTTTATTAAGTGGGAAATTTTCTCATACATCAAAACCAGACTTAAGTTTATGAAAAAGTGTTCCTAAAGTGCATTAGGATTGTTGCCCTGCATAGATAAAGGCATTTGCAGATAGGTATCTCAGTAAGACAAAGAACTTAGAGAACAGGTTACGTAAAAAAGTTAAATTAGTCATTTGTGATGTTTTCTGCTGCAGCTGATAAGCACACAGATATAAATAACAGTGGAATCTTTCTTATATGGACATTAGGTTCTAAAGTCAGCACATAAAGCAAAGATTTGGGATGGTCAAAATTACTCTTGAAAATCTCTTAGAAAGATATCACAGATCTTCTCTCAGTTAAGTCCCATGTAGCCGGTTTTATTTCCAATGTTGGAACCAGAACCCCATTTCCTCACATGAAATAGTCTGCCATGTTATAGGAACAAAACCAAACAAAATGTTTTTTAAATGCTAGCATTCCACTTAGCACGGGGATGTGATCCACAGTGGGAAGTGTGAAGAGACCAAGACCATCTGGGAGAAAACATGTTCGTATCCCTCCTCTCACACTTATTCCAGGGCATATAGTTCCTTGAGCGTGTAACATTGCCCATACCATGTCAAGTATTTCTTTTCTCTCCACATACAAGTAAATTCAGTGAAGATGGCATTCATTTCTACTGTATCACCTAGTTATATGTATTTACAGTTACTCCACAAAGCAAAAGTAATAGGTAGTGCATGAAGCAGCAAGAAGTATGATTATTATTCAATAATAGATTCCTTTTTCTCCAGAATATTGCCCCTGTTTAAAAGCTGTTTAATCACACATCAAGGCAAACAGTTAGTGGCTTTATGCAGTCTCTGTCATAGCTTACAGTGAAAGTAGAATTAAAGTATACCTTGCCAGTGGTGGTTAAAATACCCTTTGTTATGATAGGAGACCTAGATTTTTGTAATTCCAACTAACTCAGATACTGGTGGGAAAACATTTTGATACTAAAAGCTTTTCTTTCACTTGCCCTATGCTTTCAGGTAATGGTCCATAGATCGCTGACCAAGGAATTGATTTCTGAGTTAGAGTTTAGGAAAATATATCAGATTTGTTGGTTTATATATGTTGGATTTGCTTGAATTTATTGATATCTGAGGTATTATTTTCTGCATGGTTGACCACTGAAAATAATGGGTATCTGCAAGATATTACTGAAAAAAAAGACAGCTCTGTAGTTAAAGTCCTTTATTTGACTTCTCATTGGGGAAAAAAATTTGAAGACCATGCCACAGATCATAATCCTCTTAAGAAAATGTTACAGAAATAAGCAGTGATAAAAGTATTTGAGGACTGGAAAATGCTTGACAGGATGTAGTGTTTTAAAATCATTTCTAAACCATTTCAGAAGGTTCTAGAAAACATAATCACTTCCAACCACCCCCCGCCCCCAAGAAAAACCTTTTGAAACTGATTTGTGAGCTCAGTCATCCCATAGGTTTCTTAAGACACTATCTTCCATATCATACTTGTTGGATTCTAAATTATAAAGCTTGTTGGCTTCACATTCCTCTTTTTCACTTTTTTTTCCCCTTAGTTGGTAAAGTGACTAAACCAGTATTGGAGATTCCCAGCAAAAAACAGGGGTTTACACCTGCAGTATTTCTTCTACAGTCTCTCCTTCTTCCCTTTCAAACACAACTTTACCAGGACTTTAAGAAAAGCATACATACATCTTAAGCGGAACCTCAGCAACCGTTAATTACATTGGTAGTGGGCGCTCTGGTGATCTCCTCACCCTTCTGATGCCAGTGAGGTAGAGGGTGATGGGCATACCTTGCTGTGGTACACACCAGGTGACTAGCATGGGCAGGCATCCAGCGGGCGCTCTTTTGCACACTTGTATTTTGGGGAGCCAAGTTATTGTGGCAGTGCTGTAGATAGGAGGAAATTAAATTACAATATTAATTTTGGTGTGTGTGAAATATTGCCAGACTTGACACTAAATACAAAATATCCAGCCTTTATCCTAGATTTTGTGTGCATTAAAAATTCTCAGAATTAAGGTTAATTTGTAATTCTGAACCTTTTCTCATCAGTTTTCTGGAAATTTTATATATATATATATATACCCATGAATTAGATCTTAGTATTTTATTCTTTTAGTTGCTGGCTTACATATTTGTAATGTATTCTATGATTTTTTTTTTTTTAGGAGGAAACACAGTCATTACTAGAAAACCTGCATGTTTACCATACAAATTACTTCCTGGTTTTGAGATGTCTTCATCAGTTCACCTCTTCTCTTCCCAAGTACCCACTGGGTCGACAGGTAACCAGAACTTACTCATTTGGAATCTACGAAGTAGGAATATTAGTGGTTTTTTGCTTTGAGTTTAGCATTCAGGCATCAGAATTTGAAATGGATCCAAATCTTGCAGTGAGTATGCAATCTAAATCCATTCCAGCTGTACACTTTACTCGTTATTGAAACAGTATTTTTTGTCTGATGGCCACAACTAGAAACAGCCACATGAATCCAAGTGGTGTTGCTTTCTCTCCAATGTACATGTGCTAAGGCATTTAAACTTTTTTTCTTTAACATTTCTTTGTCACTTATACTGAGAGAGCTGATCCTCTGCTTTAGTGAAATGGAAGAAGGAATCTGTTTGAGACCATTTAATGGTTAACCTTGCATTACACCCAGAGCTAAAGGGAGGCAGTTTAAGAATTTGCTCCTTGCAAAATTATGCTCTGCTGGCCTTCGTGTCATAGCATAAACCTGTGAACCACCTGTCAAGTGACTGCAATGGAAGAATTCTGTATTCCTAAATCTTTGCATCCTTAACTCAAAGGTTTAGAGAACAAATATAAATACGTAAGAATGACTTGTTTATAAGACATTTTCTGCCATTAAACCTTTTTAGTAATCACATCATCATTTTAATAATTTTCTTATTGCAAAGTGACCGGTGATATCAGCCAATCCCAATATGGTCTCATTTTGCTTTCATATGAATGGTGTTTTATGTAAATGCCTGATCCATGTGATATATGCCAAGTCTGTTGTCATCTACAGAAAGTGGCTGTTTTTAATAACATTATTTTTTTTGACTTGACCATTTATGATTTTTCCAAACGTAGTGTGCAAACTTAGGAGATCACTTTTGATTCCTCACAAGTGTGCTATTCACTTCCAGATCAGAGAGCTGTACTGCACGTGTTTAGAAAAGAACATACTGGATTCAGAGGAGTATGCATCGGCTTTGCAGCTGCTGAGGTAGTTTGTTTTTTTCCTTTTTTGTCTGCTCTAAGCCTGCCAATAAGTAACACCTGCCTCCAGAACTCTGCCTGCCAAGGAGTTTCGTAAGTAGCCATGTTGTAGCTAATATTTGTATATGTCTTGAATTTATGTTTGTAGCTTATAGTGTTTTTAATGTAGCAACCATCCATTTCTTTGCTGGTTTTACCTTGTTTTTGAACTTCTGATTTTTTAAGTAAAATGAGTGTTTATTTAGTGAAATATTGACACGACACAGGGAGAACTTAGGTATGGATCATTCCCATCCAGCCAGCTTGCTGTCATGGTAGGAAAGGTGGTCATGGAAAGCAAGCTCACATGGCCCTGACCTGGTTGGGCAGAGGAGCAGCATCACTGGGTGAAGTGCATCCTGTGAAGGAGGCCATGGCTGACCTTGATGAGGAGCAGCTACCAGTGGGCAGTGGCCCTGATGCCTTCTCCCACCTGAGCTGGCTCTATCCACATTCATTTAATATTGGCTAAGTCATAAATTATTTGTCTAATATTGTATGAATAAATAAGATATCTTGGTGTTATCAGATATCAAAGATCACTTATTATCCCTGACACATTTACCTTTTAAAGTTATAATTATTTGTTTTCCTTGGCTTTACTTCTTATATGTATGGTGACTTCTTAGTGTTTCATAAAAATAATGACCACTTGGCTAGTGAGAAAAGGGAAATCAAGTGGAGTTAAGTTTCTGAACACAGTCTTATAATTTTCTTCAGTGGATATCAATGCTTATATGAAAATATCATAAAGAAGTCTGAGAACTGAACATTTATTAAGTCTTGGCTTCCCCTGGGCCCACAAGAAAAGAACAGATGGGCACAGTAGGAGGAAAATTCACATTAAAAGCACTTTAAGTCCGGAGACTTAATAATACAAATGTTAGTAATCTAGCAGGTGCAGCTTAAGATAGGAAACTAATTTTATGCTATCTGGAAAAATAACTCCTCATGGAAACTAGATTGCCACTGAAAAGCTATGTTTTATTTCATTTTTTTAAATGCCAATAACAGATTTCTATGTATTTATATACTTCAACTGGAATGTTTCTGAGACTTCTTTTGTTTTCTGTTCAAGTCAACATACTTATCTCAAACACCCAGTTGATTCTTGCTGGGTTTCCTCTTTAACCTTCGTGATTAGTAATTGCCTTCCTTTTCCAGTTGGGTATTTCCAAATTTGTAGATTTCTTTGTCAGGGAGGGACTTGTTCTTCTCCTTCTGCATCTCCCTGGCACTGGCAATCTTGGGGTTCAAGTCAGGGGTCAAGAATGCCAGTTCCAAATTAGGGTAAGGAAATGTGAGCAATAACAGTAATGGTATGCACTGTTGAACAGTAGTAACCAGGGTTTATGAAGGCTTGCTGTGTGCCACGCTGTGTTGGGCACTTTCAGTGCATTTTCCTGAGTAGTACTGAGTCTAATACTCAGTGCACATTTGTGGCAGACACTGTTAGCCACACTTTACAGCTGAGGAACCTGAAGCATAGATAGGGTTTAAGTGATTTGCCTGAGATCTCATAGTTGTTGATGGAACTAGGATTCTAATCCAGGTCTGACTTCAAAGCTGTCATACTTTCCACTGTACTTTGCTAAGCTCTAAAATAGGGATGTGGGGATCTGAGTAAAGCAGAAACAATGAACAGAAAGCAAAGTTTCAGTCATTTTGCTAAGCTGAGGTCAGAAACATAGGAATATTAAAAACACTAAGGATCAAATATACAATAGCTGCTACAGCAAGGGCAGGCAAGAGTCTGGGAACTACAAGAGAGAAAGGAATCTGGCAACCTCCAAACTGGAATTCTTCTTTTCCCCTTTGTACAGATTAGATGTGGAGAAAAAGTCAGGGACACTCATCAGTTTAGGCAGTCTAAGTAGGAAACATCTGAATTTAGGAAACCAGACATTCTTGTCATCTGTCGTCAAATAATTGAAGTCATAAGAGAAAATAAGGTTAAAATGATCACTGAATGTTACTTTGGAAAGAAAAACTAAGGTACTGTTAGAAACGTAGTCTAGTAACATTTCTAATTTGAACTTTTTGTTAAGTACTTTAATAGCAATATTTCTCTTGAAGAATCCATTTTATCTGGAAACTGACATGTTTAAATAACCATAGATCTACTTGTTGAAATATTTTTTGACCATTAAAAAGTACTTAATTCCTATCATTTGTGTGGAACCACAGAAGACCCTGAAGAACCAAAACAGTTTCGAGGAAGAACACAGGTGGAGGCATCATGCTTCCTGATTTCAGACTACATTACAGAGCTATAGTAATCAAAACAGTATGATATTGGCGTGAAAACAGACACATAGATGAATGGAACAGAATAGAGGACCCAGAAGTAAACCCATGTTTACATGGGCAATTAATTTATGACACAGGAGCCAAGAATATACAATGGGGAAAGGACAGTCTTCAATAAATGGTGTTGGGAAAACTGGACCACTATATTCCACCATACATAAAAATCAACTCAAAATGGATTAAAGACTTGAACACAGAGTTGAAATCATAAAACTAGAAGAAAACATAAGTGGTAAGCTCCTTGACATTGGTCTTGGCAGTGGTTTTTTGGCTTTGACACCAAAAGCAAAGGCAAAAAAGCAAAAGTAAACAAGTGGGACTACATCAAACTAAAAAGCTTCTGCACAGTTAAGGAAACCATCAACAAAATGAAAAGGCATCCTACAGAATGGGAGAAAATATTTGTAAATCATATATCTGATGAGGGGTTAATATCTAAATTATATAGAGAACTCATGCAACACAATAGAAAAAAAAATCTGATGAAAAAATGAGCAGAGGATATGAATAGACATTTCTCCAAAGAGGACATACAGATGGCCAACAGGTACATGAGAAGGTGCTAAACATCATTAATCATCAAGGAAATGCAAATCAAAACCACAATAAGATATTGCCTGTTAGAATGGCTATCATCAAAAAGACAAGAAATAACAAGTGTTGGATTTCCCTGGTGGCGCAGTGGTTAAGAATCTGCCTGCCAATGCAGGGGACACGGGTTCAAGCCCTGGTCCGGGAAGATCCCACATGCCGCGGAGCAACTAAGCCCGTGCACCACAGCTACTGAGCCTGCGCTCTAGGGTGTGCGAGCCACAGCTACTGAGCCCATGTGCCGCAACTACTGAAGCCCGCGTGCCTAGAGCCCAAGCTCCGAAACGAGAAGCTACTGCAGTGAAAAGCCCGTGCACCACAACGAGGAGAAGCCCTCGCTCGCCACAACTAGAGAAAGCCCGTGCGCAGCAACGAAGACCCAACAACGAAGACCCAACGCAGGCAAAAATAAATAAATAAATAAATTTATTTAAAACAAACAAAAAAGCAAGTGTTGATGAGGGTGTGGAGAAAAGGGAACCCTTGTACCCAGTTGGTCAGAATGTAAATTGGTGCAGCCGCTATGGAAGACAGTGTGGAGGTTCCTCAAAAAATTAAAAATAGAGCTACTTTATGACCCGGCAATCCCACTTCTGGGTATTTATCAGAAGGAAACAAAAGCACTGACTCAAAAGGATATCTGTACCCCTGTGTTTATTACAACATTGTTTACAATAGCCAACACATGGAATCAACCTAAGTGTCCATCAGTGGGTGAATGGATAAGGAAGATGTGTGTGTGTGTGTATGTGTGTGTGTATTATTCAGAAATAAAAAGAAGGAAATCCTGCCATAACACCGAACTCATAGATACAGAGGACAGATTGGTGGTTGCCAGAGGTGGGGGGGGGGTGCAAAATTGGTGGTGGTCAAAAGGTACAGACTTCCAGTTGTAAAATAAAGAAACCCTGGGAATGTAATGTACAGGAGGGTGACTATAGTCAATAATATTGTATCGTGTATTTGAGAGTTGCTAAGAGAGTAGATCTTAAAAGTTCTCATCAAAAGAAAAAAAAATTGTAACTACATGAGTTGACAGGTGTTAACTAGACTTATTGTGGAGATCATTTCACAAAATATACATATATTGAATTGTATACCAGTAACTAATGTGTTATATGTCAATTATATCTCAGTTAAGAAATACTTACAAGGAACTTGTAATAATGTTGAAAAATGTCAAGTATTCATGAGTGGAAAAAAACCTATAGAATTTTATATCACAGTTATTTTAAAATGTAGGCAGCAGACACTGATGTGTGGAGAGCATGCATTTTTTTTTTTTAACTTTTTTTTTTTTTTGGCTGCGTCAGGTCTTCATTGCGGCATGCGGGCTCTTTCTGTTGCGGCATGCGGGCTTCTCTCTAGCTGTGGTGTGCGGGTTTTCTCTCTCTACTTGTGGCGCATGGGTTCCAGGGTACTTGGGCTCTGTAGTTGTGGCGTGTGGGTTCCAGAGCGTGTGGGCTTTGTAGTTTGCCTCACGCAGGCTCTCTAGTTGAGGCACGTGGGCTCAGTAGTTGTGGCGTGTGGGCTCAGTTGCACCATGGCATGAGAGCATGCATTTATAATATGTCATAATCTGACATGAGTACAATGGTTCTGCATGTCTTCCATAACCTTTACTCTCTCAGTCAACTCTTGGAGCATGAAGACCACATTCTTTTACAGGATATGAGTTGGTTAATTTTCACTCAACTGTGTGTCTTTAAATAAGGGTATGTTTAAGTTAAAACACCATTTGGGAACAGAAAGTGGTAAAAATTATGCTAACCGAGCATTGAGCTGGGTGAGTGGCTTTTCCTGGTCAGGTATGAAAGACATTAAGAGGAAAAATTTACCTTTCTATTGGAGAAAATTTCTAGACAGCCACCTAAAAATCCAACACTAGACAAAGAATTTTTAAAATTCGAAAAAACATGCTTCAGTAATAAGGTTTTATGGGTTGACATAAATCATAAAGTCCTCAACTTATAGGCCCATGAGAGCTCAGCTGGACTGAAGCACACTGCCCTCTGCCAGCAGTACCGGTGGAGCGCCACAGCAGTGGTTCTTAGATTGGGGGTAATGAAAAGTCTGCCCCTCTTCTTAGGAGAACTTACTGTGCCCCCCACCCCGTCAACTGAAAATCCCTCATCTAGAGTTATCCCATTGTTTTTCCCCAATAAGGAAACCAAAGCCAGAACCGTTGAGTGACTTTTCTGCAGTTGGCAGAGCTGGAATTTAAATCCGAATCTTCAAAGTTCAGTCAGTTTTTCAGCCCTATTCCAATTATTCGAGAGGTAGTATAAAAAGAAATTTATATGGGTTTGTGGCCAGTAGTCCATGATGAGAGCGTACCCAAAATTTTAAAATGGGGCAGCAGAGCAAGCTTCTGTGGCCTCACACCCCCTCCCCTCTGGACACTAGTCATCTTGGCACAGTGTGCAGGCATGTACATGAAAGGAGCCACAGTGTCTGGTCTGCTTATCCCAAGTGCAACCTTATGAGCTTGCCATAGAAACACATTTGTAAATTGAAGTTGAGTGATAGCTGAGGGAATTTACTTTAGGCTGAAAGAGATTATTCTAATTTCTGAATAAGGCTTTTGAGTTAAACAGTAATATATTAGCAGGTCAGCTCAGCTTTCATTGAGTTAAAAAAACATGACTCAAGTAATAATATTAACATTTGATCACTTTAGCTTAGTTCAAAGAAGCTAGAGATTTAGAGTCTAAATAATGCATTGTTTCCTGACTTTGCAGATCAAATTTTGATGATATTAAAAATCTTGTTATGAAAAATGACGCAGCTCCACAGTATATGAGGTGCTTCCTAAATAGCAATAATCTAACTTTTTTTTTTTAAAATATTTATTTATTTACGTATTTATTTACTTATTTTGGCTGTGCTGGGTCTTAGTTGAGGCATGTGGGATCTCTTAGTTGTGGCATGTGGACTCTTAGTTGCAGCATGCGTGCAGGATCTAGTTCCCCGACCAGGAAACGAACCCGGGCCCCCTGCATTGGGAGTGCAGAGTCTTACCCACTGGACCACCAGGGAAGTCCCAATAATCTAACTTTTGATGATCAAGATTTATCCATGCGGAAGCTATATGAGACTGCACCACTAAAATATGATTTCTTTTAGAACAGAGATTGCTAATCCTGAATTTGCATCATATCAGGCCCTCCACAGTTTTTTGTGTGCTGGTGGTAAAATCAAACAACTGAATTGTTGAAGCTCATTTTAAAGCAGAAGATGCTGAGTGGCACTGTTTTTGGAGTAATGGTTTTCAGACTTTAGTGTACATAAGAATCAGTTGAGGTATTAAACATGTAGATTTCTACCCTCCCCCCAAAGATTCTGAATCTGACTGCTGGGCACTTGGGTGTGGTGGTCAGCAGGAATCTGCATTTAAGAAGCACTTCAGCACATTTGGACAGGTGGTCCAGGGACCACACTTTGAGAAACGCTGTTGTAGACAATAAAGGGGAATAAAAATGGAGTACAAAAAATTGAGGGAAAAAAATGAAGCCATCAAAGAAAAAGAAACTGATGGCTTTAGGCAGTTGATCTCAAATTAGTTCCAAAACTAGACTAAGGTATTCCACTGCTAATAGTGAACAATGGTTTTTATCTCAATAAACAGAAACAAGATCTGCATTTGTATTTTGTTTTTCTTTATTAAAAATTTAGTGTGTACTGCCACTTTTCTGCTAGTAAAATGAACAGGTAGCTAAGAAATATTAATTTAAAAAAATCAGAAATTGCTGATCAAACTGAGTTTGACAACTTTATTTCTTCTGAACTCAGGGTTGTACTTTTGTAGTACATCAATAAAATAGGTGTATATTTTATGTTGCTAAAGTTGTCTCTAACCATATGGTAGAGTTAACTTGATTCATTTTGACATACTGAAAAGAACATGGTGTTCCACAAAGGGCCCCGTGACTTCCAGGTGCTCCCCTACATGAGCCAATTTGAAAATAGAGAAATTATTCTTCACATTAGGTCATGAAATTATTTTTCATTGCATGGCCATTGCCTTGTTCATCCATTAAAAAAATGTTTTTTTAATACTTGGTACGTGGAGTCACTGACTGATGACAAAGATGACACAGTGTGGGTCCTTACCCACACTGAATTTTGGCCAAGTGGGAGATTAAGGTGGATAAGTAGACAGGCAGGTAGAATACAGAGTAATAAGTGCTGTGCTGGGTGAGGTCTAGGGCACTAAGGAACTAATAGACTGGACAGTTAACCTCTGTTTGGGAGGTCGAGCAGTTTCTTGGAGGAAGTGACGTCTAATATGAAATATCAAGGTTAAAAGGAATTATGCATATTTTTGGTTTCTGTTTCACTTGTTAGGATCATATGTGATTACTTTGTTGTATTGTCTTGGAAGAAGACAATCTCTGTGAATGTTTTTTTTGTAAGCCTTTTTGTTTTGCTTTCTTCTAGTCTTTATTGATATATTTGCAGGTTTGAGTCTTTGAATATTTGAATATTTTTTGAAGCTGTTTTATACTGGTAGTATCTGTTTAGAACTTGAGAACTCATTATTCGGAAGATCTTTGCATTAGCCGTGGATTGGCCAGTTTCTCCTTCTAGCCGGTTCTCAATCATACGTTTATATAATCAGTACTTAACCAGAAATTGTTGCCTTTCTGCATGATGAAGCAGAACACGCATTACGCATTGCCCTGCAGGATGATTGCTTTTAAATGGTTGCTAAATGATTCTCTTTCTGTCTTAGTTAAGGAAACTTTTTTTAAAAATAACAACCTATAAAGCTTTCAACACATGAAGTATCACAGTCTGTTTTGAACCATTTATGCAAAAGTGATATAATCACTTAATCAAGTTGGTTAAAGATAAATAGCTTTTTCAGCATTAATGAGACGTGTCTTAGATGCGTTTGTTTTTCCTTTCTCTTTAAAGTAGTCCAGTGTGCTGGCTTTCAAACTTTTAGACTTTGATACAGTTTGTTCTCTGTATCTGCAGGTTCCACATCCATGGATTCAACCAACCATAGATTGAAAATATTAAAAAAAAAAAAAAATTCCAAGAAGTTCTAAAAAGTAGAAAAAAAAGCGTGTGAATTTGCTACGCACTGGCAACTATTTACATAGTATTTATATTGTATTTGCAATTATGTGCATAGCATTTACACTGTATTAGATATTATAAGTAATCTAGAGATGATTTAAAGTATCTGGGAGGATATGCGTAGGTTATGTGCAAATATTATGCCATTTAATATAAGGGACTTGAGCATCCTCGGATATTTGTATCTTCAGGGGTCCTGGAACCGATCCCGCATAGATATCGAGGGACAACTGTATTTACTTTTCAATTTTATTCTACTTCTTTTAAAGTAAATGGTAGATGGAATCCACCAAAATTTGAAAGCATTGTCACACTATCTCCAGTTTCTCTCCTCTCATTCTCTCTTTAGCTGATTTGGTTTTTCCACTCTAGCAGTATACTTCGATCAAGGTCACCAGTGACCCTCATGTTGCTAAATGTTTCTAATGATCAATTCTGTCTTCATTTGCATTAACCTATTATCAGCATCTAACACAGTTCATCACTGCTTCCTTAATGACTTCTAGGGCCTAGAGTCTCTTGGTTTTCCTCTTACCTCAGTGCACGCTCCTCCCCCTCAGTCTTCTTTGGTAATTTCTCTTCTCCCTGACATCCTAACATTACAGTGCCCCAGGGCTTAATCAAGAGCCCACACTTTTCTCCTGAGTGCCAGACTCTTATGTCCATCTACCTGTTTACACCTCCACTTGGATATCTGATATACAGCTCATGGTTAACATGTTCAAAATTGAATGCCTGATCTTCCCCTGAAACCTAGAATCTTCCTGCAGTCTCCCTATCCTTCCAATTGTTCAAAGCCAAAAACTTGGGTTCTGCCTTCAAAATATTTCAAGAACCAAACCTCTTCTTGCCACCTTCCCTCACTGGTACCACCATTGTCCAAGGCACCGTCACCTCTCATCTGGATTATTGCCATCACCTCCTAACTGGCTTCCTTGCTTCCACGTATGCTCCCTTACAGGTTTTTCTCAAAATAGCAGTCAAAATAATCCTTTTAAAATATATCAGATAATGTCACTCCTTTGCTCAAAACTCCCGTTTTCACTCAGGGTAAAACCACCGTCTATACAATGACCATACATGATCTAGCCCTTCATTCCTTCTCTCTGATTTCATTGCCTACCACTCGGTCTCGACTTCCACTTATGTAACCTCAGCCTCCTTGTTTTTTTTGAATAGGCCAGACATACACCCACCGTAGGGCCTTTGCATGCATTGTTTTCTCTCAGGAAAAGCTCTTCTCCTACATTCTTGTATGGCTCTCTTACCTCCTTCACATGTTTGATCAAATGTCATCTTCTCAATGAGGCCTAATAACTTTTAAAATTGAAACCTACCTGCCCTCAAACCCTCCCCTCTAACTGCTCAATATTTTTCCATAATACCAATTTTTAACATATATATAGTAATATAAGATAGTGTTTGTTATCTCTGCACCACCCCCCAGCCCAGCTAGAATGTCAGTTTCATGAGGACAGGGTTTTTTGATTCACTGAGTTGTATCTTAAATGCCCAGAACCATGCCTGGTATTAGTAAGTATTCAGTAGATGTTTATTGAATGACTGACTGAATGAATGAATGAATGGTTTCTTGACTAAATAATGGTTGAAACCCATTTTGAAAACTCAGTTTGAAAAATGCTGGTCTGGTGGCTAGACTCAATCCTAATTTTCTTCTTTTTGGCTGCGTTCAGTCTTCGTTGCTGCTCATGGGCTTTCTCTAGTTGAGGCGAGTGGGGGCTACTCTTCCTTGCGGTGCGCGGGCTTCTCATTGCGGTGGCTTCTCTTGTTGTGGAGCACGGGCTCTAGGCATGCAGGCTCCACCAGTTGTGGCACATGGGCTCAGTAGTTGCAGCTCGCGGGCTCTAGAGCGCAGGCTCCGCGTCATGTGGGATCTTCCCGGGCCAGGGCTCGAACCCGTGTCCCTTCCATTGGCAGGTGGATTCTTAACCACTGTGCCACCAGGAAAGTCCCTCAATCCTTAATTTTCTATTTGGGCTGCTATATGTAACAAACTTTGGGGGGATAAAATTAATTTTTATTTTTTAGTCATTTTTAGTTAATTTTGTTCAGTTAGGTGTGGTTTGTCCAAAGTGCTTGCTGGAGTCACTCTAACAGTAATCTAAATGAAAACATAACAGTACTTTTCTGACATTACCCCTTGTGTTATATAACTTTGAAAGCCAGTCATCCACTGTTGGCAGTTTGTACTTTCAGATTTTTTTTTTCAGGCACAAACATATATTAAATCATACTATACAGTGTTCCACAATTTGCATTTTTTTTGTTTTTTGGATTTGTCTGATTGATTTTTGTCATGGTAGTTATTTGTTTTGCTCCTAATATTCTACCATGGACATTGTGTCTTGAGATGGACTATAAGATCATTGGTAAGAGCACGGGTGCCCAGCCAGACTGGGTTCAAATCCCAGCTTTGCCAACCAGACTCTGGGCAAGTTACTTGAGTCTTCTGTGCCTCTGTTTTCTCATCTCTTAACATGGGAATAATAATAGTATCTCATCATACAGTGTTGTGGAGATCAAATGACGCCTGGTATACATACCTGTGTGTAGAAATATTAGCTGTCATCACTTGTATTACTTCATTATTTATCCCCACTATGTAGTATCCCTTGTTTTGAAAGTCTAACACTTTATTTAATTAGTCCCTTGTTTGATATATGTTTAGGTTGTTTCTAATTCTCTGTTGTTACAAACAGTAATCACCGAGGGTGAGTTTGTGTTTGCACGTTAGTATATTTATTTCCACAAAATAAATACATAGACTTTCTGAGTCTAAAATATAAACACTATTGTACACTTGCACCAACAATGTATCAATATTTATTTCCCTGTACTCTTGCTGATGCTGGATGTTATCAGACTTAAATAGTTTTCTTTCTTTCTTCTAGTAGTTCTTGATTGATGGACTGGTTCTTTCCCCTCCCCAACATTTTTATTCTTTCTGAAATATATTGAGGTAATGATCTGTTTTTTTCAAACTAGTTATTTCCAATACTCCACGTCTCTTCCCCACTGATTTGAAGTGGTACCTTTGTGTCATGTACCAAATTCTCATATGTACCTTCATCTCTTTCTAGACTCTTATTTCCTTCTATCGTCCTGTCTATTCCTATACAAAGTAAAATCTGATTTTAATCACTGTAGCGTATACCTTTTGATATATTAATAGTGCCACTCACTACATACACTCAAGTATACACACTTTGTTCCTCTGTTTTAGGAACAATTATTTTTCCAGATTAATTTCATAGTGATTTTTTTGGGGCTTTTAAAAAATGCCCACTGGAATTTTGTTTCAAAAAGTGTTAAATTTTGGATTAATTTGGAGTGAAT
This sequence comes from Balaenoptera musculus, assembly GCF_009873245.2. Classification (NCBI taxonomy): domain Eukaryota; kingdom Metazoa; phylum Chordata; class Mammalia; order Artiodactyla; family Balaenopteridae; genus Balaenoptera; species Balaenoptera musculus. The sequence goes on along the minus strand of NC_045796.1, from coordinate 70,064,811 downwards.
TTATATCTTTACAGTATTGAGAGTTAGAACTTAAAATGTCTATTCAGGGCTTTCATTTTTTTGCTATGTCTTACACGTTTGTCGTAATATTCTATAGTTTTTGTTGCCATTTTGAACATGCTCTTTTTTCCATAGTTTAATGTTAAGATATTGATTACATGTAAATGTAAGGTATTGACGTGTGTGTACATGTACACACACATATGTATTTGCCTTATATGTACCCACCCTTTTACACTCTTTAATACTTCTGTAGCTTTCTTAGACTTCCTAACCTTACCGTTGTATCCTGTGCAAATAATAAATTTCATCTCCCTTTCTGATGTTTGTACCACTTGCTTCTTTTTTCTTGTTGTAGAATAGATTCTAGAATGATGCTGAATAATAGTGATGATAGGCATCTGTGTTAGTTCTTTGTGTAAATATATATAATTTAATTGAAAATTTTTAATTAATGACTTTATTGGGTTGTTCACATTATTTGCCCTAATCAGCCTTACTTCAAGTCTTGCTTTATATTAAACCTGAGAGTACTTGGGAACGTATATGGTCTTTTGTTACTCTGGAAACAATAAGAACATAGTCTTTGGCTAAGAATAAAAAGAGTAATAACTGTCTGAATCCCTGGAAGTTTATACCTGAGATGAAAGAGCTACCCCTTCCAATCAAATGCCACATTAAACATTATGACTAGTAAAGTTAGATTTCAAAATTATATGACATGATGCCATTTTCTATTGCATCCTGAAAATGAATAATAGGCTGGGCTTTGCCCTCCTCACTATTCAATTCTGTAAGCTGCAAAGAGATGTGAGGTGTGGCTGCCTGTGGCCTGGGGAGCTGGTCCTCAGGGGGCTGCTCTTGCGGGTTAGACCTCCTCTGGCGTTTCCTCAGCCTCTGCCCTTACAGCAAGCCAGTGCCTGGGATTCCTTGGAGCCTGGAAATGCTGATCTAGGCTGAGTAGGGCTAAAGTTCGGGTATGACAGATTGTTCAACCGTATGTGACTTTGAGTTAACTCTCTTCTCTCTTTTTTTTTTTTTTTTAAATTTTTATTTATTTATTTATTTTTATTTATTTATGGCTGTGTTGGGTCTTCGTTTCTGTGCGAGGGCTTTCTCCAGTTGCGGCAATCGGGGGCCACTCTTCATCGCAGCGCGCGGGCCTCTCACTATCGCGGCCTCTCTTGTTGCGGAGCACAGGCTCCAGACGCACAGGCTCAGCAATTGTGGCTCACGGGCCCAGTTGCTCCGCGGCATGTGGGATCCTCCCAGACCAGGGCTCGAACCCGTGTCCCCTGCATTGGCAGGCAGATTCTCAACCACTGCGCCACCAGGGAAGCCCCAACTCTCTTCTCTTAATAGTTTGACTCCATCTGGGCAATAGAAAGCCAGAAATTTTAAATAATCTCAAATGTAATCAAGAATTAAATGTGTTGGCTTGGTTATCTTTGACCTGTTTGTTAGCTGCCTTTCATTCACAGATAAAGATTACACTTTGGATAATTATTTCATTGTTGTAGAAAGAGGAAGAGAAGATTTTATATTCTTAAAACTAGGGAAGAGTTTACGTTTTGTCCACCCCTGCCAGTTTCTATATTTATTGGTTGTATGAGTGTTTTCTTCGTTTGTTTTTGTTCTGGGTTTTTTTTTTGTTTTTTTTTTTTTTGTTTGGGTTTAAATTTTAGTTGAAGTAACCAGCTTAATTTTGAGGTAATCATAGTCTAAGTACTTAGCTTCATTTTTTTCCCCTGAGTAATAATAGTATTTTCCCCAAATTTTTTACTATGAAAAATGTCAAACATAAGATAGTTTTCTTACAGAATGACCCATATTCTGGGTTTGGCTGATTGTTTTCTTTCATGATTAATGTAAGAACTTTTAATCATTGTACTTTCATCTGTTACTGAATATGATCTTAGGGGAGAGATCCTATAAGTAATGACCCTGAAAACAGGATCTTAAATTTAGAATATCTGTGTTCATTCTCCATGTCTAACAAAGATTTCCTCTGTGGCCTTGAAGGAATTACACAGTCATTCTACCTATGCTATATAGAACAAGCAGAATTGCCTACTAGTTTTAAAGTTCAGTGGATTTACTGATTGGTGTTAACAAAGCCCATAGAAGACATAAAGCCTAGCTAAAATAATAAAGAAATCACTGATAATACTTTTTTGGTCATTTCAAACAAGGTTTCATTTAGCATGAGTGTTATACCCTCAGCAGACGTTTCTTGTCTCTTATTTACCTTTAGATCTGAAGGAAAGGGAAACTAACCTTAAATGCCTGCTGTGTGGTAAGCACTGTGCTAGAGTCTTCATTCAAATGCATCTTCTTATTGAATTCTTAAGCTTCCATCTGCCTTGTGAAATAGGTGAGTTCCTATTTCCATCTTACAGGCAAGGAAGCCAAAGATCAAAGATGTTTAGTGAAGTGTTCTATATTACAAACATAGTAAGTGCCAGAGCCAGGCCATGAACCCAGATTGTAAACTTTCCAAGTTGAGCTTTATCATGAGAACTCTTCTGAATACTTCTGAATATCACATACATTGAGGAAAGTCTCCCCCAAAAAAGTTGGTAGCTACCAATGAAGCATTTTACACCATCTTCTTCTGACCAGAAACATTTAAAATGTAGACAGTGTTTTTTAAGTATATGAATTTTCCAGTTATATTACATCTCCTGTCACTGATTCTGTTCTAGGATGTTGGCAAAGGATGAACTGATGGCCATGCTTCAGAAATGTTTCAAGGTTTTTAAGTCCTCTTCTGAAAAGCATTTTGGCAACACAGCAAAGAGAATAGAGGAGTTCCTGGCCCAGTTTCAGAGCCTCGATGGTGAGAATATAATAGCTGGCCAATTCTACTGGCTTTGACAGTCATTTAACTATAAAATAACATGGAAAACCCCACGTTCTGATGTGTTGAGAGATGAAGAGGTAACGTAGTTTGTGATCAGTCAGTATACCAAGCCTCAGAATAGCACAACGTGACAACCACAACTAAGCCAAATGGTTCTCTTCCAGATTTGGTTTAAACAATGAAAACTATCAAATGGGCAGGAAAAAATTTCTTTCTCCAGATGGACAGTTTTGAGGACTTACCTTAGGGGAGAAAACAAAAAGGGCAGCAAAAAGAAATCAAAAAGATTGGAGAGAGTAGCAGGGCATCATAATTAAGGACTCCTTTTAGATGTTTTTCTTAAGCATTTCATCAAGTTCTTTATAGATTTCAAAAACACTGCATAAATTATTTGTAAGCCTGAAAATTAATAGCTGTGAACTGCTTTCACAGCAGTGAGGCTCATTGGTATGCTGATTACCAAAATATGCATGAGGTTTGCTTTAATCAGGTTTACAAAGCTTGAATCTTTCAGTCCTCAATGAACTGCGGCAGCCTGGCATTCCTCAGTGCTGGAGGGCACAGTTTCCTTTACCTTGCATGACCTGCACAGGATTCGTTACGTTTGCCGAACGCTGGGTGCCCGCTTGTGCACAGGTAGCCTGTTCAGCACTCTCATGCTCCAGGACTTATTTGGTCTGAGGGGGCTCCGTGGATTGATACTGATGTTTAACTTTTCATGGGCTCATCCCTTGCTCTGTTTCTAGCACCAACGTATAGTATTCTTTCAGTAAAACAAGCAAAATGACTGTGCACTTCTTAATTTCCCCTATTTAGGGAAATTTTTAATGGGGTCTGGGGAAAAGAGGCAACTTGGTGTATAAGCACACGGATCGAACCATGGCATGGTGAAAACATTGCACTTGGAATGTCCGTATCAGTCTTTTCTGTGTTTGGCAAGTGTCCCTTTGTCTTTAAATCCTTTGGATTTAGGAAACTACTTTTGCTGAACCCCTCCCTCTCTCTCCATAGCTGCAGCACTAGGCCCCATGAGTGCTGAGCCAGTGCAAGATGAAAGAGCCAGCCTGCTTGACTGGAGGGGCATGAGCGTGAGGAAGTGCCACCCCATGGTACCAGGGGCTCCCTCCAGATCACGCGCAGGCATTATTGCTCTGTGGTGCATTTGCAGGACAAGTGAGCCGAACCGTTTTCAAATCATAAACATTTTAAAGGGCTGGAAATTGGTATCATAGAGATTATTGAGTCCAGCTGCAACAGAAACTAAAGCCCAGGAAGAGGAAGGAGCTTGCCTGAGATCTCGTAGCTAGCTAGGGTAGTACCCAGCCTGGAGCCCACCTCTTTCTTAATCACCAGCTCATTGATTTTTCTCACCGATTCACAGTCGCCACCTAATTAGGGTCACTGGGACAGTGAGGGGCCGCCCTTAAGGATATAAACAGGGTAAAAGACTTAGAAGAATATAAGATAAATTAGGTAAATTTCAATCTTTTACAAAATCGGACTCAGGGATTTTTGTAAAATGAAACTGCAGATATTATAATAATTTTAATTAGATTTCATGTAACATAAGCTAGTGAACAAATCCTGTGATGTGCTAATATTAAATAAAGGAACGCAGCTTTTAGAAATGGGAAGGTTGGTAATTAAGATGATTAACAGTCTGAAGAATAAAGAATTTTGTAAGTTGAAGCAAAACCAGTGTCTTGAATAAATGTAATTTTCTATTTTCACAAGTGGCACATTATTAATAATAAAGTGAAATTAACCCCACCCTCCCATATTGGACAAGCGTACAGTTTGACTGTATGCTATCTCTAGTTCCTTGACAGTTATTACACATTACAGTTTAGGTTTAAAATTACATTTGGAGGGTTAAGTAGGCCAGAGTGTCATATCAGATTTATTTTTAAGGCTCTGCTACATGTTAATGAAATGGGACAGAGAATTTATTAGATATTTTAACCTTAAATCATATCTTTCTTTAACCAAGATTTATCAATAGCTAAAAAGAAATTTATTCTTCGAGAACAAGGCAGATTCTCCGGCTGCATCTTCCTGTCTTAGGTTTGGCCAAATAAGCCATGTGAGTGTGAGGTTCCTAAAACCTGCCCTGCACCAGGGAGAGGCTGTTAGAACCTCATGTTCTCTGGAAACACAACTACACCTTTTACCAGATACGGTTTTCTGTTTCCTTTGCTAAAGAACCATGATGCAGTTTGTATTTCAGTAAATTATTTCAAAACTTTTATGCACTACCCACTTCAGACTTAAATAGCATGTCAAATATAGTGAATGGGAAGATCCAGGCCAAGTTTACCAGGGTGTAGGTTTGTATTGTTTACATCAATCATGGCCTAATCAAAGGACCATAATTTAAGTTTGTTCGTTTTTTAAAAACTATTTATAACAGCACAAAGATTTGGAGATTTTTTTTCTGTTGGTTTGAGGGGATTTGTGTGTATTTTGTTTTGTTCTCACTGTTGGTCACATTTTTAAAATTCAGTAGCTGGTTTCTTTGAAGACCTCTCTGCAGCATAACTTATGTAATATTTATTGACCTTCAGCTTCTGGAAGAAATCATTTATGTGAGGGAACCTTTATCCCCTGCCACATTAAAAAAAAAAAAATAGATGAAATTTTATTTCCCTTGGAGTAGTAGAAATGTTTGTTCTCTTAAATGGATTTACCCAAGCTGCTGTATGTTGGTTTTGTATTAAAAGCAGAAGCCAAAGAAGAAGAAGAAGATACTTCTGAGTCACAGTCAAAGGGACTTCAGAAGACAGACCTCTATCATCTTCAGAAGGTCAGATCACTTCCTTATCCTTCCAGCCACATCCCTTGATGCTCCCGTGTGCTCTAGATTAGCTCTGCCTGCATGTTTTTGTTTTCATTTTTAAACCACAACTAGGAACAAAGCAGACTTTGTAACTCACTTATAAATTGAACATCCTGTTTATCCCACTGCTATCCTCATTCTCCGTGTAGAAGTCGGTGGAAACTGTTCCGATAGTCTCAGAGAGAAAGAGAATTAACTAGTAATAAGGGAAAATGGGAACCTGGTTGCAAAAAGGAATCTGATGATTTATCTGATGTATTTGTTTGTCAGTTTGATCAAATTGAGAGGTTCAGAAGAGACTCTTTAGTTTTAGATACTTTTCTTGATTTTTTAAAGAAATGCATATTGAGTATAGAGTGGAAATTGAGCCACAGTGTGTCTAGTATAGCCTTTTTCAGATAGTTCTAACTTTAGCAGACTTTGTAACTCACAAAGGATCTTGGTTGTCAAAGTAAAGAACCTTCTGTAAACCATGATACCAAGTTATGATAAACGTAGAATAAAATATCAATCTAAGCAAAACAAAGCATGTGGAATCTATTCTGTTAGCATGGCAAAGAGCAAGCGTTTTCTCTTCTTCTTGGAAGTCCTTTTCTCAAATGAATTAATGGGTTGTGGCTCGGGAGCACTCTGCCCTATAACTTAGTAACGACGTAAACTGCCCTTCTCCTCTTTCCCTGAAAAGTCACTTGGTATTTTTTGAAGCAAAATATCTAGGAGGAGAGATTCTTCCCAGTCCTGAAAAATAAAAGATAAACACAACCCCTTTTGATCTGGTTCTTTCTCTGTACATTCTGTCGTATGGAAAGGGCATCAGCTGCCTCTGCCTGAGCAACAGAGCTGCCCTCTGAGGGGCTTTCTGTCTCAGAATCACCAGAAAAGGTATGTTCTTCCATCCATAGTCATTACTGGAAATGAAGGAGTTAAGAAGAACAAGTAAGAGGCAGACCAAGTTTGAAGTCCTCAGAGAACAACTTGTGAGCTTCATCGACAGTCTGGTGAGGTGAGTCCGTTGTTGCTCTCCAGAGCTAAAAATCAGGCTATTGGCCCAAATCGCACTGGTGTGACAGCTGTCCGCAGCCAGTCCGGGACACTTCTGGATTAGGCTTTTTGCTCCCCGAGGCCCTCCGTCCAGCGCAGACTTGTAACTTCTGTTCCTTTCCCATCCTTATTAAGGTGGCTCAGCAGATGGCTTGGTTCTTTCTTTTACTGCCAGTTCAAGAACGCAGGTTTAAATTTGATCTAGTTCTTTAGGCCTGGGCGGGGGTGGGGATGGAAACAGAACAGGAAACAGAAAAGTGAGCGTTTTCCCCCTAGTAGCAGAGTGTTTGCATTACACTTAATCCTTGCTCTGTCTTTGCTCAGAGTATGCTGGATCTGGGCCAAACCCAGAAAACAGCCCAGCCCAGCTGTAATAACCCTATTTTATCCTGAGTAAAGGGTTTCTAATTCTGAGGGATACCAGTGCAACTCAGGATCGTGGCAGCACAGACGCATGGTGAGCAGGGCACTCAGAGTCAGTCTAGAAGTCCACCAGTCCTACCTGTATTTTAAGGTGATTCCTTTCTTGGGAAACCCAGATCATTCTGATATTTGGATTTCCCAAAAGCCAGCTCTGTGTAGCTCTTTAAAATCACATACCTAACCTGCAGGTGGGACATGCCATATAGGAAAAAAATGAGAGGTCTGAAAAATAAAATGATTTAATAGTTAAATAGGGAAAAAACTGTTCTTTGTCATTGCTTATTCTGTTTTTTAATGGCAGTTGAAACTCAGCAGCAGGCTAGGCACTGACTAGAATCAAGTACTAAAAAAAAAAAGCAGCTCAGTTATTGAAGACAAAGAGTGGTTTTCTGATAAATTGCCTGTCCTTCTTGAAAATGAAGAGTTCCATTTTCCAGGACAGTTTTGGGGCAGAGTCATTTTTCCTGGTCGCTGGGGGAGAAATTACTGATGTCAGGACAGGGGTCGAAACAGTCAACCAAGTATGATAAGAAGAAGGTTAAAGTGAGAGAAATGGGTCACATAAAAGTGACCTACTGGCTAGAAATGACCTTGGAAAACTCAGAGAATTAACCTTGCCCTACTGGGCCTTCCTGTTCTTGTAGTTTCTAGCCCCAAGTTCCTGGTTTTTCCCTTTTACCAAGTTGTGACCATTGTAGTTGCTAAAAATGATTTTACAGTGTAATTTGGCATAATTTATAGGTCAAATGTCATGTTCCTTTCTGCATTCCCACAAATCCCAAATTGTAGGCTCTGAAACCAACCAACCATTTCCCTTTTATGATCTTTGACCTAATATGCCTGACTTTTCACCTTCCTGAGCAGTTACTGAAATAAAGCTGGGTGGGCATGATTGAAATGCGTTGTATTGTGAAATCACAAAAATTTCCATGCCAGGATTTACTATCTTTACCAAGATTGAGTATCCCAGCAGGGAAGAGATTATGACTGTAGCATGTTAGAGCTAAATGGGACCTGAGGAGTCATGTGGCAGCTAAAGCCCAGAGAGAGGCTATGACTTTTGGAAAGTCACATAGTTAGTCCCAGTCTGCTGACATCTTTCAGAAGGCCCGCTCTCTCTCCCCGCACTGTCCCCAAAGACCACACCACAGATATCTGAACAGAGCTTGGAGTTCTGGAGAAAAGAGGTCCTTGAAAGATAACTATAAGCAACCGACTCCAGGAAGTAGAGTTCCCCGTACACCATGAGCAGCTCTTGCTGAAACTACTGAGAAATGAGAATAAGTTGCCACTTTCTAAGTTACTGTTTTCACCAAAATACAAGCTTCAACTTTGTAGCCCTTGTGGATACTAAGTGGTCCTACCAGCTCACCCAGACCACCGGCTCTTCTGCTTGTGGACTCCGCTCTGAGTCTAAACTGAGCATCATGCAGAGCTCCGGTGCCAGACTCACTGCTGATGTCCGCGCCAGCCTCCAGATTTGGAGTTGGATAAAAATTCTAATGTATGATGATGTTTTGTCAGTATTTTTCAACTAACATAGCCCAGTGGAAACAAAATACAGGTAAGTATTTAGACTCTGGAGGTTCTTTGAGGATATCTAACAAGGACTTTTACCTTGAGAATTATCTGAATCTCTGAAAATTAAATAAAGATGTTAAAAAGGGAGAGGAGGACAAATATGAGACAAAACTTTTTCTGAAACTGACTCTTATCTGGTTGCCTTGTTAGACTTCCAGTCCTTATTACAGAGCAAGGACTCCAATGTGATCTTTTAATGACCATTATGTATAATGATTGGGGAGAAAACAGCCTGAGGTTGGGATAGGAAAAGTTTATGCTCAGAAATTACAAATGGGTAGCCGGCCATCCAGGGAGGCAGCTGGCATCACAGAAACCATTCCTGAGACTACAGCTAAATAGCTTAATCTCGAGTCAGATGTTAGCAGTACTTGAGGTATAGAATGCTGGTTCTTAGGGCCAAGTCAGAATCATAATGCTCTTTGCACACGGGCTTTATTCCAATGACCCTGAAGAAGGAGCAGCATCTGGAAGCTAAATGAGCAGGGGGCCAGGAGCTCTTGAGGCGGGAAGGACGGAGATGGTGGGGAGTGAGGGACACGGCTCATGCCCTCTCTGCGTCCTCTCTTCCTCAGAGCCAGACCACATGGGTGGAGCAGGTGTGGTGGGATTTTTCTCGGCCCTGGTATCCTCTCCAGGAGGGAAGAAAGCCAGGACACCAGGAAGCAGAGTAATTTCCCCCGTGGCTGGGCTGAGGGAGCTGCTTGGTTCTGCCTGCACCGGTGGGAAAGGGAGCTGATACAAATCTGTCATGTGACCAAAATACTTTAGGCCCAGGACTAACTAAGCCCCAGAAATATTTATGAAGGCATGTGAGTTAACTGCTTTAATCAAGTTAGTGACTTATTAATCTGTCTTTGGGTTATGGGTGCCAGAGCTTCTCCCTTCCAGTTTGCTACCCTCTAGGCCACCCAGGAACCACGGCCGTCACGGCTCATACCAGCTGATAGGCTCATTATATATTCAGATGAAATTTTTAATGCTTTATTTTTTAAGTTCAGATTTCATTAAAATTGGTTTATTATCTAGCTCATAAATAAGACAGAAGAATCCCAAGTTACAGTGGTATTTTTTTAATAATTGAAATTTTAATGATAAATGATTTCCTTGTTTTTAATATTCTGAAGCTAAAATTTAGCCTTTTCTGCCTATAAAGTAAGGAGGAAGTCTAACACATAAAAAACTTTACCTATATTACTTCTATGAGAGATATTTCTGTGATCAAAAAAGAATTTCCTGAACTCTTAATTCCAGGTCTGAGGCCTGTGTCTAACACTGCCAGGAGTTGAATGTTTGCTATGATAAGGACTATGGATACCTCTGTTTCCTAAGTAATTTAAGAAAGTATTCATTTATACTTTAAGAAATTCTACCTTAAATATTTTGAGCAAAGTGGGAAGCAGGCACATAGCATAGGAAGATCGGCTCGGTGCTTTGTCACCACCTGGAGGGGTGGGATAGGGAGGTTGGGAGGGAGACGCAAGAGGGAAGAGATATGGGGACATATGTATATGTATAGCTGATTCACTTTGTATTAAAGCAGAAACTAACACACCATTGTAAAACAATTATACTCCAATAAAGACGTTTAAAAAAAAAAAGATTTTGAGCAGAAATGTAATTTATATACATTTGTTCCTAGAAATTTAAATCAGAACTAAAATATAGTTTCTTGTACACCAGAGAGTCAAAGTTTTAAACAATATTACATGGAGAGGTAGAATTCTGAGTGCGGCTGCACTGGATTTGATATTTGGTTGGTTTTGGCTATTGTTGATTTTGCTTTTTCAGTAAGTTGCTCAGCGCTCTACAGAGGACTGACAAAAGTGGTTTATTGAAAATAGACCTGTGCTTACCTAAAAGCTGATACCTGACTTTGGTGGTTTCAGAGAATACCTCCTGCTTCCAGAGACACAGCCTCTGCATGAGGTGCTGTACTTCAGTGCTGCCCACACCCTTCGCCAGCACCTGAACGCTGCCCCGCGGATCGCCCTCCATACCGCACTCAACAACCCATATTATTACCTCAAGGTAAGAAGCAGTCATTTCTCTGACTATTTAGTTCACACACCAGGCTTTATGTATCACAAAAATATTGTAAATTTGCAGTTCTAATGAGCAGGGAACTGGCAGCTCAGGGTTGCACCTCTTTCAGATATTTTTAAAAATTCTTTAGATTTTTAGAGGGCTTTTTCTAAGCCAATGAACTAACACTGCCAACTTTTGATCATGCGTAATTGTCTTCTTCTTCATGTGATAAAACCAGATCATAGGCACTAAGACTTGAGAATAATGCTACTACTCTTGAAAATAAAGGAAAGGTTTCTTACAGACATAACAGCAGATAATAGGTCAAACCATATGGCCCAATGAAATTACTTAAAAGATCCAAATGATTGTTTCTGATGCAAAAAAAAAGAAGGAATTTAATCTTGGATTTTAAACCAAAGAAAGATCTGCTCTGAGATTATCTCCAGAGCTGAGTATAGAGGACAGCCAGCAATATGCCAGGGATAAAACTGCTAAACTCCAGACACATTTGCCAGTTCCAAGTTGTTCTTTAAACGGAGAGTTCAAGACAGTTCAGAATTTTTAAAACTAACTTTCTTATGACCAGGTAACGTGATCGTTTTAAACAGCTCAGTAAGCTATATTTCAGTTACATACAAAGTAATTTCTTGATAATTTGCTAACTTAATATTAAATTGTTAATTTGTTAATAAGTTATCAACTCAGTTAAACACCTAGAAATCTTGCAACAGAGGATACTTAAGAAGTGACTCCATAAAACCTATGAAGAGAGTTCTGATGTATTGGTTTCCTGTCCAAAATGGCACACAAACATGCTAAGCCTTACAAGAGAATACTGAGTAGGAAGATGTAAATCAGTGATTTTTCAATGATGGTGGTAGTGGGGTACTTGAATAATTTCATATTTAAGGCACAAAATATCAATTATTTTTATTATATAAACCACAAATTAAAACTCTTTACATAATCTTTTTGGCTAGTAGTAAGTCACAGAAGAGAACTGGTGCGATTTCAGCAGTTTTGGGAAGGATATAATTCCCATGTGTATGTTTGAGAGAGATTTTGTTTCTTAATAAGAACCATCATTTTCACATAGGTTGAAAAAACACTGATGGTTTTGTAGAGGTTAGGATCTGCAGTGTTGACAGTAGTCTTCTTTGAGAGATAATTTATATCCCTGGTAGTGGTGTGTTGGTATTTATTAATACAGTATAGTAATTGCTAGAATTCATGTAATTACAAATGTTGGAAGTGGCATTTTTTTGAAAATCCACAAAATTCCATAAACTTTTATGGAAACCAGAAATGCATGAAAGTCTCAATAATGAATAATGTATGATTAAAATGAAAAAAATTAATAATTTATGATGAAAATGAAGAATATGCTTGTCTTCTGATCCTGGCTGTATTCATCTAGTGATTAGGAGCTAGAGGGATTTTGACCAAGACCTCATCCTAAACAACCAGCTAACTATTGGAGAGTAGGTGCAACTCACAAAATAAAGGAAACCAAAGACTCCACTTACTGGCTTACTAAGTTCAGGTTAGCAGGTTAATTAATGTCTGATTTTGTTCCTCATCATTTCTGAAAGGTAGTTATCTTAGTTTACTGTTATTTTTAGAATGAAGCACTGAGAAGTGAAGAAGGTTGTATTCCAAATGTTGCCCCAGACATCTGCATAGCATATAAACTGCACCTGGAGTGCAGCAGGCTAATCAACCTTGTGGACTGGTCGGAGGTAGGTCAGGGGGAAAGAGCAAGCTGTCTATGTGTCTAACCATCCATGACAACTTTCCTGGAATGTTTTTGTACTTTTGGTACTTTGAAACTCATCTCTTATTTTTTCAATGCCCTGTCTTTGGTTTGGAAAGCATTATAAATCACCTGGCAAGTTTCTCCAGAAAAGCAGCTAACTGCTAACTGCTCAACAGTCCCACACAAACCCCTGCACTCTGATCCCACACCTTCAACCGAGCCAATTCTGCATCCATGCCAGGTCAAAATAAGTACATTTTAGTATGTTTAGCAAAAGCTGAACAGTTTAGGTCAGTTCCGTTATTCCACAGAATAAAGAAGTACATTATTAACTAGCATTTCCCTTATTGCATAAAAGAAAAGAAAATATTGGAATAACTACACAAAAGTTAACTCTGTTAAAGGCCCTATTTGACAAATGTCACCATTTAAAAATATGCATAATTGGCTGCTTCCAAGAAAAATAGGCATTTTCCTGGGAGATGGAGGTTGGAGTAGAGGATACAGGGCATCCTTTGCTCTTCAACTTTGAATAGTTTTGCTTCCTGTTTTTCTCTGCACATTTCTTAGTTCTCTGAAATATAAGATTATTCAGAAACCATTCCATTATCTTTTAATTTTTTTTTTCTTATGCAGAGAGCACAATACTTTATTTATTTTTAATAGATCTTTATTGGAGCGTAATTGCTTCACAATACTGTGTTAGTTTCTGTTGTACAACAAAGTGAATCAGCTATACATATACATATATCCCCATATCTCCTCCCTCTTGCGTCTCCCTCCCACCCTCCCTATCCCACCCCTCTAGGTGGTCACAGAGCACAGAGCTGATCTCCCTGTGCTATGCGGCTGCTTCCCACTAGCTATCTTACATTTGGTAGCGTATATATGTCCATGCCACTCTCTCACTTCGTCCCAGCTTACCCTTCCCCCTCCCCGTGTCCTCAAGTCTATTCTCTACATCTGTGTCTTTATTCCTGTCCTGCCGCTAGGTTCTTCAGAACCATTGTTTTTTTTTAGATTCCATATATACGTGTTAGCATATGGTATTTGTTTTCCTCTTTCTGACTTCACTCTGTGTGACAGACTCTAGGTCCACCCACCTCACTACAAATAACTCAATTTCGTTTCTTTTTATGGCTGAGTAATATTCCATTGTATATATATGCCACATCTTCTTTATCCATTCATCTGTCGATGGACACTTAGGTTGCTTCCATGTCCTGGCTGTGGTAAATAGTGCTGCAATGAACATTGTGGTACGTGACTCTTTTTGATTTATGGTTTTCTCAGGGTATATGCCCAGTAGTGGGATTGCTGGATCGTATGGTAGTTCTATTTTTAGTTTTTTAAGGAACCTCCATACTGTTCTCCATTGTGGCTGTATCAATTTACATTCCCACTAACAGTGCAAGAGGGTTCCCTTTTCTTCACACCCTCTCCAGCATTTATTGTTTGTAGATTTTTTGATGATGGCCATTCTGACTGGTGTGAGGTGATATCTCATTGTAGTTTTGATTTGCATTTCTCTAATAATTAGTGATGTTGAGCATCTTTTCGTGTGCCTCTTGGCCATCTGTATGTCTTCTTCGGTGAAATGTCTATTTAGGTCTTCCACCCATTTTTTAATTGGATTGTTTGTTTTTTTGATATTGAGCTCCATGAGCTGTTTGTATATTTTGGAGATTAATCCTTTGTCTGTTGTTTCATTTGCAAATATTTTCTCCCATTCTGAGGGTTGTCTTTTTGTCTTGTTTATGGTTTCCTTTGCTGTGCAAAAGCTTTGAAGTTTCATTAGGTCCCATTTGTTTATTTTTGTTTTTATTTCCATTACTCTAGGAGGTGGGTCAAAAAAGACCTTGCTGTGGTTTATGTCAAAGAGTGTTTTTCCTATATTTTCCTCTAAGAGTTTTATAGTGTCTGGTCTTACATTTAGGTCTTTAATCCATTTGGAGTTTATTTTTGTGTATGGTGTTAGGGAGTGTTCTAATTTCATTCTTTTGCATGTAGCTGTCCAGTTTTCCTAGCACCACTTATTGAAGAGGCTGTCTTCAGCCTCTTGTATGTTCTTGCCTCCTTTGTCGTAAATTAGGTGACCATATGTGGGTGGGTTTACCTCTGGGCTTTCTATCCTGTACCATTGATCTATATTTCTGTTTTTGTGTACTTATTTATAGTGATCATCAATGTAGTTTTGAGACTCTGAAATTTGGTATAATTTTTAAAAATGTGTCAACTACCAGCAGCAGCAGTGCTTGACCTGGCTTAAATACAGAGCCATCAAGTGCAATACAAGATGTTTGGCAGTGGCAGAGATTTTTATCTTCTTTTGTCCTATCTCTCAAAAGGCCTTTGCAACAGTTGTGACAGCTGCTGAAAAAATGGATGCAAATTCTGTAACCTCAGAAGAAAGGAATGAAATTATCCAGTATCCTTTAAAATCAATTCTACAGTGTCCAAGTAAGCATACAGAATAGTTTATAGTTTCTCCAGATCTACATTAGAGATTTAACCATACCATCCCAGAGTAACTTGTTTCTAAATACTTATTCCGAATTTAAAATGGCCCAAATCTAAACTATTTGGTCTAAAAACTTATATAAAGGTCATGTTCCAAAATTCACCAAAAATGGTCATTATTGAATTCTCTATTTTTCTGAGGTTATTAATATACTTTAAGAAGTTGGCAGGGAAGCAGTTTTCATACTCTGTGAAAAATGAGAACCAGACAAGTGTTACACACTTTTCCATTCGTGTCTTATTGACAGTAGAGTCTAATTACATTTAATGTTTTCCAGTTAGGGTTTTAGTTTAATTTAGTAGTATGTATTCAGTTTACTAAATAATGTTTTAACATTGAGATTTTAACCCTTTTTTGTCAGAAGTACACGGTGAATTTCCTTAGCTATAGCCTCCAGTGCTCGGTTTATTAGAGCTGTTTCTGAGCTAGAACTTTTAGGATTTATAAAGCCCACCAAACAGAAGACTGACCATGTGGCAAGGCTAACATGGGGAGGCTGCTAGAAAGCAAATGAGTGAAGCCAGAAAGATAGCATTTAGCTTAAGAAAAAGGAGACCAATCATATTTACACACCGGTAGAGGAAGATTGCTTGGGAAGAAGAATAATGTGTAATCCCTGTGTGATGTTTAAACAGAAAAGTAGACTGTTAATCCCTATCAGGAATGTATCGAAGCACCTTTGGAGTACTTTAGAATCCAACAAGTAACATGCTAACATTGCAAGTAGAACCTCTCTCAGAGTATCACTGCAATTTTCAGTCATTAAGAAATTATGAATAAATTGTTCTTGAACATACATAATGTATAAATGTAATAAATTCCTTTGTCTAGGAGTATCTATTAATATGCATTTGATTTAATAGTACTTATTCCTGCTCCCCCAGTTTCTTGCACTGGCATTCCTCACTTTAGTAAATTATGTAATAAGATGAACATTCTAGAGGTTTCTCCTAGTGACTACAGAGGTTCTAAAACTGCCTCTGCTGCCCCATTTCCTTTAGTCTTACAACTTAAAAAAGTCCCAAGTTGTTTGGCTTTATGCTTAAAGGCAGTAAATATTCTACTTAAGGATGACCCGTCATGGAGTCTTAGAGCCTCTAAGGCCTTTACAAATCACATCAACCTTTTAAGACACAGATGAAATGACATCTGAATCTCTTCCATGACAAGAACTCATCAAGACAATGAAACAAAGAGACCTCAAGTTCATTATTTAATATTCTATTTCCAAGAGAATTCTGGGATGTGTCTTTAAGTATACTCACTAACATACCAAAATTACCATGCAAATATGACCAGGAGAAAAGAAGTCCAAATTCAGTGAAGACTGTTTTAGTTGCAAACCTTAGAACTGTGTACTTGCAGGTCTTTTTGTGTGTGTGTGCTTTGAGGACAAATTTAATGTATAACTGTTTTAAAATTTAATATAAACAAACTTAATATATAACTTAAACTTCATTAATTCTGGAGTGTAAAGGAGGTATTTTGAGTATAAAGGGCATCTTAGCCCTCTGGCAACAGGGTGGGCCGAGATGACATTAACGGATAAATGCTCCCTTCCCCACTTCCCGCTCCAAAAACTAAAAGTGCTAGATGAAATATACTCCAAAACAAATCATCAGAATGTTGCCAGGGTTAAAAAGAAAGGTAAATCCCAAGGTACCAGAAATAATTGCAAGCCAGAGCAGAAAGTGTCTAGCCCTACAAAGCTTTGAGACAATTACCAGAGTAGCATTAGTTCAGATAGATTAAAAGTCTTATTGTCTTCATCTAAAAGATGCCAGGATTTCTTATTCAGCAGAATTTAAAAACATGTACATATGCACACAGGGCTGTCAACTTGGAAAGTAAGGAATTTATGATATGTAAACACAAACACCACCACCAATAAGGAAGAAACTGGACAAAGAAGAGGCTTTTGACACCTTGGAATCCATGTGTTAAAGGCAGAGCCTCTGTCATCTAGGGGTCCCTGAATGAGGGCATGGAGCAGAGCCTCTGCCAGTGCTCATGATCAGAGCAGAGAACAGATTTCTACCGTGTGAAGTTTTCCACGATTTATCTTAACAGCAGCTAGGTCACTGTTTTTTTCTCAATATTCTCTAGCCATTCCCCTCCAATCAGAGGTGCCCTCGATCATGTGTTTCATGTTTGACTATGGTTGGTAAAATCTAGGGAAAGAATGTGTGAATGATTTTAAGGATTTTCCACCTATTGTCTAAGTGAGGCAATCAGCAATACTCCATGTCTGATTAACGTGAAGACACCATCAGTATCTACAATGCAATTTCCTCAGCTTTCAAATGGTGCAGATGAGCGTCAGATAAAATTGTGTTCAGAAACCATTCCTTTTGACAAAATGCTTACACTGTAAGGTACAGAGGAACTGGCCTCACACAGACCCAGCAGATTTACGTCAGTCTGAGGCACTTGAGGGCTCTCAGCCCTGCTTCCTTTTTCTTTTGCTAGGCACTTAGTTGAATTCAGCTTATCTAAATGCATGTCAGGCACTGAACCACTTTGATCTTTCTTACTATCTACTTAAAGATTAGGTAAGGGGGTAGCAGGATGGAAACTGTTTTGTAAATATTCAAAAAGCTGTAAAATTGAAACATGAAGCTCATTTGTGGTAGCCATTAATGGAGCACAAAACCCTCAAGCCAGCCTATAAAGTGTCAGCTTAATTATGTCCATTCCTTAATACTGTAAAAACTTACAAATGGGATATTCTGATGCGCTAAATCTTGCATTTAATGAAATACTAATCTGAAATGTTTGAAAATTTCAAACTGTTGAAGTAGTTTGAAATTTTTTCACAAAGTATTTATTGAGCACATACCATGTGCCAGGCACTGTTGCGGGCACTTGTGATACTTCAGTGAGCACAGATCTTTGCCCTCATGCCATTCTAGCAAAGGGAGTACAACGATTAATTATATAGTATATTACAGAAAAAAACAAAACAAAAAAAAAACAAACAGCAAAAAGAAGCAGGACGTCATGCTGCAATTTTAAACAGTGGTCAGAACGGGCCTGAGATGATGTTTGAACAAAAAGATTTAGCCATGAAGTTTTATGGAAGAAGTGCATCATACACAGAGAACAGCAATAACAGAGGTCCTAAGGGCAGTACGCAAGCTGCACTGGAGGAACAGCAAAGGTGGCCAGTGTGGGACACGCAGTGAGCAAGAGGGAAACTCAAAACTGAGTGGGGTGGGGTGGAGGGCAGGTAAGTTACGGCCCTGTAGACCACTGTAAAGTCCTTAACGTCTATAGGTGGGAAGCCATCTAAGTAAGACTTAGACCTTTAAGGGATCACTGACTGCTATGAGAATAGACTGGAATAGGTGAGGAGACGCAAATAAGGCAAAACAAAGACCAACTTGGAGGTCACTGAAATCATCCAAGCAAGACACAAATGTCAATGAGAGTAATAGTAGATGGTGAGATTTTAGATGGATCCAAGATCGGATGAAGGATGTGAGGAATTCAGGGCTGTTTTTTGGCTGAGAAACCTCTGAATGGAGATGCCATTAGCTGAGGAGAAGTTTAAGAGGCAAAAACAAGGAGTTTGGTTTTGGACGGACGTCTTCAGACCTCTCATTAGATATCCAGGTGGAAAGGTCACACAGGGATGCGAATATAACCATCTTTAGGATTAGATGAGATCACCAAAGTGAGTATGAGCAGAGGGGGCAAGGAGCCCAAGGTCAAACTCTGGTTATGTTTTAAAGTTCAGAGACAGGAAGACTGGGCCAGCAGCCAGTAATGGGAGGAGAATCAGGCAAGTGTGGTTAGTACCTTGCAAGCCAACTGAACAAAGTGTTTTAAGGTCAAATGTTGATTAGATTTAGCAATGTGGAATATATTGGTGACTGAGTGGTTGAATAGTGAAGACTAAGCCTGGTAGCCATCACCTACCAGATGACCTAACAAGTGTCTAAACTTATCACTAGTCCATACTTATCACACAGCGCCATACTTTGTGTGATACACTGCAGAGATCATAGCATCCTCTTATACAAAAGGTTTAACCTGAAACTAATAAATGCTTTAGACCTAACTTCCAGTTTACAGTAAGTGCAAAGGGATAGAAAAGTTTAAATTAATGACATTGATTAATTAATGACAAAGAAACATTCAACAAAACAGGCCTAGTTGTTCCAGAAAGTCAGAATCTTGATTGAATCCTGCTTTAGCGAGAAAGCTGCAAAAGACATTTTGAGGACAAATGGGAAAATCTGAATATGGACTAGATGTTAAATTAGGGAAGCATTACTTTAAGTGGGATAATGTTATTGAAGTTATGTAGGAGAAACCCCTTGTTCTTAGATGCATCATGTATACGTTCTTTGAAGCAGTTAAAAATATAAAGCAAATAAAATAAAAATACAAAGCATATAAAGCAAATATGGCAAAATAATTGTTCCCTTTAAGTGGATCGTTGGACCAATCTTTCAGCTTTTATGTTTTGATTTTTTTTCCTAATAAAAAAATTTGGTGACAAAAGGAGGGGGGGAGGAGAAGATTGGAAATTTAGAAAATTCTTGAGTTCTGCTTTAAAGGTTATAGAACAGAAAAATAGGTAATAGCTAGAGAGGGATTATAAGAGCAAAAGACTTAATAGCATGTTTATTATGCTTATGGGAATGATCTAGTACAGAGAAAGGAAATGGAGGCAGGAGAGGACTGCTGGCCCTGTCTTTGAATGAGCTAATGCTCCTCACCTAGGGCAGAGGCAGGAGCAGAGAATTGCTGGAGCCCTACCAATGAGTAGACAAGGACAAGCTCATTAGGTGCTTGAGCAGGATATTCACTTATTAACACCGATTACTGTATAATTGTGAAGTAAGGGAGTAAAGAGAACCCTAACAAGGCAAATATTGTATAGTCATTTCCAACCCTAGCTGCTTGGATCAGCGGGGGAGCATATTTAAACAGATTCCAAGTCTTCCCTCCCCACTTCTTTAGTCTTCTAAAGCAGTCTCTGTGGGTAGAACCTGGGAAAGCACCCCAGTTAATACTGCTCATGCAATCAGTGTCTCATTTGGAAACCGTTTTCTGTAGGGATAATAAGGTCTTGCCATAGGCCAAAGATAGCTTTGATATTTTTAAACCTAGAATCTTTATTTTTTTCAGATGATTGCCTGTGCCTGTTTTTCCTAATACAAAGAACTATACCTGGTGACGTGCCTTGTTAATAGTGACTTACTGAACACATTACAGTAACCTGAGTACAGCAGCACACCAGCACTGCCTTTTACTGTAAAAGAATAAGATGACTGTTAGCACACTAAATTCTGTAGATACTTACTAGAAGCAGTTTCAGGGCTCTTTGGGAACTCAAAGTGCGGCTGGTGATTTGCACTAATCACCACCTACTGGGTCCATCTAAATCTTGGATTAACTAAGTCCAAGAAGTTGCCCGCATTTTTTATTTTCTGAAATTACCTCACACGCTACTTAAAATCAGTAAGGAGCCTATGAGCTACGACATTTTGCTAAGGTGGACAGCAGAAACTTGGCTATGGAGGAAATTTTGTTCTTGATCAAAGCTGAATCTAGAATGAAAACATATTACTTGTGGCTCCATTCAGATTGCCAGCACTGATTTCCTTTTAGCATATCTTGCCCTCTAAATATAAAAACCAGCTCTTTTATAAATTTAAATCTACATAAAAATTCACACATGCTTATTAAATAAAAGAATGTTCGTCATTTTGGGGTGAGAAGGGATAAAGCATGTTTACAGTTGCTCTGCCCCCCTCCTCCACGTCTTAACTTACTGCTTGCATTCTGAAATGCTGTCCCACTGTACCAGCGGTTCTCGGCTGGGGACTGTTTTCTTCCCCCACCCCGGACATCTGTCAGTATCTGGAGGCACATTTTTTTGGTTGTCACAACTGGGGGAGGGTGCTATTGGCATCTAGTGGTTAAGGCCAGAAATGCTGCTGAACCTCCTACAACACACAAGATAAGTCTCCCCACAACAAAGAACCAATCTGGCCCAAATTGTCAGCAATGCTGAGGTTGAGAATGAGTCCATTAAAACCAAGTAGAATTATCCACCCTACTTAAGGTCACCCTGCACTATACCAACGTTTCTCAGGCACTTAATGGGCATATGAATTACCTGGGGATCTTGTGAAAGCCCTATACCACTTTTTGGCCTTGTTTTAAAGAAAGAATTGGTGAAATATAATCACTAAAGTTAAAAAGGGGAAAAATTCTTTTTGTGTATTCCACTAATTAGGTCAATTATAAATGTTTATGTCCCAGTATATTTATGACTTAATTAGTAGAAACATGTTAATAGAATTTAACAAAAGAATTCACTTAAGTATTTTTGCTCACTTCATTATAGGAAAGCTGTGTTTGTTTGGAAAGCATGTATGGAAAGGGAATTAGATGTGCTGAATCATGCTTTCATATAATGTCCTTTAAAAGTAAAAATTCTTGGGCTTCCCTGGTGGCGCAGTGGTTGAGAGTCTGCCTGCCAGTGCAGGGGACACGGGTTCGAGCCCTGGTCTGGGAAGATCCCACATGCGTGGAGCAACTGGGCCCGTGAGCCACAGCTGCTAAGCCTGCGCGTCTGGAGCTTGTGCTCCACAACAAGAGAGGCCGCGATAGTGAGAGGCCCGCGCACCGCGATGAAGAGTGGCCCCCGCTTGCCGCCAACTGGAGAAAGCCCTCGGACAGAAACGAAGACCCAACACAGCCATAAATAAATTAAAAAATAAATAAAAAGTAAAAATTCTACAGTTGTTAAAACTGACCTATTATTTAACCTATCATGCAGTCAGAAGAGAAACACTTTGGAGTCAGAACTCAGTTTGTGAAAATAGCACTCAAATCTTAGATTATTTGGTATGTGAAAAGACTGATTTTGAAATCTTATTAACTTCACTGATCCCTGGACAATGCTTACATTTAAAACACTGGCTTTATTCAAATACTACCCATCTGTACATTAAAAACAAGCAGATTAGAAGTAAATGTTTTATTCTTCCAACTAAATTCCAGTACTACAAGGGCAGTAAAACAATGATACACTGGGAAAAAAATGCAGCCATAAACATTTGTTAAAAAGACTGATAGAATAAATAAAAACTACCAAAAAAGGGTGGGGGGGAATCATATAAACCCATTCTGAAACCCCAAGAAGTCCTGGAGTACAGAAATGCCCTCCTCCTTCACTATTTCACAGGAAGCACTGAAGGCTATTTGCTTAATAATGTCCTGGGATTACACTCTACATTATTAATAACTGGTTACAGCTTGGTTGTAGTGCACAATTAAAATCACACTAACTTCATCTGAATTGTCATTCTACAGTTTTATTTACACAACCAGTGAAGGGCATGTTCTTAGAATACCAGCTTTAATCCTTTCCAAACATTAATATAAGAAGCCAAATTGTAATGATACAGCAAATGAGGCCACTGGCATTAATACAGGTAGCAAAGGTCCACATCCGGGTGGTACTGACATCAAGGAAATTTCCAAAACCGGTTGCTGCCTAGGAGTGGTTGCCACTGATGAAAGCTTGAAACAACCTGTATTCACAGGGGGTGTTGGCATTGCTGCATGTCATAACTGGGACCTCTTGCAACAACTCAACAAGGAACAAGGCAGCCCACAAATGCAGAAAACATGATTCATGAAACATCTAAAGGGAGAAAAAAGGAAAATTAGTGCCAAGTTCAGGTCAAAATTTAAACACATGCCAAATCTTCATCTCTAATATATTTGC
This sequence comes from Balaenoptera musculus, assembly GCF_009873245.2. Lineage (NCBI taxonomy): Eukaryota > Metazoa > Chordata > Mammalia > Artiodactyla > Balaenopteridae > Balaenoptera > Balaenoptera musculus. The sequence goes on along the minus strand of NC_045796.1, from coordinate 70,042,006 downwards.
CCCTAGGTATTTAAGTAACCAAAAGTAAGCCTTAGTAAAGTTTTGCTGCCTATTTCTCTCCAAACTTTTTCTCCATGATTTTCTGTTAAAGTCTCTTCTTGGGTATGAAGATAATTATAATAAACTATAATTATAACAAACGTCTTCTCCGTAAAAGACTGTCTTGTTTTTGGTTTAAAGATGAAATACTTACAACTAGCAGGCTGTTCTCCATATCGTCGCATTATTTGATCATGCGTGAACTTCACAAATGCATCATATTGTTCTATAAATAAAGATAAACATCAATTACATGATTTGCAAAAATGCCCTCTTCTCTAATATATTAGAGCTACACAAACTGAAAAGTCCAATATATATAGTGAGACAATTCTAAGCTGGCACTTAATCAGACACAAAACCTCAGTAATAATAGCTTATCAAATGGAAAGAGCATGGAGCTTAGTCAGGAAACCTACATTTGTTCAAATCACACAACCTCATGTATAGGCTGGGTGGGGCTTATTTCTTAACCTATTAAATTTAAAGGGCTTGAAATAAAAAGATATCTTTCTCCTCTGAAAGTTATTATAAGTGGTCTGTGAATGGCAACTTACTGCAATGAGGGGAAACAGGACAACAAAAGCGTAGCAAAAATATATGATACATCCATACATCCAAAATATATGATACATCCACCTGTAACCTAATCAGGTGCCACAGAAAAAGATGTTACATAACTAAGCAAATTCTCTTACCTATATTAGCACCTTGACTGATTTAACTCCTTAATCAAGAAGTTTACGATATCAATATCCAGTAAAAATCTGTGGCTTAAAAATCCGGGGGGAAATTCTGATTAAGTTACCATACATAATATATTTACTACACTTAAATTACCAAATTTTATGGGAAAAAAATAGTTTTTGGGATAATTTAAAGAAGACCGCAGCAGCTTGATACTCTAAAATTAGGTACACAGTGCCAGTTAGATTACTTCAAGTGTCCAGAACTGATGGCAAAATTATCATGAAAGATACAAAGTCAAAAAACCCACAACCAAATTGAGCTAAGTAAACAGCCAAAGCACAGGGTATACCAAAAGAAAAATCTAGTTCCCTAATACTGCTGCTGATCTCCATGGCTAACATACTACTTCTTAAGGTCACTAAGGAGGACCGTGAGCTATAGGTAAGTTCATTTCCTTTCTTGAACTGAAATTCTCTGGTTCTTAGAAAATACCCTGTACCCGTGTATAGAAAGGGTAATTTAACTGATGTGAAGTGTATGTGGGAAAGAATGCATTTCTTAGGATGAGTTTCTGGGAGACTCTAAAACTCATCTCATACCTGCAAGTTTTGTGTTCAATATTTCTTCATACTCTTCTCGAACTTTCTCTTCACGCTCTTTCAATAAACGTTCACAGATCATCCCAACCTGCCGTAGAGTGAATAAGGGCTGTTCTTTTTTTAATGGTGAGGAGGTTGCTGATGGAGTCCCTATGTACAACATGAACAACAACAAAAACCGCACCAGATTTAGAGCCGTCACAGAAAGCATCATCTAACTGAGGAGGTTTCACTTGGATATTTTCAATGCCCATATATCAATAAAAGCATTTTTCTATCAGTTTTTAGCACAGCATCTCCTTAGTCTTAAAACAGGTTTAATCCTATCAGCTTATGGCTTTGGAAGAACACAGCAAGATGTATGCCATCAAATACAAGGGGGAAAAAAGTGTGAAGATGAGTGGAGACAATGTGACAAGATACAAAACTTAATTTTTTGTTTTTAAATTAATGACATTAGCTAGAAGAGACTTTATGAAAAGAAATACTGAGAATATATCCCTAATATTCAACATTAAATTTCACGGTTCAGCATCCTTAAATATTATTAATGTAGCAGCCACTTTGATAGATTTCTTCAGAATGCATTCCTCTTAAAAGTATTACTTAAGGCACTTTGATTTTCCAAAAACATTCCTCTTTTCTTGAAAAGAACATCTGAAATTAATCTTTGCGAACTCAGGATTATGATAGTCATCCACGGTAACACTGCTGCAAGTATTCTAGACACATACAAATACACACATTTGCTATCAATTGTTTGTCCTGTTTATCTGCCCCAATTCCTCTTTTCACTTGCATGGCTGGGACCAGTATGTCCAAAAAAAAAAAAAAAATGTTTTTTTGTGCTGTGTCTACCAACAAGCTGTAACAGAATACCAGAATCCTTGTATTCTGGTATATAAGAATAAACTATACCAGCTTCAGTCCACAGCTACTAAAAAGTAAGGCTCTATCTTTATTTACTTTCAAATTCGCAGCTTTGTTAGTTGAGACTGCCAGTTCACTGATCTTGTAAGAAGTAAAGTGATGAATTATGATGGGCTTGGTTCCCGCTGAGGGTAGAGTCTTGTCTTACCCTCACCTCCCCTTACCAAGTTTCACCCACTTATACCTGGCCCACCAAATTGGCAGGAATACTGCAGAATTTAGTTCTGAACAATTTCATGTTTCCTTATCTAATTTTATGTGACTGTTTTATAGCCTGTGAATGTTTGTTTTCTTATTCTGCCTGGTTTTCCTATCCCTGCTGGGAGGGAAGGGAAGGCAAGGCAAGCAGGCAACTACTGTCACACAAAAAACTATTTTTGCTGAGAACTTTACTAAAGTAAGAACCATTTTTGATGGCTCTTCTTTAGTAAGAAGTTTTACTTTCCCTTCACTTCAAACAGCCCTGAGTTTTACATCTTAAATTTTAAAAAGTGTATTTGCAAACTATTCTCTCCAACAAGAGGCAGGGAAAAAACCGATATAGGATCAAAATTATCAACCTTTAGGGACTATCCTAAAACAAAAGTATGTGAGGGTGTATGTTCAGGGACATTTTTGTAAATACTGTGATAGCAGAAATTCTGAGTCTATCTATCATTATTAAATAATTATGGGAAATCCATAAAATGGCATCGTATTCAGCCATGGCAAGGTACATCTATACCTAACAGAGAAACATGTGGCTATATCTTTTTTTTTTTTTTTTTTAAATGGAGGCTACAAATCATAGCATTTATGGGGAAGTCCACTTAGGAGATACTATATACAGGTGGTTGCCTTTGAGTCATGAGAATCCAGGTGGCTATTACTTACTTTTGTACCATATTTTTAAGAGATCATGAATAATTCGTATAAATGTTTTTTTTTTTAATCAAGGGGAGAAATAGGAGCTTGATGACCGAAGGCAACTTGTATTACTTTTTCCCATAATAAGTGAAAGGAAATGTTACTTAGTAAGTCTGTTATTACCTGGTGAAGCTGGTCCGCTGAGGAGAAATGCCTGTGGCTGTGCATCAGAAGTACAACATGGATCTGTCTGTTGGAAACTAGTTTCTAAATGTCTTCTCTTCTGCATGCGCTTATACTCTTGTTTTATGTTGTACAGAATTTGTTCTAAAAGAAAAAAGTCAAAATTTGGCAAGATATAAACTTTCAAGTTAAAAAAAAAATAGGTTGGGTTCTACCAAAAATATTCTCTTCAAATAATATCTAGAAAACTTATGTTCTGGGAGGAATTAGTTTCAGCATAATGGGGACACTCATTCAGAAATAGCACATACACACCACCTGGAATCCAGCTATTCTACAGTACCATTCTTTCTCAGCACTGACTAGTAAAAAATAAGGTTTTCATTCAACGTAAAGATAAGGGAGTCTGTGAACTGAAACACGTATTTAACTCAGATTCTGAAGAGTACCAAACTCAAAGGTCATTTATTCACCACACACATAACTATTAAACTAACAGGTTTTTCTAAGACCATAAATAATTAGAAGCAGGAAGGACTATATAAATACAGTCACACACCAGTGAGAAGTGACAGTAGCAGGTCAGCAGAAAGACAGAGTAGATGTGAACTAAAAAATCATCATACATTAAATGGCCATAGCCATTAATATTAAGCTCAACAGAATTGATGAATATGACAGCATTAGCAGCAAAGTACTGTTCTGAATCTTTGGGGTAAAAACCCATGTAAAGTGATTGGTATGTAACAGATACTCAATTAAGAACCACTACACCACAGGTGCCATTATCTTCAACCAAACCAGGAATAAAAAAGTATAAGGAACATATCCTTTAGGCCAGTATGATACATTTTAGAAGATTTCTAATTCAAAATAGTTATCATTTAGCCTCTCCAGAAAATCCCTCCCTGAGGTTTCCACTCCCCTCCAAACACTTTCTCACCACCACCATAGTTCCTAAATTAACAGGTTATCCACATGAAAACTACATCCCAAGAAGTTTATTAATCCCAATCCAAAACAGAAATAACAAGCAGTAAAATGTTTCATAAATATAATGGAGTATAATTTTAACAATTCAATGATGCAATTTCAAAATGAACTGAAACTCAATTGAAGGCTAAAAATTTATGTAAGATGAAAACAATCCTTTTTAAAAAAATTTAATACTAGAGGTTTTTTTGTTTTGTTTTGTTTTGTTTTAAGTATATACTTCTCATCTCTCTTTTCACTTTATTTCCCAGTAAGGACTTTTAGGGCTTTTGAGAGGTAAGACTGAGGGGACATCAATCAGTCCCGTAAGAATTTAGATTCTGCCAGTTTCATTATTGTATTGATAATTAGAAATCAATTAAAAAATAAAAACAAGCTGCAAAAGATATATCCAGTGAAGATTCCATTTATGTAAATGTTGTGTATAAACAAATCTGTTTACATACACATGAATGCGAACTCACACACTGGAATAACTAACCTCAGGATGGTTGTGTGAATGTATTTAATATTTTTCAGAATGTTAACATTTGTTTATATTAAACATGGTCATGTTCACTCCTTTTCCATTTATGTGAAATTGTTTATAATTTAAAAACAAAGTTACCAGTGTGAAATAAAATGGCTGTCTATTGAACAGTTAAGCACCTTGATAGAAACAGGCTTCCTAAGATTCACAGGTGACCAATAAAACTAGTGCAACATTCTATACCAACCAGGTCAGGCGCACATATCCTCATTTTTCTTAAATAACAACTCTTTCAGTAGCGATATTCTAAAAGGTTTCTAAAGTAATGATGTTTCGATCTCATAGCAAGCTTCACTCATTTATCATTTTATGTTCAAAGCTACCATCGTCCTCATCAAAAGTGTCATTCAAAGCATCCTAAAGTTTATTCACAACCAAAGAGTTCAAATATATTAGCACAAAGTAACTTAATCTTAACCTCTTTTGTGTGACTTATTCTTTGATCACCACACAGATTATTCTTCCTTTTGCTTCACAAAATCAAAGTACAACTAAGATGTACCAAAAGAATAGTTGTAACAGACTCAATTTGTTCGTCTGAAAGTCTCAAACAAGATCTAGCCTAGGATTAACATAACGTAGCTTTATAAAATCGCCATACCATCTAATACTTAATAAGAGACATCATTACAAGCACAGGAACTGTAAGGCATAACTTACAAATGAATTCACCAATTTAAATGTAGTTTGATGAGTTCTGACAAGTGCATACATAGTCCTGGAACCACCACAACCACAATAATGAACTTTATCACCCCCCAAAAGTTCTCTCATATTCCTATTCACCACCTTTACCAACACCACTGCTACTTATCCGCTGTCATTATAGTTTTGTCTTTTCTAAAAGAGTGTAGATTTTTGCCTTCTTTCACTTAGCAAAATGCTTTTGAGATTCATACATCATGTTGCATCAAACCGTAATTCCTTTTTATTAATTAGTATTCCATTGTGTATACATCACAACTTAACTGTTCTCCTTTTAGTGGACATTTGGATTGTTTCCAATTGGGGGCTATTATGAATATTCAAGTACAAGTCTATAGGTGGGCAAATTTTCATTTCTCTTGAGTAAATACCTAGGAGTGGAACTGGATGGCCTGATTATATGGTAAGTGCATAGCTCTACTTTGTAAGAAACTGCCAAACCATTTTCCAGAGTAACTGTACATTTTGCATTCCCACCAGCAATGTATGAGTTCCAGCTTCTCCACATCTTTGCCAACACTTGATTACTGTCAGTTAGAGCTGAAGAATTTCGAATGCTACTGCACTGCTTTTTATATCTATTATGATACAGCTATGTCATCTAAGCCTCACTGTGCCCTCAGATGCCCTAATACTGGTAACATGTGATCAACAACGTTATGAAGTGAATGGTCCAATTTAACTTGACCAAAACCCTCAATGTTCAAAGTAGCAAAAAGCTAACTACAAGCTTCAAGTTCACGTTATCTTGGTTCAGAGGTATATGCAGTTTTGAAGCTAATAACCAAGAAATCTCCCCAAATTCAATATTCCACAATTCACATTTTAAGCTCAACCTACATATTTGGCCAACTTTAGTTGCTTCCATGCCAGGTGGATAAAGGCCTTCCAGACATCAATAAAGTACCTATGTCTACGTAGTCTTAAACTACTTAAATCTAGCCATCTCTTATCAAACTAGAATGTGACATTTTATTCCAAGTACACGTAACTTCTGACATGGTGTTGCCAAAAAAATTTACCAGTCCATTAAAGAAAGTCAAATAAAGCTTCACTAACATTATCAGTTTTAATCACGCAGACTTCATATTTGGCTTATGAAGCAAAGATTAAATTTGCAGCAAATCACTTGGAGCAAAATATGGAGTTATTTTCACGACAATCTACACTACAAATGGTTGTGGTATATCCCTTTTCAAAATCCTTAAAACTACATCACCCTTGTACTATACGGTCAATCCCTGAACAACATGGGGATTTGGGGTGCAGACTCTTCCGCAGTTGAAAATCCACATTAACTTGTAGTTGGCCCCTGTATCCAAGAGTACGGTTCCTCCACGTCGGCGGGGTTCCACATCCTTGGATTTAACCGCCTTTGGATGGTGAAGTACTATAGTATTTACTATTGACCTGTCAGTTCAAGCCCACACTGTTCAAAGGTTAACTGTAAAATACTTGTAAGAGTTTCTTGCACTGTACTAGGTTAAGTGCAGGTCAGAATTAGCAAATTTATGACTAATGACATTTGCATTCTCAAATCAGTAAATACCACTGAGAATGCTAATAAAATTCTCCTCCGTAATAGGCAGACTGTCAGTGAGCCAGCACTTATTCCTTTGGAATATTAAAAAATACATATAAACAAAAAAACCTTGGTAAATGTGAAAAGAAAAGAAAGGCCTGGCCTGAGGCAATAAAGCCTGTTTACTCATCTTTGTTGCCAATGATTACTTGAAAAACCCTGGTCACAAAGAACAAGGTCAACAATATAAGCAGGAGAAAGTTGACGGGATAAAAAAAATAACTGAGTTGATAATGGTAAGAGAAACAGCATCAAGATGGGACTGAGAGCAAAGGGAAAATGGAATTAAAAGCAACCAGAAATGTGTTTAAAGGAGAACCACAAAATGGGGGGTGGGGGTGAGGGTTTGTCAAGTATCTCTCTAGAGTCCATAACCATAAGATGTCTAAAACTTGGTGATATGTGAAACTAAACTTTTTGCTCCAGACTTGTATGGATGGACTTCCTGTTTTCCTACTGACATAATTACTAGATCAAACAGTAAGGCTTCGTTAACAGTTTTAAGTTCAGTTGTGTAAAACCCCTTTATTATCACCTAATATGCTAATTTCTCTATGGAGTACCTTTGAAAACAAACAAGGTAAAAGCCTGCTAATGCAGGGGACACGGGTTCAAGCCCTGGCCTGGGAAGATCCCACATGCCGCGGAGCAACTGGGCCCGTGAGCCACAACTACTGAGCCTGCGCGTCTGGAGCCGGTGCCCCGCAGCAGGAGGGGCCGCGATAGTGGGAGGCCCGCGCACAGCGATGAAGAGTGGCCCCCACTCGCCGCAACTAGAGAAAGCCCTCGCGCGAAACGAAGACCCAACACAGCCAGAAATAAAAAATAAATATAAAAAAATAAATGATCGCTTCTGTGAAAGTTGCTTCGTATTTAAAAAAAAAAAAACAAGGTAAAAGTTCATCCAGATTTAACTCAAACAATGGGATTAAAAATGAAATATATCTTGAAAGCCTGTCAGTGCTAGGGAGGAACACAAATAAAATGAAAAATCTGTACACAATTAAGTACAGAAAACCTGCAGTAGCCATTAGGACCTAAAACGGAAACTGTTCCAAATAAAGTAACAGACCAAATCTAGAGCTCAGAACTACACAGACATTGCCATGTCTACTTTATAAATTAAAACACACAGAATTCAGAGTTGCTATGGAGACCCATCTTTGTAATTCAGCTATTCTCCCAGATCATCTGATCAGAAACTAACACAGTTCTTATGGACTCCTTGAGGGAAACTTAAGGACAATGTTCTTATCCAGCCAAGAGCTATCTAACTAAAAAGAATGAGCTGATGCCATTTTAAATTTACTTCAAAATTATTGCTATGTCAAAGGAACCTGGAACCAAATTTTTAACACAAGATTGTTAAGTTGTATCTACAGTTTTAACTTCTATTTGGATTACCATGAATCCTAGTAAGCATAATATAGCTACACACAATTATACAAACACTAGGATATTGGCTACAGTACTTTAAAAGCAACCGGCTGAGATTCTAAATTTACATTACATAATATTTTACTGTATAAGAGGCATTCATTTATCTCCTACAAGAGGAGAAATAACTATAATTACTACAGGTCAAATTCTATTATTTCACTGGAACTACAGTAGCCAATGATTACTTACTTGAAATAAATGGCTCAATTTATTAAAATCCTTCAGGTTGAAGTATAAATTACAAAATAACTGCGCAGTGGGAGTCACTAATGCAAGGAGTCCAACAACGCTCAATCAGCAGGTAGCTCCTCCCTGATATCCAAGAAGTTTCATACCTCTATTTTATATTACACTAGATTCTAAAGGGATATATGTTAACCATGCTGCTTTTGTTGTTTACTTCTTTACTATCTGCAAATGTCTTCTCAAATAGCTTACAAGCTAGGAAAACACCAAGTAATAAGAACAAAAAAAAAAGAAGTAAATGGTGAAGAGAAGGGGGAAACTGAACCATCCAAAATCCAAAACCCAAATATGCAAGCTACAGAAAACATTCAGTGCCAAGGCAAGTTTCAGCTTCTATTCCAATTAACCATGGGCCATCAAAACAAGGTAAGGTTTGGAAGGACAGAGAGCAGACTCCTTGAGGAGGACTGTAGGGCAGCACAATCAAGCTAAAGAACAAACCCTAACACACATTAGGACACCCAAAACACACATATGCACATAAATATCGAGATACAGCACACCTGGAAACCAGTGGCTGCAAACTGATGATTTAGGAGCTAAATGGAACCCAAAGACATGTCTGGCCTGAATACTTTCTTTTTAAAACAATGTGACCAACATTTAAAAGTTGGGTGATTTTACATTAAAAGTCAGATTTTTGGCTACTGCTGTTGGGGGGGAGTGGTGAGGAGGTATTGGACTATGTGGCAAAATTCAGCTGAAGAGCGGCTGCTACCTTTTGGGCTTAAGTTCTCAAGTGCTTCTAAAGCTTTGCACACGCAAACCACCTGGGGATTTTGTTAAAATGAAGAATATGAGGGACGGAGACCGAGTTAGGCATTTCTATTGAGTTTCCAGGTGATACTGCAGGCCAGGAGCAGGATTGGAAGTCACAAGTCCTCACCTCATTCACTCATTTTTTTTTTTTTTTTTTTTTTTTTTTTTTATAGCTACTTTTTTATTTTATTTATTTATTTATTTTTATTTTTGGCTATGCTGGGTCTTCGGTTCGTGCGAGGGCTTTCTCTAGTTGCGGCAAGTGGGGGCCACTCTTCATCGGGGTGCGGGGACCGCTCTTCATCGCGGTGCGCGGGCCTTTCACTATCGCGGCCCCTCCCGTTGCGGGGCACAGGCTCCAGACGCGCAGGCTCAGTAGTTGTGGCTCACGGGCCCAGCTGCTCCGCGGCATGTGGGATCTTCCCAGACCAGGGCTCGAACCCGTGTCCCCTGCATTAGCAGGCAGATTCTCAACCACTGCGCCACCAGGGAAGCCCACATTCACTCATTTTTATTACTTGCCTGAACTATGGGCATTTAAATTTCTATCCCCTGCTTAAAATAGTAACTCCTCTACTGTGGCAATTAAAAAAAAAAAGTGCTTGGTTTATGTATTATTGGACATGCCACGAAATGGAGGGGAAGAGAAGGAAAGCAGTAACAGCAGAGATTATTACAAGTACCAAAATATTAAGGATGATCTAATTCATTTTGCCACTCTCACCTGGATGGCTTTTGTCGTTCGGAGACAGACATACCACCCCCCCAAGCAGGAAAATATTCTGTAAATCAATTTAAACTTGGACCTACTTAAAGAGATTCATTACATGACAGTAACATACATATATTGATTCATTTATATGAATTTTATATTCATTATGTGATTGAAAGTAGACAAATGCATTTGCTTTTCCATTCTGTCTGCTTTAAAAAGAGCAAGTAAGACTGTCTCTCACGCCAGAAGACACTGATTGGAAACCTACAGACATCTTTTGTTTATCCCATGTATTTTGTAACTTAGTTGTGAATACTTAAAAGTCAACAGATTTCGAGAAAATTCTGACTTCTGGGCAAAGAAAGCCTTCTAGGAAGGTATGACAATAAAAAGTCTAAACTTCCCATGGCTGGACCTGAGAGGAACGGCCTGAACTAAAGATATAAATTAGAAAGTCACCTGTAGGAAGTCAGGAGCATGCATGTGATCACTCAGGGAGCTATTAAGCTAGACAGGAATGGAGCTGAACCTAGAACTAAAGAACTCCTAAGTTTATGGCCAGATGAAGACAAAAAGCAGCTTGAGAAGCAGCTGGAGAAGTGGAAGAAAACAGTACTATCGCAGAAGGTTAAAGTACAAAAGGTATTTCAAAAAAAAGGGAGTGTCAGCAGTGCGAATGCTGTAATAAGAAAGGTCAAACAAGATGAGGATTGATTGTGTGCCATGCAAGTCATCAGTGGCTTGACAAGAGCTGTCTGAGATACAAATATACTAGGAGTAAGTTGAGAGCCAAAGAAATGGAAGCAAGTAGACTACCTGAAAGCTCTTTGAATTTGGTTTTGAAGTGGAGAAATCTGGATGACTGCTGGAGGAAAATGAGGATGCTTCATTTACTTTATAATGAGAAGCCTGACCATATTTAAAGCCAAAAGCAAAGATCTGGTTGCGAGATAAAAATCAGAGGATAAGGTTCCTTTGGAGAGAAGTGGGATCCTTCCCTCACTATCTCATTTAATCTTCCTCAATGATACAAAAAAAACATAGGCACAAACATTGGTAGTGTTGGTACTGGGAAAAATGAAGAAGCTACCATTTGATGGCCTCTATTTTTTCTGTGAAGTAAAAGGCATGGTTATTCACTGAAAAATGGCAGGACTGATGGACAATGTAAAAAGTCCTGTTTGAAGTTGCCCTACTGTAACTATCTCCAGCACTCAGGGACAAGAAATGCTCTTAATTCTCACAACATCCCTAGGAGGCAGATACTACTATAATCATGTGCGTAATTTTACAGATGAGGAAAATGAGGCTTTGCTTCAATGTCTTCTGGAAGGTCATACAGCTGAAAGAAGGTAAACCCAAGCCTGATCTCAGGACCTAACCTCTTAACATCTACTACCCTCTCCAGTATTAGTACACCTAGCCAATATTCCGCTAAGTACCTGAAATTAAAATGTATCACAATGAGGAGAGCGAATTCTTAAAAAGCAGGATGTCACTTAGAATAGAGGGATCCACTGCCATGTATTATTAATACTTCATACACTGAAACGTCAAACTCTATGACTGTTAAGAAGGTAGTGACCAAAATGGAGCATAATTCTCATTTACCTAGAGCCCTGCAATTGCAATCACTGGCTGTAACAAAATAATTATAAGAAATTTTCATGTTATATCCGGGTACTTATAAAAAGGATGCTTCAAGTGTCTCTGAACAGCCCCTGCTGAGGACAGGCATCTATAACTAACCAGAATGTTTTATTGGTGTTTCCAAAGTTAGGAATTACTCTAAATTGGTAGGTCGGCATTACCACACATACAGGACTGATTACAAGACCAGCTTCTGATAATGTACTATTTCACCTTGGGCCATGGATCAGGTTCCCCTGTTCTGTCACAACCACCTAAAACCTCCTACACTTTTAACCAATTATACTGCTTAGACAAGTTTTTCTTCCAGAGAATTATGTATCAGCACTAGGAACAAGGCAATCTTCTGTAACAAAAGGCAAAGTTCAAGGAAAGTAATGTTTGAAAAGTTGGCTTTCTGCAATCTTTCAAGTTCTACTCCACATTCTATTCTTCAATTGCTACATCAGTTCAATGATACTATTTTTTTTTTAAAAAGAAACAAAAGAAAGAAAATCAACTCTTCCAGGTCCCTCCCTCCAAACTTCCTCCCTTTAGTTTGATCTTTAGACGGAGTTTTCTAAGAATTAACATTAATGGAAATGAAGATAAATGCTAATAAACCAAAGTCAGAATGCACACCACAGACTAGAACACTTTCAGAAACAGCCAATACATAAACTTCAATAGTAAAAGTGTGAATTAAGTAAACCAATTTCAATGCTTAGGCTGCCAAAGGTGAAAATAATGCTAATGTGGACAACTGTCCACAAAGAATTAAAATAGGTATTTTGATAAAGCATAAAGTTTATGGTATTTTTATTCAAGTTTAGCTGGCTTTAAAAAGTTATCAGCAGTGGCAGCTCTGTCAGTCCCTGGACAGACTTTGTCTTTTCTTTGCCTAACCAGCATAGAATCTGGAACTCAAACTTATGAGGTTCATAAAAGCTTGAACAAGTGACTTCTAGAGGAAGTATTTAGATTTTTTAATAATGCTGAGAAAATCCAGATACATGAATAGATGTAGAAATTAAAAACTAAGTCAAACTCAAAGGTTGTATTACTGAAAAAAATCACAGTAATAAAAGGTCACATTTTAATAAAATCAGAATGTTGCAAAGCATTTATACTTCAGGATGATCTGCCTATGACATTTGTGACAGATAAAAATTAATGACTTACGATTTGTAAAGGGAGGAAGAAAGTTATACCCCAAGACAAACTACAAGCATATTCTGAGCTGTTTTTCTAGCGTTGGAAAGATAAAAACCACTACCACTACCCAAAAAAACCTATCATCACAAGAAAGATTACACAATCTGGCATAATGCAAAATTTTGATCAAAAGGCTGAAAATAAATATCAAAGCTGACAACTTGACATACAGTAGATTTTTAATTTACCTGCAAGCATTCTCTCCCTGCTCAATTATAACTGCAGTATCTTCTCATCATGCAAAAAAAATTGTTTTAACTTAAATCATTCAATCCCTTTAGAAATGAAAGCTCAGAACTTCATATTACAAAACATTTTCTCCTAAAAATCACATAAAATCTTTAAAAATGTAATTCTTCGAACCAGCAAATCTCTGAAAATGGTAAAATCCTTGTAAATGGGCTATTTCAAATACTGAAACGCACATAACCATGTTTATCACTGTCCAGAAAGATGAGGGAATACTGAGAAGTAGACTTCAAGCACCTCAAAAAAGTATTGTTCAAAGTCTTAAACTAAATAAATGCTGTATTTCTTGTTACTACTCATTTGTTTGAGTCACAATTTAAAAAATATACATGTTGTCACATATTGTGGCTTTATTGTCACAAAACAATCTAAAAAGAAAAAGTGGTACAGAAGGAGGAGTAGAAATGAAATTGTATTTTTTTCCTTAAACTTCTGAGTCTCTAAGAACCTTGGGAGATGCCAAGGCTTGATTAATTCAACAAATACATTCAATTAATATTTTAAAACTTTATTTGTGGTAAGAAATTAACTAAGAGGGAAAGGATGGCAGGTAAGAATACCTCTGGGGTTATTTTCAAACTCTACAAGTCCCATCTATCCCCTCAAAATCCAGGGGACATTCCTTTTAACTAACGGTCTTTGCTACAAGACTGCCACTGATGCATCACATTTCTCAGGTGTTTAGAAAGTTGTAAAACATTGGTAAGCTGAGTTCTAGAATCCTTATGCTCAGCAGTAAAATTGAAGACGAATCTCTTAAACTAGATTCATTTGTGAAAACCTCTTTACCATCTGCAGATGGTTCATATAGGCTTGAACAAGTATTCCACCCTTGTAGGTAGTCTTCTCAAAGGCAAGAAATTCACTGTGGTTTCACATATGCATAGAGAACATTCTGTGAGTCAACAGTACTAGCACAGTGTTAATGCAAAGACTGCAAGGACCATTAAGTTGCTGGTTAATTCACTTATGAGTACTTGAAAAGACCCAACCCCAGTACCACTCATTATCTTGTTTCATGAACCAACTATCCAAGAGGTCCAAACTTAACCTATGCTATCATTACTGCATTCTTCTTTAAATGGAAGATGAATCAAAGGTTTCTTTTCAAAGAGGAAAAATAACACAAAACTGGGCAATTCCAATGAATCTCTTATTCTCAACCTTTCAAAACAAAAGCATTTCTATCACTGTCTTCCTGGGTCTATCTAAACACATAGGAAAGACCTATCTGAATAATACCCAATATATTCTCTTTCCTATAAAGCCCTTCAAGAAAACTGAAGAAATTTATTATTCTCCTTTACATCTTAGTGTACGTCTCTGTGGCAACCATGGTGGCTAGGAGCATTTTCACCTAAAGAGAGCTAACAACCCTGTCCTCTGATCTAGCCATGTTTACCCAATGTGTTTCTGTGCTCAAGATAGGCTTTCATTTTCCTACTTTCAAAACAAAACAGCTCAATAATGAATACAACTGCATGCTGCTTTTAATGGCTATAAATGTACATGATTATTAAATGCATAATTCATACAACTATTAAATAAATACAGCTACATACGCAGTCCTAAATAAAATATCAGGTTGAAAGTACAAAGACCATTAAAAACAGTTTATTTGCCAAATCCACTGAGAAACTAGAAGCAACTTAACAGCTGTCTAAATAACCACAAAATATTAAAACCACTTCTGGCTCAATATAAATGACATCTGAAATGAAATGTTGCCTCCTCCAACAGACATCTCATTTGTTTGTGTAGAACCATTTATACTTCATTTAAGCCAGCTGGTGTCTCCATTTGCAGGCATGTGTCAATGTCCACAAAACAATCTAAGTTCCTGTAAACCCTTCCCCATTCACAAGCTGCAATTTCCATTCTTGATGGCAAGTTTCCAGCAAATACAGTGAGTTTTTACAAAGGAATTTAACTCTTCATCCAACTCAATTCCTAAGGCAGACTAGAGCAATGGTAACAAGTCAAACAATGTATATAAAGGTGCCTAGCAAACTCACAAACAGGTTGAGTCCACAGAGGGATCACTTCACTCAACCACTCATTCATTCACTACACAATTATGAATAACAATGTCTTGGATTTGACTGACAAGTATAATATTTTGGTTTTATTAAAATAATTTTGTTCTTGGGAATGTCACGATAATCTTTTGGCTAAATGATAATATTCTGAGATGTTTCAAAAACCAATCGACAAGGATAGAACACTCTGAATCTGTTTTCAACTAACTTGCCAGGATGAGTACTAATGAAGCTAGGAGAGGCATTCATTTTCCCAACCACAGCCAATGGTTCCCCTCCCACACACCTTCAGTTATCATTCACTTTTCCTTTTCCACATTCAGGGGTTATTACAGACCTCACTGCTGACACCCTCAACCAGGGTTGGGCAAACTTTTTCTGAAAAGGACCAGACAGTAAATATCTGAGCTTTGGGAAAATACAGTCTCTGTCACAATTACTCGACCCCGTTATTGTAGCCTGCAAGGGACATGGACAATACTTTAAAAAAAAAAAAAAAGAATGAGCATGGCTGTGTTCCAATAAAATTTATTTGCCAGCTCTTTCATTTTTCCTGGTATTAAGTTGCACTAGTTTGAAAAATATTGATTTAAATAACAGTCATCAAGTCAAACTTTGGAATAACCTTCCTGGGATGACTAAAACAAAAACAAAAACAAAAAACTAAGCTAGGGTTTAAAACAGATGTCCTAGTTCCTGAAACTACTAGTAAAGCCTCAACATGACTTCAACTACATATCAGAAAACACTATATACATATCCAGAGAACAATGATAAAATCATGATAAATTGTGCACATGCTCTGAAAAATAATTCACTTCAGTAGTCTAGTTGTATATTGTTTAAATTATATTTGAACTCACAGAAGTGAAAACAAAGAGCTTCCATAGAGCCCCAGTCAATCTCAATTTGGTAAGTTGCTTTCCATTCCCAATCCCAGCTACTTATTTCTGCTAAGGACACATGGGTGTTCACTCTTGTAAAGTTTAGGAATCACCACTTTTAAAACAGGAATCTAAAAATTAGGTATTTGGGGAAATTATTTCCAAGTTAGATGACATGAAAACTGGGAAGCTCTTTGATACCTGCACGACACTGCAGCTCCCATTATGACACCATGATTACAAGAACCATTACAGGAGCATGCCCAAAACTGGCCATGTAAACACAAGGCTAAATTAAATTACATGTAAAGTGTCATTCAAAATCATAGTTAAAAAGGTAAATTCTAGCAATTCAAAAGTTATGCAATTTTAACTGCTTTTCTCTAGCTGAAATAGCTAAAAAAAACTTTTCACAGACTCAATAAATATCAGGGTGTGGTTTTAGAGTTAGGATATGATCAAACTTCAAGTAGATGTCAAAAACACCTTGAAAAACAAAACAGCAATATTTTGGAAAATGTGAATTTGAATCAGCAGGCTTAAACGATTCCAATAATTCCAGTCATTTTACTATTACAGTCCACTTGACTGAAATGTAAGATAATGTGCAGCCAACTGCATTAGCCAATACTTCAAATACATCAATGAAATGACAAATTTGCAAAGGATCACAATTCTTTCTGAATTAATTCCCTTTAAAGTGAGAACAAATATAGCCCCTAGCTGACCTACCTTA
Source organism: Balaenoptera musculus (assembly GCF_009873245.2). NCBI lineage: Eukaryota > Metazoa > Chordata > Mammalia > Artiodactyla > Balaenopteridae > Balaenoptera > Balaenoptera musculus. Next base: position 70,024,998 of record NC_045796.1, on the reverse strand, counting down.
TATGCTCAAGACTATTTTAGCATTTAGATATACTTTAACTCCCAAACCTAACAATGTATTAATTCACACCCCCCCACCCCATGAAATTTACTGCTGGTTAGCTAGAGCTATTTTTAAGTGGCCTTATGAAGTAGAGACTCCACAGTATCATTTCAACTTTCAATGACAGCATTTCACTAAAAAGACAAACTCTAAAAATAATGTTAACCACCAGGAGCTCATTCTTGACACTGTTTCAATAGCAAAAAATGGTAGCCTAGGCATTTGAGGTTCTCCCCATATATTTGGGGAAGGATATTTTAAAAATCTGACCTGAAAAAAAACCAAAACTAAGTCAATTCCAGATGGAAGTTACCAAATGCAGGTAAATACTGCCCACAGATTTTTTTTTTAAGCTAACGATAAAGAAATATGTAAATCAAATTATGAAAAGGCTTTGTCTACAGATCATGTTATTACCAAAGGCTCACACACACGAAACCTTTGCTGGCTACACACACAAAGGAAACATTTACACTACCAGTCCACAAAAACCTATCTTAAGACTGTGCCAGGAGCACACAAGGACTTTCAAAGTACAGCAAAAAATGGACACACACATGCAGTACAAAGCAGCCAAAAGGTAGTTCCCCACAGTCACTTTCAGGAAATGTCTCAAGATGAAAAGCAAAAATAGTCTGAAGTCCCCTGGAATCTTGGGTTGATTTATTATTCCCAAGGCCTGGGCTTTTTCGCCCAACAGACTTTGTCGGGCAGAAATAAAGCACTTCCAACTAAAAGCAACTACTCAGCCCCGATTTTCAATACAATTTGCTTTTCATTAAAAGTTCGAGTTTCTCAAGGTCTAGACGTATAGTGCGATCAGATTACGGCACTCGGGAAGAGCAGTTTCTTTGTTGTTGACCCTGCTAGGGAAACAGGTCTTGACTCAGCCCAAGTGGCGTTCTTGTGGGTGATTAATGACAGGCCTAGATCTCGCCCCAGTGACATCCCTCCCCACCCCCTCCGTACTAAAATCAGCCATGTCTGAAAGGGAGGAGGGGCTGCCGCCTCGCCTCCAACCACCCAGTCCCAGACTTGATAGGTGCAACCAATCGATGCCGGGGAGACAGCCACCGAGAGTCGGGTGAACGCGTGACCCTTCGCTTGCCTAGATTTCCGTGTAGCACCCTCTCTGATCATTTCCGCTTGGGCTCTCCAGACTACGGAAACGCTCAATTCTGGTCCCTCGGCGCAAAGAAAAGGACCTTCCTCTTCCCCACAATACCCGGCGAGGCACGGCCCCTACCCCCCCGCTCCCGACTCCCCCCCCCCAAGCCGTTCCCATTGTGTCTCCGAGGCTGGAGGAGCTCGTGAATAGGACTGTGGTCGTGGTCGCCCGAGGGCTCCGCTAAGCCCGGGGGCCGGTCCGGCAGTCCAGTCCCTCGGACGCGGCCCGGGCCCCCCCCCCGTCCTCTCGCCCCCTCCCCCCACGGCGGCCGCGGGGCCGAGTCCCACCTGTGGTGAGGCGGGAGGAGACGTCGCCGAAGGGAGATGGCTCCATTCGGAGATACTTCTGCGGCGAGGCGGCGGCGGCCGAGAAGGAGGCGGCGGTGGCCGCGGCGGCCGACAACGGGGAGGCGGCGGCCGAGGTGGGCGCCGACAATGGCGCACATCGCCTCCGCTTCGGGGACGCCGGGCTCAGCAGCGGGTCGAAATCCAGAGTCCGTTTCAGAGTGGCTCCGCACGCCATGGCCGGGGCGCCGGGCTCGTGTTGGGTCGGGGAGGGGAGGACGAGGGAAGGGGGGCAGAGCGGGGCCCCGAAAAGAGCCTAACCGACCGGCTCAAGAGCGGAAAGGCGGGTGGCGAAGCGCCGACAAGGGGAGCAGAGCCGCCGCCGCCGCTGCTGCCTCCGCGGCAGGGGCAGTGGCCCGGGCCGGCCGGGGCGAGGGCGGGAGGGGCGGTGGCGGCGGCTCACGCCAGCCGCGTCGGGGGTGGGGGGGGCTCTTCCGCCTCCTCAGGCGCGGCTCCCCCGGGAGAGGCTCCGGCCGCCCCCGCCGTCCGTTCGGGCTTTGCGCCGCGCCTGAGGCGCTCCTGCGCGGAGACCGGCTCCCTCAGAAGTCGAAACCAGCCCCGTGAAGTGTGAGGCTGCAACGCGGCTCCTAAGACGCCCGAGCAGCGTCAGAAGCTAGAGAGCGTCGGTCGATGCGGCGGGATTGAGAGGTGGCGGTGGCGGCGGCGGCGGCAGGAGCGCCACCGAACACGTCCAGCCGCTTCCCCCTCCACTGTACGACTCTTCCACCCGCCGCCGGCCCCAATATGGCGTCAATAACAACGCCGCCGATTCAAATCCTGCGGCCTCAGGGCGCGTGCGCCTGGGCGGCTGGCCACCCTCGTGGTGCATTCTTGGGAGTTGTAGTTTTTCACTGTCGGGAGGAATCGGCGTGAAAAGCGTTTAGGGAGGAGTCACGGAAACTACGACTCCCGTCATTCAAGGCGCGCGATTCCGAGTTCCGGATTGGAATTTAAATCCCCCTACACAGCTTGTGTAAAAGGAAGAGAGCGAAAGAGAAAAAAGAAAAGGCTCAGAGAGAGTGGGAGAAAAGAAAGCCAACCAGTGGGGAAAGCAGGCTCAAAAAAAATCTTTAAAATTCAGGACATAGTTGTCCTGGTACCGCTCCCACAGTGATTTAACAACCGGGAAATAGAAAACTAAGCCAACCTAGCAGTTCAAGACTGACTAATTTCGGTAATAAGAGTGCCAAAAACAAAACCTGTCGCAACGACGGGCTAGGAAATGATAAGATTTTGGAACCTATTTAGGACTGCAAGAGAGAACAACAGTAATAGTATCAGGTTACAGGAACCTTGATTGAACTCCGTGCTTTGCCCTTCCCAGGAAGCTGCTTGCATCCACCTATTAAACTCTGCAAAGCAAGGTTTACCCTGTAAATGAATAGGATTTGAACGACGTACAGAACCAGATAGTTTTGCTTTGGATAAAAAGTTGGTGATATCAGAAATTGCACTATCTCTGTTGAGTATTGGTGTATATCTTGTGAACGGTAAAAATTAAATCCAAAGACACGATGAAATGTCTGGAGAGTAGATATTGGACCCATTTTGTAAGCAGAGAAAAAAAGTTTTTTTCTAAAAGTTATACTTCTAATCAGGTACCTAAAATAAAAATCAAGTACAGGATTAATAAAGTGATTTATGTGAAAAACTGTCATTGGTCCTTTGCCTATGGAAGCTATCACCAGTCCAATACAAAACTAGTTATCTATGTGAATGCCATATTATCAAATGATCATGAGTATCAAATATTGGCTTTCAATGCTTATTTATTTCTGTCATTTATTCAGTAACTAAAAGATGTACTATTTTGTACCATTTTGTCTATTATTCTTCACACCATTTTTGGACAGTAGTTTAATATATTCTTGTTTTATAGAACTGTTCAACTCTTCAAAGATCAGCAGTGCTGATCACACTGCCTGTGTCAACAACTAAGTTGTGCTAATTTTAACATATTATACTGTTCAGAAAGTATCTTTGGAAAAAGATCAGCATTTAATGAAACAGCAGCTGAACTATGACACCTAATAGGTAAATTTTTACTAAATTCTGAACACTCCATGAAATCTATGATATGGTGAAAATAACAGACCATACATATTTTATGTAAATGAGTAGGAAAAGCTAGGTTGACCAATGGAAAACAAGCAACAAAGCATTTATATTCCTGGTAAATATTTTCTGAAATTAAGATTTAACCTTAAATTATAGAGCTTACTTTGGAAAAGGAATGTTATGAGTCGAATTGTGTCTCCTCAAAATTTATATGTTGAAGTGCTAATCTCAGGTATCTCAGAATGTGACCATATTTGGAAATAGGATCACTTCAGATGTAATTAGTTAAGATCAGGTCATACTGGAATAGGGTGGGCCCCTAATCCAATATGACTGGTATCCTTACAAAAAGGGGAAATTTGGACACAGATGGGTAGAACACCATGTGCACATGAAGGCAGAAACGTAGGTGATGCATCTACAAACCAAAGAAAGCCAAAGATTGCCAGCAAGCCATCAGAAGCTAGGAGAGAGGCACGGAACAGACCCTTCCTCACAGTCCTCAGAAGGAACTAACCCTGCTGATATCTTGATCTCAGTGTTCTAGTCTCCAGACAGTGAGACAATAAAATTCTATTGTTTAAGCCACCCAGTTTGTGATACTCTGATATTAGGAAATTAATAAAGGGGTGGTGGTTATTTGAGTTACACCCAGTTGCCTGGAAAATGAGGAAAGAGTTGTGTGTAAAGGTGGCAGGAGATATCTGGTAAACTTGACATTCTAGTCATAGTAACTACCCTTGCAGTCATCGCTGCACTGCATATCTGCAAAAGGCTCTCTGTTATGATTAAACAGTGACAGGGCTGGGGCAGCCTTCCTTTCTACCAGTGGCTCAGGAGCCTGCTAAGAAGCTTACAGGAACAAGAGGAACACTCTCCAATTCACCTCTGTGTCTTCGCCCAGGTTCTCTTCCATACTTGTTGCCTGACTACTTTAAGACTCAACCTTCCTGGAACATGTCAAGGCTGAATACGTTTTATAGATTCACAGAAAAAGAGACACCTATCTGCATATCTTCATCATTACCCTTCCCACATTGTAATACTGTAATTCTCTGCTCATGACTCTGCCTCTGCCACCACTGTATTAGCTCCTTGCCAATAGTCTAGTACCTTGCACACTTCAATGAATACCCATTGAATGTTTCTCAAACATTTTTCATCACCCTATTCTCCCAGTAGTCCACAATATACTTGTCCCTTGAGATAGATACCTACTAAAATATAACAGCAACCCTTTTAGGGTAGAAGAAAACTGTTGAAGGAAAAAAAAAACCCTAAAAAAATTTCTTAGACTAAAATTAAAAATAAAAATAATACTTGAAAGGCCATAAATCTTAACATCACCTTAAGTCTTCACAAGTTTAGAAGTGAATTTTTATTCACTACTAGAGGCAAGGAGAACTATATTTAACACATTAATAAGTTGAATCAGGCCACATGAATCTAAATATATAGTACAGCTAAAGGCTCCAGTGACCCACACAGGTCAGAATTGCTCTTGTTGGAACTAAAAGGCCTATAACAAGTTTTAAAGGCTTGAAATATTTAGAATAGTTTTGTGACAATCCAGCAAGTATTTTCTGATTTGTACAATCTCTGAAGAAAATCAAACTGCTTTACCAAGATGCTGGTCTTTGCTTGGTATTAGACTTTTCTAACACCTCCCAAAATATTCCCCAGGATCTGATTCTGATGAGTCATTCTTTGACTAAAGCCATTTAAAGTATACAACACTGGATGACACAAAAATCTCATCATCTTGAGCCTGAAGATCGTCTTTGTACCATAAATCATTTTCAAACAATTTTTCTGATGTCAAATAAAGGTAAATGCAAATATGCAAGGTGGGGAGAGGTGTTTGCTGACTTTGCATGTTGAGTTTGAGTAATCGGTAGGTTCAGCATTAAGAATAGCCATTCTAATTCAGGAGTCACTTCAAATCTATATTCAGAGCAAGCATTGCTGAGGGCAAAAAAAAAAAAGTTTGATCATTGTGTAAATGAGCGCAGTAGGGAAGAATAGACATTGTAATTCCTTCCACATAACATGTTGCAGGCTTGCTGGAGTCTCTGATAAGCACTGTATCTGGAATACTAGATACTATTTTTCATTGGCCCTTTTGAACTTTGGCTTCATTATTTTACTTGTGGTCATTATTTTGAGTTGATTGGATAGACCATAGAGTCATCAAAACCATTTATCTGTGCATGATTTCTAGAGGTCACCTAGTCTAGTCCCCAGCCTCGAGGTATGGTTACCAGTGAACTACTCAAGCCAAATCAGTGTCTATCTGACTCTTTCTAAAGAATTTTCAGAAACAGCATCCAAAATCCTGTTGTGCAGGCAACTGCAAATTCTCTTATATTTAGCTTTAACCTCCTCTCCATCAGAGGCTGATTTCGACTTGTATAGTACTCTTTAAAGAACAATGCACTCTAGGAAATAAGCATGATTCACTTATCCTGAGGGACTTAGAGAGAAACCACAGGATAGTCTCTGGACAGTCAAAATAATTTTTTATGAAGGCCTTTTCAAAAAAATTTGCATACTTTTCTCAAGTATGTGCCCTCAAGGACCTGTATCCTTACAGAAACTGTTTACTCTTTACAGAGAAGCCAACCATGTTTAGGGATCTTATTTCTCAGCCCAAACCAATTAGAAGAATCAAGAAGAGGGAAAAGGGAATTGAAGATGCTATATATACGCTGACTACAACAACCAATACAATCATTGGAGAGCAAAGAAAGAGACTGTAAAAAATAACTACAGAATTCAAAAAGCACAACAGCCTTGAACCACTGAAGTGTCAGGACAATCAGCCCAATGACACCTGAGGCATTACTGTATTATTACATCACCATATAATAAGGGTAGGGTTGCCAGATTAACAAATAAAAATATAAGATCCCAGTTCAATTTGAATTTTATAAACAAGGAATAATTTGTTAGTACAAGTATGTCTCAAACATTGCCTGTGTTTATCTGAAATTCAAGTTTTACTGGGTATCCAGTATTTTTATCTGGCAACCCTAAATAAGACAGGGACCCCAAAGTCATAAGCAAACTGTGCTTAGTATACAGCTCAAAAACTGTGTAACTAATACGATATTAGAAAACTTTTCATCAATAGTATTTAAGATTAAGAAAATCAAAACTTTCAGTTGTCTGGAAAGTTAATTAATGTGATATACTTTGAACCATGCATGTTCTATTCTTTGCAGAGTGCCAGGCATAAAATAAAGACTTAACATTGGATGAGGAGTGAAAAGCTTAACACACCATCTCCCCATTGGAGAGCCCTGAAGGTTGTCCCTAGCCCCACCTGATTGTATAGTTTTAGAGTTCCTTCACACCTTCTCCTGCAGGTGTCAGTTCTGTTGTCTTGCTTGAGTCCAAGCCTGACTCAGAGGTGGTGTCACTGTCCGTGTCGGGCTCCCGTGCCCTCTTGTGCCTGTTTTCCTGGGCTTCCGTGATGCCACCGTGAACCTTCCCTGATGTGGCTTTTCAAGAGAATGAGATGATGCCTACACTTCCCTGATATTTTGGGCTTCCTCGGCAAGCCCACTGATATACGGGGCAGTCAGGTGTGTGGTGTAAAGGAAATGAAGAAACAGGCCCCACTCTTCCTCCCAGGAGCAGCTTTTCCAACCCCACACACTGATAACAAGCATCAATCTGGGACCAATGATTGGTCACTTGCAGCCCTCCTGGCCTACATCAAGGGCTTCACTGGATGCCCAAGAAACTGTTAGATTTCATCTGAAAGTTGTGTCCCACAGTTAGTTATTCTTTGTGGTCTGATTAGTCCAAGAAATCATCCCCATGTGAAAGGAGATAGTCTGCACTCTTAACAGGATTTGCCCCTGAGCAGTGGAACACGGAGTGGGTCTGTGGGAACCAGATGAACAAGACATGGTTCCCACCCTTGAAGAAGCTTACTTCCTACTTTATATGATTGTCTGAAGATACTTTTACAAGAATCCCCTTTATCATAATTATTTGAAAAATAAAATATAATTTTATGGAAATAATGTCATCTCAGTGATCATCTGAAAATTAAAAGCCCATACATCCCAAAACGGTGCCTAGCACATAGTAAACCCTTAGTGAGTGATGGTTGTTTTCATCGTGCTAAGTCAAACTACAAAATTTCCCCAAGCTGGAAGTAGTGAAAGAATATAGAGTATTTTCTTGTCCATTATTCTGCACAGAGGCCAATCACAGCTGCTGGGGTCTAGTTTCTGAGACAACCTCTCCCCTCTCCTCCATCCCCTGCCACTAGGAAGGAACTAGACAAGATCTAGTTTCCAAATTGGTGTTGTTGAGTTACAGGGTGTACCTCACTTTAATCTCACTTAGAAACGTGAGTTAGAGCCTAGGTTGGCAATATTTGGAGGAATAAAAGTATTATTTACAGGGATCCCACGATCCCTTGGCCCAGGTGCTTTCTCAGTTCATCCTAAATAAAAATTCAAGGCAGTAGTGTTAATCCCATTTTACTCTTGAACCTGTGGCTCATGCCTAAGGTCACACTGTCTTAAATGGGTCAGAGTTGGGACTATCACCCAAGTGTGTGTGAGATCCCAAAGGTGTGTTCTTGTACTCCACACTGTTGACTTGGGCAGTGAAGAAACCTGGAGAGAAAGAGATGGATTAATTTAAATTTTACAAAGCATCATAATGGAAATAAGTAGCAAGTGGTCAATCCAAAAAAAGTGTTCTTTTTAAAAACAGTGTGAGCATATGTTCCAGAAGACACAGAAGAATGTATCCTATGACTGCTTCACTGTGTTTTGTTTCCCCATGGAATCTGATCCTTGAGCACCAAGCTTTGAGATGATTGATTGTTGTGGTATCATGTTTCTGTTCTAAGGCAATTGTGAGACCCCAGGGAGTATTATGGAATCACGTGTGGCCTACATGACTTATTTTCCTTTCCTAAGAAGATCTTTCATCGTGTCTCCAAAACAGCTAGCTACAGATCCCTAAAAATCATTCCTAAATAATATTAACCACATCTTCTACTTCATTTGCTAAGAAGCAGCTAAATAGAAGTTCAGGTTCCTTTCATTCCTCTTGGTTGCTTGCTGCTTAAAATGTGGCCCAAGGATGAGAAGTTTTGGCGTCACCTGGGCACACACCTGGAGCTACTACTGCATGAAAATCTGCATTTTAACAAGCTCCCCCAGGTGATTCATGGGCACATTAAATTTGAGAAGCTCTGCTCTAGTTCACTTAGCTTCTCCCTGGCAGGTGTGCTATAATACACTATGCCATGGTCCTCAGGTGTGTGCTGGACCCTCCATGAAGCCACAGTGAAACTAAGATAAATAAGACATGGCCCCTGTGATAGAGAGAAAGCAGAATAAAAGAAGGGGGTCCAGGCAATCTAAAAATGCTCACCTGGATCAGTGAAAATTCCTAGATCTAAGTGTCTTTCTGTGAAAGAATGGAGTTCAGAATGGCTTTCAATGGAGATAACACACTTGAAGGCTGTGGTTGCTTTTCAAGAGATTATAACCCAGGAAAGTAGTAAGAAGAAAAGCAAAAGGTGCATACATCTCCCATGCTGCTAAACTGTTCCTTCTGTCCTCAGTAACCACCCCTCTACAGCACTCCAGCAGAGATGTAAGACTGCTAAGCTTCTTAGAATCTACTCAAACATTTATTGAGTGATTTCCATACGCCCATCTCAGTGCCAGCTGCTCCAGTTACAGGTGAAAACTATGTGATCCCAGCACTCATGGAGCTCATAGGTGTGTGTAGACAATTATTACCCGAGTCTGTGACTGTGAACGAAGGCTGTGGCTTGCAGTTTGAGAGGAAAGGACTAATTCTGTTCCAGTTTTCTTTCCTCTGTAAATTTGATAACATTACTTTCATGGCCTGAGCGTTCCCCTCAAGCATTTTTTAGCACCTGAGGTGCAAGTGTATGAGTAGGAGACAGCTACTTTCTTCAGGAGTGGAAATGGTCTTGATAAAAAACTGAAGCATCATCTATCATCCAACAATATTTCTTCTAAAATTAGGTAACTCATCATTCTAGCGCTGTGTTTCCTATCACTGCTACTCAAAGTGTGGTCTGTGGGTTTGTTCCCAGCCACAACAAGATAAGTATAGAAATCGACAATGATGGCTTAGAAACTTCTAGAGCAATTCGACATTGTCACAACATGCAAGGGCATCACCAGAGGACCAGTCTCGTTGAACAGGGTGCTATAGATTGGATGTTTGTCCCCCCTCACCACACACACAAAATTCAAATGTTAAAACCTAATTCCCAGTGTGACGGTATTTGGAGGTGAGGCCTTTGGGATGTGGTTAGGTCATGAGGGTGGAGCTCTCATGAACGGGATTAGTGCTGTTATAAAAGAGACGTAGAGAGCTCCCTTGCCTCTCCCGCCATGTGAGGACCCAGAGAGAAGGCAGTGTCTATGAAATAGAAGCAAACCCTCTACTGGTGCCTTGATCTTGGACTTCCCAGCCTCCAGAACTGTAAGAAATAAATGTTTGTTGTTGTTAAGCCTCCCAGCTTATGGTATTTTGTTATAGCAGCCTGAACAAACTAAGATACAGGGTATAGTTCAGACATTGAACTGGAATGTCTGAGTCACATGTGACACAACTTCTTACTAGCCATCCCAATACATCCATGATATTTTAAGGTTAATTTGTCAACTGTAACCCCAAAGTGTATAAAATCCAGAATTCATCTTGTTCACTTGTTTAGCAAAGATAATTTAAATTTAACTATAACTTTAAGAGATCAGTTTTGGAACTGACTACTGATGAAGGATTGAAAATGAATGTTGAATATACAACATCATGTGCTTCATTTTAGATAAAAGTAGAATATGAATATCCAGAGCTTGCAGAAATGGCTTTAAATTCTCTTTTTCCTTTCTCCTCTACCTACCTCTGTGAGACTGGTTTCTTTACTATGAATGTTATTAAAACAAACATAGAAACTGTTTAGATATACACCATCCCCTCTTTGTAGCGCTTTCATCTATTTAGCCTAGATTAGATAAATTAACAAGCAAAAAGCAAGCTCACCTATCACATGAAAAACTTTAAATAATAATATACAAAATGTTTGTTTCAAGTACGCATATCAGCATTTAACGTGGAGAATTGCTGTTTCCCTCCTAACTTTTTGTTTCATCACAAATGTGGAATGACAAGAAAGTACCGAAGCAAAGCTATTAATTGCCTGTATTCAGGCTTTCAATGAACAGCGGACACATTTCTGCAGTTTACTTTTTCCTATGCATTATTCTCTGATTATTGAAATATATGTCTATTGAATCTTATAAAATATATGGGCTTGTATTTTATATCTTCTCTTTTTTATTTCCTTTTTCTAATAATTCTTTTTTTGTTCTATATCCAAACGTATTGGTCCACCTGGATTGCAGGGGAAAATCTGGTCCTTCATTTCAGAGAGTTTGAGAAAAACTTCTCTATAGTAACCTGCATGTTAATGATTACTGTCAAACCCAACTCATGAAAAAGAAAGCACGCTATTAACCCGTATGTATATAGTGTTGGCTACCTGCCAGGCATGCCCCATGTGCTTTACAAGTATTAACTCATGTGCTCTTACGTTATGAATTAGGTACTATTGTATCATTGTATTACTGTTGAGAATACTGAGGCACAGAGACGTTGAGTCCCTTGCTCAAGGTCACACAGCTCTAAAGCAGGGCCTAGTTCCAGAGTCTGAGCTCTAATCCACAGAAGAGATGTAACACAGGTGTCGTAGTCATAGCCCTCCACCAAATAACTATGAGCTTACGTGAATCATTTAACTCATGAGGGAAAGGAAAAGGGAGAATTAGAAAAGAGAACAAAAGCTGCAATGGAGAGTACTTCCCAGGTGCCAGGCATTGAGCTAAGTGCTTTCCATGCATGATCACAGTGTCTCCTGAGGGTGGGGTGCTGTAGGAAATGGTTTAGGTAGTAGGGGAGATGACTTAGTGGTGTATGGGCAAGGCAGAAATCAAACTGCATCACATAATGAGAAAGCCATTCTTTCTTCAAGCCTCTGACTGCTTCTGCCCACGTCTCGTCGAGTCTCTTTGGTGCAGGTCTTAAATGACTTTCTTACATTGGCTTATTTCCTTTTGTTCCAAAAGGAGAGCAGGCCGGAGCTGAACAATTTCTCTGTCAACAAGATCACTTTTTATTTTCACTGCACCTTCAATTTAGGGCAAGTAGTTCCCTGTTTATAATAAGGACATAAAATTTCCTTTCAAAATGTATTTAAGTTTCAAACAGGAGCTATGGAAAAATACAAAGAGGATAAGAATATAGTTCTTACATGGACTTGGAAAAAAATATGATGAATGAAGTTTGGAAAATACTTTGTTATCTTTCAACAACCTGGTAAGGTAGGTATGATTGTTCTCCATTCATAGGTAGGAGACCTGAGGTTTGAAAAAGTTCAGAAACCTTCCAAAGGCTACTCTGTAGGAAGGTGAGGAGTTGGCATTCAAACCTAGAAGTGTCTGCCTCCAAAACTGCCTCCTTTACATGGCAATCATGCTGGTTTCCTCGAAGACTGTCACTCAGAGCCCCTCTGATTGTACTTCGTGTCTAAATCAGCAGTTCTCACTGCGTGTGCGCCTTTCTGGTAGTCCTCCAAAAAGGTCCTCCTCTGGGTACTTTCATCGTAATCCTATGATGTTGTTCATCTCTTTCACTCTTGTTTGCTCACAAGTGTATAGGGAAGTTTTCCAGAGGCTACATGACATGTGCTATCACGACACACTGAATGCAGAAGCAGATATGAGAATCCGGCTGCCTTCAGTTAAGCCAGAAATTAAAAAGGTTGATGAAAAAGTAAATAATGCCATTCTTCTCATGGAATATGTTTCATTTGTTGGCTTGTTTTAGAAAATACGGTTATTTTTAAAAATGTGATTTATGTTGACATGTGATGGGTTTATTGTTATTTTTAAGTAAATAAATTTTACACATTTATCCATCTTAATTTTGAGTACATTAAACATCAATATGTGTAGCCCATAGAAACAAGTTCTTTGGGGTCATCAAGAGTTGTATAAAGGAGTCTTAAGATGGAAAATATGTGATGGGATAATATTTTTTAATATTAATGGAACTTTTTTCTCCCAATATTTCCACCCTTCCTTTCCTCCCCTTTCCCTTTAAGTAGGTAGCCCCTGTGATTCATTGCTTCAGGGGAGGGACATTACCGAATGGAAAGCAGAAATAGGGTCTAGCTTTTGTGTTTCCCAAAAGCCTAAACCTAATAGGGAAGTTATGCTCGGTGCTTTGAAATAGGAATATCAAAATACAGCAAGCAGGGCTTCCCTGGTGGTGCAGTAGGTAAGAATCTGCCTGCCAATGCAGGGGACATGGGTTCGAGCCCTGGCCCGGGAAGATCCCACATGCTGTGGAGCAACTAAGCCCGTGCACCACCACTACTGAGCCTGCGCTCTAGAGGCCGGGAGCCACAACTACTGAGCCTGCGTGCCACAGCTACTGAAGTCCGCGTGCCTAGAGCCCGTGCTCTGCAACAAGAGAAGCCACTGCAATGAGAAGCCCACGCACCGCAACGAAGACCCAAAGCAGCCAAAAAAAAAAAAAAAAAAAAAAAAATACAGCAAGTGCCACCGAGAAAAAATATAGCAATGTTGAGAAAGGGCAGTTTTCCCAGGGCTAGAAAAATATTTCTCACCTCTTGAGGGTGGGTGTGGGGAAGAACAAAGACAGAAGAGAGATTAGGAGAACAGAAAGGAGAAGACTGGGCTGAAGGGGCCAGGAAGACAGAAACTAGGCACTGCTCAGCCACAGTGGAGCATCTTCCATTGTCCTGGAGCCACGTGGGACCTGGGAAGTGTCACTGCCTAAATCCAGTGTCTTTGAGAGCCAGCTCCCCCCCCTCCACCCCCATGACGGTCCGCAGGAGTGACACATTCTGATTCACCCAACCTGGTCACCCACACCCTGAAAACATCCCTGGACCATCAGAAGCCCAAGGGGGTGGGGCGTGGTTGGGGCCCTGGCTGCCTGGAGGGGTAGTGGTTGTGGGGATGAGAGGTAACAGCTCTGGACCCTGTAATTGGAAGTTCAGATTGGAATCAGCTGCAGATCGCCCTGAGCTGGGGGAGCAGTTTTTACAAATATTAGGAGCATCACACATACCTGTTGGCAGATAAGCAAATAAGGGACTGTGTGGTATTCTAGCAGTTTTTACAAATATTAGGAGCATCACACATACCTGTTGGCAGATAAGCAAATAAGGGACTGTGTGGTATTCTAGCAGAAGCTGCAAACTGATTGCAGTGTCCTTGGGTTCAGCCCACAGGTAAGTATTCTTGGTCCAGTACAGGGCATCTGCTTGGTTGGTTGGCTGGTTTTCATTAGATGCTCTTGGGAGGAGTCCATGAGCCATCCAGGGCCCACTGTCCTTTCTCCCAGCCAGCCCCTGCACCCATCAACGTTCCCTGCCTGGCCCCTGAGGACACCTGACTTTTCTGAGCCCTGCAATACAAAGTGGGTGATCTATAGTCGGACTCCCGAAGATGAAACCCTGAAACTACACAGAATCATGAGCCTCTGCATTTTTCTGAGGAGAGCGTCTTAGCTTTCATCAGCTCCACAGAGGATTCTCTGACACCTGTGTTGGAATCCTGGTCGCTGTTCACTGGCTGTGTGACCTTGAGCATGTCACGTAACCTGTCTGTGCCTCTGTTTCCTCATCTGTGAAATGGGGTGATAATAGTATCTAACTCTTAGGGCTGATGTGAGGATAAATGAGCTAATACTACATATAAAGCGTTTGGAATGGCAAACCTTTCAGAGCTGTTGGCTGTCATTATTACAGGGGAGGTAGACCATGGGGGCGGGGGGTAGGGGGTAGAAATCCTGTGTCAGAGGGGCCAGCCTAGAGCAGAGAGGTGATTGAGGGCACCTTTGGTGACCCCAGCCCATCTTCAGGATGTAGCCTGTGCAGCCCTCAGAACCCATTCATTCAGCAGACAGTCCAGCACACTGGAAACCAACAAGTCTTCTCCACACGTGACCAAAAAGGCTGCCGGCAGCTGGAATATGTGTGCCTCTTGTCCTGGGAAAGATAAGTATCTGCAGGTGGCAGTCAGAGGGGCCCGGAGCCACGATCTCGGAGACCACGGTTCTGCCCTGGAGACCAATGCCGCTTTAGTTCTAGGCCCGAGACACCACGCTGGGCAGCCCAGGGAGCAGAAAGCATAACAGCGTCCGTCAGCAACTGGAATCCTGCTCCACCACTTTCGAGCTGAGTGTTCTTGAGCAACTTACTGTAAACCTCCCTAAGCCATAGTTTCCTCTTTTGAGAAATTGAGCAATAATATATCCACTTTGCCAATTCAATGACGTAACATAGGCAAGACACTTAGCAAGTACATAGCAAGTGCTCAGGACATGGAGCCATGGCTCTGGCAAGGTGTACAGTACTGAGGCAGGGCTCACGGGGGTCCAGGGGTCTAATCGGATGGGACTCCTTGAGGAACAAATCAAAAGACCACTACAGCGAAGACATATTTGACCCATTTGGGGGTCATTTTTTGCTTCAGCTTCTCTTTAAGCTTGGGCATTTCTTAGGGCTCCTTTGGGCTTCTTAGGAACCGTGAAAGGGGGAAATGAAGATGAGAATATTCTTTCAAAATTAACTCCTCCCCCCACCCAATATTCCCATGGTGAAGAATTTGTGGCACTGTTATATTCACAGAAGTCCATTCCAACCGGCTTAAGAAGACAGAGCTTTCCCACAGGCTTGGAGGACAGGAAGTCCTCAAGGCCACAGGCCCTCACCTCTGCTTCCAGGGCGTGCCTGCTTCTTTCCTTTCTCTCTGCAGGTCTGCTTTCTCTTCTTGACGATGTGACCAGAATGGCTGACCCAGCCCAGGTTTGCCTCATTTTGTAGTTTAAATGCAGCAGATTAGATGTTCCCTGTTCTCAAATCCAAGTTCCCAGGAGAGGAAATTTCTTGGCCAGCTCCTGTAACATACTTGGACCTGCTGCTGTCAACCAAAAGTATGTCTATATGGGGTGGGAGGGGGAGGAAACAGGAGTGGTACAGACACACAGGTTCAACCAGTTCATAAAAGCAGAAGATCAAATGGCTAAGGAACACCCACCTGAAAAGATACTCATCTTTGCTAAAATTCAAAGAAAGGCAGATTAGCCAATAATGTGAAGTGCTCATTTTTTTCTTTTTGGACATCACATTGGCAATAATGAAAAATAAAGATAATTGCAGGAAACTTGTTAAAAGTATAAAGTGATGTGACTTTTCTGGTTTGTTATTGAGCATTAGGTTGTCATATTTTAAATGTACATAAGATTTAACCTAGAACTTTTAGTTGTAGGAAATTATCCTAAAGAAATAATTAAAACATGCAAAGGCATATATGTATATAGATGTTTATTGCAATACTTTTAATATTTAAGAAAAACTTAGAGGATCATAGACGCCCTTCAGTGGAGGGTAAAGATTATGGTACAAAGGAATACTACTGAGAGGCCATTATAAAAGATGAGATAGATTCATATGTAAGATGTACACGACAAGCTATTTAAAGTAAAAAAAAAAAAGCAAACCACGAAAAAGAGTAAATAATGTGATTCCATTTTTGTCAAACATGCAGTATATAGTACATACTGTACATACTATCTTAGAAATATGTATGCATACACTCTATATGTATTTGCCTGTGTATATGTGTATACATAATATATAACAATTACACAGCATATGTTGTATAACAGTTACATATTGTATATACACACATTTATAGATATCTGTAAGGATAGATATAAAACTAATAATTTTGGCCATCTCTGGGAATAAATAGAATTATGGAAAGTTTTCACTTCTTGCTTTCTCCATTTTTATACTATTGAACTTTTTAAAAACAAGGTTGAATTATTTTTATAACTGGATGAAAAAAACTAGTAAGAGATTCCATTTCTGGGGGAAAAGAGAGTACAGATTTTATATATAAAAGAGAAACATTTGCTATTTTAAAATTAAAGAAGGACAACAAAAATCCATTTTCCCAGTGGCAGATAGGCATAGGAGGTGGCAAGAGCTTTCTAGGGTGGAAAGGAGAAAAGTCAGTTTCTCCTGGTACCACAGAGTACATTAGGGCTGTCCTACTGGAAGAATTTGGCTAACGCACAACCCAAAGGGCCTTCCCCCTTCTGCTGTAGATGAATGAATGAACTTAACTGAATTGAACACTTCAGCTCAAATCTAGAGATAATATGTTTATATATTTACATATGAAAAGAGGAGGCAGGTAGTAGATGATGAGAGTTGAGGTATGCAGCCAAGTGAGGGGTTGGATATAGAAAGAGCTAGAAGCCAACCTGGGAAAAGTGAAGGTGGCCTGGTTCAATTCCAGAGATGGGTTTGTGTGGGTGCTTGGGGCCTTTTTAAAGGAAATTGAATAGGTGGGGGAATTGAAACTCTCACTGGGATTATTATTATTTTTTAAGTGTTTCCCTTCGTATCCTTCCTTTCTTGATAGAAACATGCTAAATATTAAAAAAGAAAAAAATCAATAAAAGGTCCCATTGTGCAGAGGGGAGAGGGATAAATTAGAAGTTTGGGATTAATATATATACACTACTATATTAAAATAAATAACCAGCAAGGACCTACTGTATAGCACAGGGAACTATACTCAATATCTTGTAATAACCTGTTATGGAGAGAATATAAAAAAAGAATATATATATATATATATATATATACACACATATATATATCTGAATCACTTTGCTGTACACCTGAAACTAATACAACATTGTAAGTCAACTATATTTCAATAAAAAAATTTTTTTAATCCAACAGAAAAAATAAACAAAAATAAAAGAGCCCATTGTAATTTCTTTTAATACCATAGTGGATTTCAATGGGGGAATAAATTAATCTTGCTGTGTAGGTCACTTTACAAGAATGCCTCAAGTTTACACAGGAGAGTTGTATTAATTTGGCGTAGATAGAAAGCAATTTCAATTAGCACAGTCTTTTGTCTTTGCAGTAGGCAGTTCACCAATAAGACATTTTAGAGCATTGTTCACCAACAACATTAGAAGTGAGTGAATTTCACCATATTACTTTTTCAGACCTCTAACACCTTGGCAGGCAGACTCTTGTAGAATAAGACCTGTTTCTCCTTTTCTTTTAGAATTCCATTCTAAGCAAGAAACATTTGCTTAATGCCTACCTAGGGACTTCAACATTGCTAGTGCATATAATGGCCTTCCAAAAATGTTTATGGTAATGGGAATTTGGGGGATAATATACCACTGGCCATACTGCCAAGACAGCTATTTGAATGATTGTTCATATAAAACCTGCCAAATCGCTGATATTAGCATTTGTCATTCCTTGCATTATGAGATTCTGAAGATGAAAATAATAACTGGAGACAGACAGCAAGAGCTGGCAGGTCATCTTGCTCAGCTCCCTCAGGTTAGATAAGAGGAAATGAGTCTCTGAGAGAGCAGGGTGTTGTCTAGTTTCATGACTAAGGAGTGGCAGAGATTTTTTTTTTTGTTCCAAATCCTATGCTCTTTTTTATTATCACTCGGCATGCTGCTCTCAGACCCAAGTCTGTCTCAGAAATGCCAGACATTCTCTTCTCCCTACCCACATTGCACCTTGGAGACTCTGCCCCACTCATCACCCTGGGAGGGTTACACTACCTACCATGTGACTGTGCCCCACCAGTCTCAGTGACTGACCCAGGGATAGATATCTGACCTCAGCTGGACTGAGCAGATACCCTCCCAAGAATTTGGAATAGGGATAAAGAGGCTGAGTCATTGAGCTGTGTGGAGCCAAGCTGCAAGGTCATGGCCAGCTGGTCTGTCACAGCAGCCACAAACCTCATACTAGTGAGTGAGGGGAAGCTGAGAAATCATGAGTCAGCAGAAAAAGTCCATCTGCAGAAGGATGGAGCAGATGTCCCAAGACAAACAGAGACACCATGTACCTGCAAAGGTAGAGGAGAGACAGAGGGAGAAAACAAATCTGCATAATCCCCTTTTGGTCCCGTAATGCCCAGCTTTATCTCCTGCACTGCTCATTGTAACCCTGTAATAAACTCTGCCTTTCAATCAATCCTCTTTTGATTTGAGCTAAGTGAAATTCTGTTCTTTGCATCTAAATTTTTCCTAAGACACTCCAATTCATAGTGAATAAATTTTTGGGTGAAAAGACTGCTCTGTTTTTTATGAAGATTATGGAAATTGAAGTCTTATCTCAAAACCCACAACAGAATGATTGGTTTTCTGCATTCTCTTCCCTAATTATCCAGACCCTGGAGACCAAGCTTTCCAGGTGAATAATTTCCAGAATTCCTGATGGGAGTTAGCCCAACTTTGGGTCTTCCCTCAAAGTATGCTAGAGTTATTCTGTCCAGAGATAGACATCTTACTGGGGTAGCTGCCACTTTGGGAATATATGCCAGGACTTCCTAGAGTATTTCCATTGATAGTTTCTAAGGCTTGAGCTTGCTTTCTCATAAAAGCTCTGTTCCTTTGGATGTACTTGTGGCTTAACATTGACCCAGCTGGGAGGTGGCCATATCCATGAGAAGTTCAGGTACTATTCCTGTGTTCATTTCAAATAATGGAAAGAGCCTTTTGAAAAATTCTACTTACTCTTCTAAAATTCTTAGAACTAATCTAAGTATAAAATAATGGAGAAATGATTGAGTAAATTAGGGTTCATCAGCTGATGGACTACTATACAGATATTTAAAACAGGGTAACTACCAAGATTAAACACCATGGAAAGATATTTATGATTCAGCAAATAAGGGAAAAGAGCAGAATCCAAAGTTATAAGTATTGACCATGTGAAAATAGGTTCATGAAAAAGACATGTTTCTTGATAGTTCTCAGCAAGGTAATTGAGATAGCCCCAGCCAATCTCTAGATCTTGTTATGTAGGATAAAAATCTATTGGGCATCTGCCTTAGATGATTTTGGATGAGTCTTAGGAAAATGGAACAATTAGGGGATTTCTCAGCAGTACCACTGCCAGTTTTCCCTGGGCACTTATATCAGTGTTTATTTGAATGACTTCAATGAGGGTATTTTACTTACCCTAACTCAGAGGCTCACGATTTGAGAGATCGACAGAGGATTCAACATATTATAGTCTTATTTTGCAGAAATTATTGGGTGGGATTTTTCTGTGAGTAAATGGGGCAGTAGAAATCTCTGCTTACCACTACTTTCCACCCCGGCTTTGCCATTTGGCATCTGTCCACCTGTCTTTATTTTAACTATCCCAGCTTATGGTTCATAAAAGATCATAAAGCAATATTATGCCCACAGATTGAGCCCCACAAATAGCATTCACAAATCTCTCCTCTAGAAAATATTACCAAAAATGCCTCAGAATTCTATACTTACAAAATTCCCTTTGCTTTTTTGGTCTGTGTTATGATTTGGGGGGGAAACGGTTTTGCTCTTGTATAGTGAATTCCTATAACCTTTTCCAAATTCATCAAAGGGTAAAGAAAGGAAAGACTGGTGCATGTGAGGAGGGACATCCAGCCATGTTCCGAGGGAAAGATTTCACCAGCTGCCAAAGTGGCCCAAAAGAATTTAAAGGGAAGAGACATTCCAAGGAAGGCATAAGCCCTCTGGTTGAATTCATGCTAAAGATGCGCTCTAGTGAGATCTGACTGTTGAAAAAGTATCTTAGGGTCTCAGTATTCCTCTTACTTCTAGCTGAATCCTAGAGAAGAAAGGAGGCTTCTTTTGAGGATGTGGTAGGAAGGAAGGCAAGCTACATGAGAAGGGATAGCAGGAGATGTAGGGAGAAACGTGACTCAAGATGTACGTGGGGATAGTTTGACTTCCAGGGAGAAGTGATTCTTTCATCAGTGCCTGTTTCCATCACTGCAATGCAGTATCTACCCTCTCATATTTTCTGACAGCCAATATTTCCAAACATCTGCAGGGATATATACAAATACTCATTTAAAATATTGAACCATGCATACATTAAACATCATGTTTTAATGTATATGAAATATAGTAACATTTTAGCAGTGGTTATATTGAAAGTGTAGAGTGAAAAAGAGAGGTAATGAGGGAAGAAGATACTGAATACATCCAATTATTTTTGTAGGGTATAAAACGTCTCATAGCACATGTATGGTTAACCTGAAACCTTAAAGCATGTTAATTATAAAGCTCAAGTAGTTCTGAGATAAGATATGATTTTGGTTTAGTCCATAAAATAAACTTTGAGTCTGGGGGCCAAGAAAGGATTTTCTCAGATATTGTGTTTTCTTTTTCATTTTTCTTATTTTTATCAAAAAAGTATAAGGATAAAGTACAAAATGTATGAAAGATGAAAACTTTCTTGTGTCTTTCTGATGACAGAAAGGTGAGTCATTTGCTCAAACGCCAGCCCAGAAATTTTCTCTCATGCATCGTCGAATAAGAAGCCTCAGCCGGGCACCCCTCCAGCTGGTAAGAGGATCTCTGAGTCGCATGATGCAAAGGGGAGGGGCTGAACCTGCAGCCCTCCGTCTCCCCTCCCTCTGGTTTCTGGAAGCCTTTCTGCACTCAGATCATCCTCCACCATGATTCTGCACGCAAGTTTCCAGTGCTATTCCCCTCGGCCCACTCCCATTTGGGTCAGAACCCTGAGCCTCTGTAGAGATGCAAAAGCAGGCAGGTCTGCCTCAGCCTCACTATGACACAAAGGAATACGACCTTTAGGTTTCCCTGGGAATGGTTCGTGTGGTTGGCTGAGCCTCAAGATCAAGGTCATCAGTGTGATTCCTGGAAAGAGATGCAGAGTCGTTGTCTCTAGTCTGGGCCAGGTGCCTCGAATCCTAAAATTTTAGGATAGGCAGTGTATGCTGTGGTTCTTGAGAAGGACCAGGCAGGTGAGGAAGTTTGCAGTGATGCATGTCAACACTTCCACTAGGGAGACATGTGAAGGCGTGTGTCCTTAGCTGTGTCACCTAGCTTAGCTGGGTCACCTGAACAAAAGCAGTTCAGCAGCACGAGTATTAGAAATCAGACAAGGCCCAGGGCAGGGCAGCCCATGCTCCTCTCCAGGAGTCCAGTCCCAGTCACTTTTCCTTGCAGAGGGGGCAGGAAAGTCCTTCTCTCTACTGTGAATTTCCATCGTGATAACTACACATTTGGAAAGGAATTCAGATGAAGGAAACTCTGTGGCTTCCTTGGTGAAGTAAACCAGTATGGGCCAGAAAAAGGTAAGTAGCCAGTGTCAGAGTAGGAACCCTACTTCCTGTCTCCCCTCCTGAATCATCGTGTAATGAGCTTCTGATATGCAGAAAGCCCTGAAGAAATGCAGCAGAGAAGGAAGTGAATAAGCCAACTGCATTGCCTCCAAGCCCGAGGAACACCCTGCTTTGGGGATAAAATTGCAACTCTCATGCCAACAGTTCAGGCAAGGGAACCTACACAAATAATGCTTGGAATTCAATGGAAGAACAGCCCAAAGAGATCTTGTAGTCATTTTTTTTATATTGCCCTCTAAGATTGCCCTTTTGCTTGGTTTGTTTGCTTGCTTGGTTTTGCTCAGGTGATGAGAGGAGGGAATAAATAACCCACTTTCTGGTTCTGAGTAGCATCTGTTTAGATGACACAGAGGGACGTCATCCAGGTAAAAGAGGGTGTGGAACCCTGCTACCTCACACCTCCTTCCTGAGTAAATGAAAAGCCAAGGGCTACCATAGAAAGTAATTTTTGTCCAGCTCTTGGGGGGAGGGAAGTATTTTCACACTCAGAATGTCACACTCCAAATTTTAACCTAGAGCTGTTTCCTGCTCTTACTCATAAAGTGATTCACAAGGTTTTGGTAGCTTTAGCGTCTTCAGAATGGAGGAACCAGCAGGCCAGTGGCCACCTGATGGAATTACACAACATGGCTTATTTTGGAGGAAAGGGAAGTCAGGGTGAGGATCATTTATTTCATCAGCCTTGTGATCACAAAAGTTATCCAGGCTAAAAACAGTCTTTAACCACTCTGCCATTTATACTTCTCCCCCTAGCTTCCAAATTCTCATACTTAAATTCTCTTCTTGTGAAAACTACTTTTGACTTAAAAATTCTTCCGTCTGTCCTTACTTTTCTATCACTTTTTCTCCTCATTTAATCCTTTCCATTATCCAATAATAGAAATAGGAGAGCATAAGGAGTTGAGGAGGTTTCCTAACTCAACCTCAAACCAAGGAGTAAGAAGAAAAATGGAAGACGCTCTTACCCCAGTTTCTTGGCTGTAATTAAGAAACCAGCCTGTGGCCAAATCCAATCAGTTAAATGAAGAAAGCTGTAGGTTGGCCATGTGCAGTTACCACCAGACTGAGGTCATGATGACACTAGTATGGAGGTTTGACAAAGGAGACCCAAAGATCAAGAATTTCAGGATCTGATTTTAAAAAATTCTTTTTAATTAAAAAAATTAAAAAAAATTTTTTCAGAATCTGACAGTAAGCCCTAGGAAGACACTTGATCTGGTGAAATAGCTAATGCTTAGGAGGTTACTGTGTGCTGAGCACTGTTCCAATCACTTTACGCATGTTAACTTATTCCATGCTCTCAATAAGGCTACCAGGTATTTACCATTATTATCCCCATTTTGCAGATGAAGGAAACGGAGGCACAAAATGGTGCCTGTGGTGGATGTGGAGAGGCACTGTCCTTCGAAGGATTTTCTCCCTGGCTGCCTTCACCTGTCAGTGCCTTTAGGCTCTGCCTCAGCTATTTGGCCTGAGGTCATGACCTTCCCAGGGCAGCCTGCATTGGACAGGGGGACAAAGTATAAAGACCCAGCCATTGCCCCAAGAATTATCCCAAGATGGAACAATTCTGATGGGTAATAGTCACAACAGAGCTCCCTGCTTGGTTGGTAGAAGATTTTATGAGCCTGTATCACATTTTAACTTCCGCCTCAACAAGGGTGACTACCCATCCCAGTTTGCCCAGGACTGTCCTGGTTTTAGCACGGAAAGTTCTGTGTGCCAAGAAGCTCTCATACCAGGCAAACCAGATGGTTGGTTGCTTCGGACCAATCCTGCTTCCTTCCCCTTCCTTCTAAATATATTGATCCCTAATAATGATTTTGCACCGCAAACTCCATCTCAGTGTCTGCTTCCTGAGAAACCCACATGGACAGTGCCCTGATCACATCACAGGCAACGGACCTTCCGGCATCAGACTGTGTGTTCCTAATCTCCAAGCTTCTGGAGATTATAAAAGTTGTTCTGGTAACTTGAATGGTGTACTCAACAGAGAACAGAGGAAGATTCTCCAGGCTCCATACAGCCCAGGTGAAATACTTCTCAACAAGAATGAAAGTAGTTCATGTTCTTCAATGTGCCAGGCAATGAGCTCAAAGTGCTTTGTCTGTGAAGGAGGTACCTATCAATATCCTTATTTTACAAATGAGAAAGCTGAGGCTTAGAGAATTTACTTGCCCTAGGATTTTAACCTAAGCACTCTGCTTCTAAATTAGAAGTTTAGATAAACCTGAGTAGCTTAGCATTGTAGAACGGAGAGAATTTTTTTGGAGTAGAGGAATAGAGTGGGTTCAGTGAAGATTCTACATTAAAAAAAAAAAAAAAGACCCAGAAACATGGCAAGAGGTTACAATCCAAGTTATTAAAAAAGCTGAAAGAGTTTAAGAACAGGGATGTTAAATATTCAGATGTAAGTTGTTTATGTTGCAGTGAAGTAAACCTCTGTCGCTCTCTTCATCTTCTCGAACTTTCCCAAATCTTCAGTGAAGTTTAGCACAGAAGAGTCACACATTCAGTATGTGTGTAAACCACAAAGGGGCTGCCTGAGCAGAAAACAGGGACTAGTAGAGGCAAGAAATCAGAGATAGAGGGGCCATGAGGCAGCCCTCTCCAAATTCCTCTCATCCCCACCTGCCACCAGGCCTGGAGGAATTTGCAGAAATATTCAGGAGGTTATTAGATTTTCCACAGGCCTGGAAAGAGATTTGAGTCTAATTTGTTTATATCTTTAGGGCTAGGGAGATTCCAGATGACAGCTGAGATGCACATGCATGACAAGAGGTTTATGAAGATAAATCAAAATGATAAAGGCAGCTATCTGGGAGAGGCAAGTAAGAAACTCGGTAATTTGTATTTTCTTTTTGGTACTTTTTCTGGATTTTCAAGATTCCTGCAATAAATTTGTGTTAATTCTGTAATCTGAGAAAAGAGCAATAAATGATCAGTGTCTATTTCTCCTGTGTTCCTATATAGACTCTTCTGTCTCTTGGGTGTGCCTAGTCTCTAAAAAGAAACAGATGAAACAAACACACAAAAAAACCACGCCACTGATGCATGCAGAGGTATTTCATATAGTTACAGAAATAGAGTCTACATATTGTGTGAGGCCTCATAACCTTCGTGTGAGAGCATCCAAAATGTTTTAGGTCAATATCATGGGTCTAGGAAGAGAGGGTCTTTAAGATTTTAAGCTAATCCTTGAGACTTTGATCAGGCAAAGTTGATATTGATCAGGTCAAGGTTTAATCCTGACTTGATTCTTGACTCATGTAATTTTGAGTGTGCAAGTAATTTTCTCTTTTTAACTTTCCTCTTCTCAAAGTGACCAATATTTTTTTTGCAAACAGATAATGCTTACAAAAAACTTTGAGGGCTCTGAATTAAAGATTCTATATAAAAGGAGAGTTATGACACATGACTGTCCA
This sequence comes from Balaenoptera musculus, assembly GCF_009873245.2. NCBI lineage: Eukaryota > Metazoa > Chordata > Mammalia > Artiodactyla > Balaenopteridae > Balaenoptera > Balaenoptera musculus. The sequence goes on along the minus strand of NC_045796.1, from coordinate 69,999,644 downwards.
ATCCTCTTGATTATAGGGCTTAATTAGTCCCTGGTAACTGATGAGCCCACCTGATGTCAATTTCCCCTTATAAATGGTGGCCTCCTTCTCCCCTGAGTGGTAAGGATGGCTGTCATGTCCTGCCTGCCGGCTGGCGCACACAGTAGGGTGTCACTCTGGGACCTTGCTTCGATATGTAAGATCCCCCTGTGCAATAGAGCATTAATGTCTCTGCCACTGTCTCCAGGGCTCTTTCTTCAGTGTCAAGGCTGGGCAACTACAGGGTTTGCAGGCCTGTGGGGTGCAGCCCTACAGTCATTAAAAAAAAAAAGGAGAGTTATGATTGTGACGTATTTCAATGTCAATGCTCAAGCAAGTGACCAACATTCAGACCAAGAACAGAAACAAAATTAAAAACAAGTTTCCTTGCTTCTTTTGAATAACACAGGTGGTAGTAAAGAATGAAACGGATAATTAAAACATAAGTGTTTTTTTTCCCTATTCATCAGAAGGGTTTAATAGAAAAAACAAAGGCACGGTTTAGTATTTGGAAATAGTTTAAATACTCTGGGGAGCAGAGGGATGCAGGATCCATGATGTCATATCTTGGACATATCATCTTTGACTTGCTAACTTCCACACTTGGGCAGAGAGTGGTTGAAAAATGAATACTCTTTGTTTTTTTAGAGAATGAAGAGATCCTGAGCAAATGCATGGGAATTTTAAAGTGTATTTATAAAGAGAGAGGAGATTCTGTAAGCCTTTAGATCCATGTCCTTTTTTTTTTTTTTTTTTTTTTTTTTTTTGCTTGTGACGCATGGCTTGAGGGATCTTAGTTCCCCAACCAGGGACTGAAACCTATGCCCTTGGCAGTGAGAGTGCAGAGTCCTAACCACTGGACCACCAGGGAATTCCCAAGATCCATGTCCTCTTGACTGACAAGTCAAAATGTATTTTCTCTCATCCATGACATCAAAGCCTGAACCTGACCATCAAGCTTTGCTTTCTTCTGCTGAGATGGTACTTATTGCCCAGGAGCTGCTTCTGTTTCTACTCCTGAGTCACTGGGCAAGATTTACTTCTGGGGTCCAACTTATAAACAAACATATCTAAATTTCATATTGATTTTAAGATTTCTTTATTGCTAGTAAGGACTTGAGAATTGTGAGGATATAAATGTTATCACTTATAGTCAACTCTAGAACTGAAAGAACTTTCAAGTAAACTAACCAGATGCATGTGACATCCATTTACAGTAATGACAGCAATAAAGTTAGTAAGATATGAAATTAAAAGGAAAAGTTTGTAACTAGGTGATATACTGTTTTAAAGTTTTTGTATGATGTTAAAAAACTTGTTTCTCAGGTTTAGATCCTGGTTTAGAAGCTAGCTGTAAAAGACATTTGGGGATAATTGGGGGAAAATTTGAACATGGACTGCATGTTAGGTGATATTAAGGAATTAATCTTAATTTTATTCAGTGAGATAATCTTATATTCGCTCTGAAGGAAAATGTTCTAACTTTTTAGTGATGTGTGCTGAAATATTTGTAGGTAGGATGTCACTATGTCTCTAATTTGCTTTAAAAACTTCAACATAAAAAGTAAAGTGAGTTAGAAAAAATTAAAATTTGTTTCCTGCTCTCTGTTTACATTTTTATCCATGATTTTTTCTTCTCAAGACATCTCTCCTTCTAGTATTCTTATTTGTTTATGGTTATTATTTTTATTATAAAAGTAAGATAACAATATTACAAAAATTGAAAAATTCATAATCCCACCTGCCCATCCCAAATATCATTAGGAGATGTATTTTCTTTCAATTCTTTCCCAAATTATATTGTGTTTTTTACTTTGATCAGAGTGTGTGTACGATTCAGTCTCCTATGTTTTTGCCCTTAACATTGTATCTTGGGTCTTGTTTCTTGGAAATTGTCTTAAATTTCCAAACATATATCCTTTCGGTGCTACTAAAGGACAAGGTATTTTTTAACTTCCCTACAACCCATGCCTGTCCCTACTGTCTGTCTCCTGGCCAGTCAAGCCCAGGTGGCCATTTGCTGAACATATGTGGGTTGCCTCATGGCCGGTGCGGCACAGCTGGAATGGACACAGAGGTGAGTCATTGCACGAGGAATTCTGGGCTCCTCCCTCACACCCCACACATAGCAGAGAGGTAACCTTCAGGTCTCCTGCAAAACGGGGAAAAGTCTGTTGTATATTTGCATGGGGCCAAAGGACGACTCCACAGATGACGCCAGTTATAAGGGGGAAAACATAACTTTACAATGGTGAAATCTGGGGTCACCACTCAAACCCTGTGACCAACTTCAGCATCACCAGTTGGGGCACACTAGACATTATGTACCTCTTGATATGGTGCAATAAGTAGTACACGTCTTTATCTGTGAAGTAGTGCTGCCAAAAGGCTTACATCTCATGAAAACCTCTGTATCTGCATTTCAGTTTACAGGAAATCCAGGGGATTAGAAAAAACACGTTAAGTGATACCACGAGGAAACAATCACACAAATCTAGAAGTTTGGACATCGTACAAAACAACTGGCCCAGACTTCTCAACAAGCCAAAGTCATGTAAAGAAAGAAGGAGGGGGAAAGGGGTCTGTTTTATATTAAAAGAGACTTGAAATCCATAACAGCAAAATGCAATGTGTGTTCCTTGTTTGGATCCTGATTTGAATAAACCAGATATAAAAGAAAGTTGGGGGCTTCCCTGGTGGCGCAGTGGTTGAGAGTCTGCCTGCCGATGCAGGGGACACGGGTTCAAGCCCTGGTCTGGGAAGATGCCACATGCCACGGAGCAACTGGGCCTGTGAGCCACAACTACTGAGCCTGCGCGTCTGGAGCCTGTGCTCCGCAACAAGAGAGGCCGCGATAGTGAGAGGCCCGCGCACCGCGATGAAGAGTGGCCCCCGCTTGCCGCAACTAGAGAAAGCCCTCGCACAGAAACGAAGACCCAACACAGCCATAAATAAATAAATAAATAAATAAATAAATTAAAAAAAAAAAAAAAAGAAAGTTGGGGGAAAACTGGGTATTAGACGGTAATAGAAATTATTGAAAATTTGTTAGATTTGTTACATAGGAGAATGTTTTTATTTATTGGAGATTGTATGTTCATTGTACTATTCTTTTTTCTTTTCAATATATTTATTAAGTATAGTTGATTTATAATATTGTGTCAGTTTCAGGTGTACAGCATAGTGATTCATTTTTGTTTGTTTGCTTTTGGCAAATTATATTCCACTATAGGTTATTATAAAATATTGGGTGTAGTTCCCTGTATTATAAAATAAATCCTTGTTGCTTATCTATTTCATATATAGCAGTTTGTATCTGTCAATCCCATACTCCTAATTTGTCCCTCCTCCCCTCATCTTTGGTAACCATAATTTTTTCTCTATGAGTCTGTTTCTGTATTGTATATACATTCATTTGTATTATTTTTAGATTCTACACATAAATGATATCATATAGTATTTGTCTATCTTATTTCAGTAAGCATAATAGTCTCTAGGTCCATCCATGTTGCTGCAAATGGCAATATTTCATTCTTCTTATGGCTGAGTAATATTCCATTATAATATATATATACCATATATTCTTAAGCCAGTCATCTGTTGATGTGCACTTGAGCTGCTTCCGTGTCCTGACTATTGTAAATAATGCTGCTATGAACACTGGGTACATGTATCTTTTTGAATTAGAGTTTTTACCCAGGAGTGGAATTACTGGATCATATGGTAGTTCTGTTTTTAGCTTTTTAAGGAAACTCCATACTGTTTTCCATAGTGGCTGTACCTTTTCCATGTATTTTAAATATTCCATCATTAAAAAGGTCTTCTGCGAATGGAGTGGAGGCAGGGGAAGGGTTATTCTTTCACTAGGAGCGGGATGGGGTGTTTCTATTATTTTCTGTTATAATAAATGAGTTACTGTTCAAGACATGAGAGATGAGATAATCAAATAATATAAAGTTACACAAAATTAAACAGACTGTATTTTGTGTTGTAGAGTTTAATTTCATTTGCTTCTCTCTGAGATGGGGATAACACAGGCAAACAGTCTTAAAATAGGAATACCTAATATGAAGTTTCTACTGCACAGGAGGAGAGAAAAGATAACTGTAATACATATTTATTTAGGACATACCACGTGCCGGGCACCATGCCGAGTGTTGGAGATACTAGAGGAAGGCCAGTGTGGGGCTTTCCTGTTGGCACAGTGGTTGAGAATCCACCTCCCAATGCAGGGGACACGGGTTCGAGCCCTGGTCCGGCAAGATCCCACATGCCGCGGGGCAACTAAGTCCGTGCGCCACAACTACTGAGCCTGCGCTCTAGAGCCCGCGAGCCACAACTACTGAAGCCTGCACGCCTAGAGCCCATGCTCCGCAACAAGAGAAGCCCCCGCTCGCCGCAACTAGAGAAAGCCCGCGTGCAGCAACGAAGACAAAATGCAGCCAAAAATAAATAAATAAATTAAAAAAAAAAAAAAAGGCCAGTGTGGTCCCTGCCACAGTGGAATGTACTCTCTGGAGGGGAAGACAGACAAAAACTTGCAAACAGACAAACAACATAACAGGAGCAATTCCTCTCGTGGGGGAAACGAACAAGGGCTGCAAAAGAGAACAACAAGGGTGATGGTCAGGAAAGGGGTCTCCTGGAGGCACACTTAGGCTGAGTCCTATGAGACGATGACTCAGTCAGAGAACGGGGAAAAGGAGCGTAATCTAGGTTGAGGGACCTGTGTGTGCCAAGGCCCTCATGGAGGAAAGGAACGGAAGAAAACCTGTGTGACATAGACGTGGTGAGCAAAGGGCACTGTGGTGAGCTGGAGAAATGGCTTTTAGGCCACGGCAAGGACTTTAGATTTTTTTCCTAAGTGTGATGGGCAGCCATATTCAATAGTATTCCTGTATTTAAAAATATCTCATTTTGCAGAAGATTTAAGGAAATTGCTAACACACTAAAAGCTTAGGAACCACATGTTCCATACTCCAGCCACACTCAGTATAACCACTCACTATAACACTTTCAGTTCTTCTAATTGGATGCCTCCCACCTGCCAGTATGGCCAACTGATACTCATTTGGTGCATTAGGAATCTATTGCTGGATAACAACTTACCCCAAAATGTAGTGACTTCAACCAATAATGAATATGTATTATCTCACAGTTTCTGGGTCAGGAGTTCAAGAGTGGCTTAGCTGTCTGATCTGGTTTGGGGGTCTCTCATGCAGTTTCAGTCAAGATGTTGGCTGAAGTCATTGGACATCTTGGTTGGGACTGGAGGAGACACTGCCAAGATGGCGCCCTCACACTGCTGTTGTCAGGAGGCCTGGCTTTCCTGCCATGTGGTCCTCTTCATAAGCCTGCATGAGCATCCTCATGACATGGCAGCTGACTCCTCTCAAGTGAGTGATCCAAGTAAGAGAGTAAGGAGGAAATCACAGTGCTCTTGATATCCTAGTCTTGGAAACAACACACACTGTCACTTCTGCCTCCTTAAGAGATGAGTCATTTGGTCCAGCCCACACTCAAGGGGAGGGGAATTAAGTCCCACCTCTTGAAAGGAGGTGTCTCCAAAAATTTGTGGACATATTTTAAAACCACCACATTCAGTGACAACTCAAGTGTCATGCTCTATGTGAAGCCTGCCTTGATTTCCCTGAGCAGAGCTGGTCCCTCTCTTCTCTCAGTTTTCAGAGCATTTCATTTCTGTCTCTTAGAGCTCTAGCCTTGTTTATGGAAATCTGTTTAACAAGTCTACCTTTCTCACTAGCCTGGAAGCTCCGTCAGACCAAGGGAACATGTCTTCTTGATCATCTGCATCCTCAATATGCTAATTAATGAAATTTTCAGACCATCACAGGACACTACCATCCACCACTCCTGAGATAGGGTTTTTAAAAGACTCCTTCATACTTGGTGTTTTTCTTGCCTCTCTTTTCTCTTGATTTACTCTTTGTATTATATTTAGACATATCCTCTCTACTAGATGATAAACTCCAAAAATAAGACTTAGTCATCTCTCTTTTTAAATTCCTCATGGCACCACAGGAATTGCTCTGTATTATAATAATAAATGTCTTTTTAAAAGAATTAAACAAGAGAGGGCCCTGTACAGTTAAAAACTCTTTCCAGCTTCTTTGGTAATTGGAATATCTCCTGACTACCCCAGGTCTATGTAAACTCTAGAAAAGAAAAATGCCTTCAGTTCATAATGCATGAAACATTCTGTTGCAGAAGAACTCTGAAGCACAAGTGCTCTTCTGTTCTGTTCGCTTCCTTATCGTTTGGGAGAATCAAGATCTAACACTGTGAGGCTCTCCTTAGCATTCAGCGGAAAGAACGTGAGATCTTTTTATCTTCTCTCCAAACATGAAAAGCCATATTCCCTCCCATAGTTACAAAGTATCATACTGTCCTTGGTCTAGTTTATAGAATGTTATCAATTCAGGTAGGCAGTTTTATCTAGATTAAGTTAGAAGCCCAGATGGCCTTGGTTCTGATGATTAGAAATCTTGTGACATCCCGAGAAGTCTTCTAGGGCAGATTTCTTTGTGTTTAGAAGAAATGGTTGGACCACCTCTGAGCCTGTGACAGGCCCAGGCTGGGGGCAGCAGGAGAAGAGGTGAGCAGAGGATGGAACTTACCTGCCCCTCTGCCCTGCTTCTCCTTGACAGGGAAGTTCTTTCTCATGGTTCCTCATTAAAGAATCAAGATTACTGCACATTAAAACTAAAGAAAAGTTAATGGAAGAGCCTTCAGCAAAATAGTCAGTGCAGCATATTAAAGGGTCACTTTCTTCTCAAAAGGAAAAAGTAAATGCATATCATGTCTTTTCTGTCTCTGACCTGTAAAGACAGAATGGCCTTGATAGGACAAAAGTGCCTGCTTTTACGGGACTCTCCTATTTCTCAAAAGATGATCTCGGATAAGATGAAAGCCCAGAGCATGGTATCTGGCACACAACGGATTCTCAGACAGTGGTGACCGCGCTGATGGTTATAATGCTGATGCTGGTTGGGTTCTCTGATACTGTGACAACTAAGCTGTCATAAAATTTCTGGACAGTTTCTCCAGCAGGAGGGAAAATAGGTCCTGAAGGAAGAGTCAGAGAATCTGAACTTCACTGGGTGGTATTTATTTGGCCTTGACACATTCACATGTGGCATGTCTCAGTTAAACAGCACAGTAAACTTGAAAGAATGAACTAGGCTTTTAAAGATGTTTGAAAGAAGTGCATCCTGGGAAACCTCTCCTCCCCAGGGGAGCATGGCAGGAGGCCTCTTGAGGGAGAAACACCTCCACCCTTCTTAAGGAGGATAGAAGATAGAGGGTGTTTATTTCACAGAGGAGTTGACAGCCAAATTACTGTTTTCTTTGTTAAACCGATTTCTGAAACATGTTACTACCTTGCCTGACTGTTGCCTGAAAGGGTGGAGGGGCAGAGAATAAAACTGCAAATTGCTGGTTAGTTAACCAATATTTGAGTTTTGACAAATCCCGAATTCATGCTAAAGTTATATTTAATTTCAAATTTAACGTGAAATCTGGAAAATCTAAAATCTCAGTGACAAGGAATCAAAGATAAATGTGTTTAAAATTCAATGCAGAAAGATTAGGAGTTTAAAAAGAAAATCATTTCAGTTAATACACAGTCTCCCCTTTGGTTCTCTTTTCTAAGTCAACTGAAAATGTTTAATCACGTGCCTTTAATTAAAGTTCTGTACCCATGGAGAAGCACAAAGCGGAGTTTGTTTCACTTAGACAAGAGTATCTAATGGTCCGTTGCTAGAAAATTGATATTTAATAACATACATTTCTAACAGAGACTCCCATTTTGTTTCACGTTGTGGAAAAACTGAACCTTGCTGAGGGGAAAATAGCCTTCAACATCACTTCCTTTTTTTTTTTTTTTTTTTGTCTTTTAGTTTTTATCTCATTCACAATAATTATTATTGGTGTATTAACTTAGCTTGAGCATATTAAACATAATTGTCTGGGTGGGATAAGCACCCTGAGATTTATTTGCGAAGAAGCACCGACTAATTTCACCAACCACCCCCAGACCAACCAGGAGAATTCACATAGGCACCGTGTGACTTACCAGATGCTGCACTAGGAAGACAGAGGAGAGAAGAGGACTGTGTCCTGGGAGAAGGCAGACTGGGCTGGCTGCCAGGACCCTCCGTTCTAGCCCAGCCCTGCTGGGAAAAATCAGTATAAACCAGGGCAGGCCATTACCCCCTATGGTCTCCATTTCCTTCTCTAGACCTTGAGTGGGTTGACTAGATGGCTCATAAGATGAAGCTAATTTGTAATGTCTTGCACATCTGTACATGGCAAGGTTCCATGATGTCCAATGTGATGTAGAGCACGGGAGCGAGTCTGGGAGCAAGTCCAGGGCAAGACAATCTTGTCTCAGAGTGACTCTCAGGTGAGTGAGTCACTGCCCCATTCTTCATCGATTAAATGTGGATGATAATGAGCCCCATGACACAGGACTGTTGTGAGTCCTGAATGTGATAATGCACCTAAAGCCCTTAGAATAGAGTCTGGTGTAAATGGCAGCTGACATTTGGTTTAAAAAATACTTCCCTTTCCAGATGGGTTCAGTGTTTTCGCCTGGTCACCACCCCCAACTGTCTGGAGTGTCCATATGTCCTCTGTGAATATTTCGTGACTTTTATTATTCCCGTGGAAGTGTTTGATGGATGTTCTGCATGGCTATTAGAGCTCTAATTTTCAAGCTGTGAAAAAAAAAAAGTGAAACTTATTAGGGAAAAATGCCTTAAGCTTTAAATACCACTAATGTTCTTTGGTTTTAATCTCATGTACAGTGACTGCTGTTTAATGCCTCTGCATGGCATGAAGTACCAGGATCTGAAGATTAAGTATCAGGATCTCAAGGGCAGTATTAGAAACGCTGCTCCCACGGTTTTTACAAGTCATTAGACCTTGACTAGACCCCAACTCAAAGGCATTTATTCATGCACTCATTCACTCACTCACAAGCTTTTATTGAGCACTTACTATGTGTCAGTCACTGGACCAGAGAAATAATACACAGTTTCTCCTTTAGAAGAGCTGAGAGCCTATGGGGAAGACAGATGAACAAATTTATAAATTACCAAGTGGTAAGTACTGTTTCAAGGACATGAACAAAATGCTGTCAGAGCCCAGAGGACCAAGCAACTGATTGTGGCTGGAGGAGTCAAGAAGTGACAACCGAGCCAGAGCCCAGAGGACCAAGCAACTGATTGTGGCTGGAGGAGTCAAGAAGTGACAACCGAGCAAGGAAAGCCTTTGTGCGTGTGTTTTTCTGTCTGCGCATTACAGGGAGGGGCAGACCAAAGGCATTGTGAAAGGGGTTCAGGGCCTTTGGGAGGCACAATCTACATCTCTGGGAAATAATTAGCTTCTTTTTAAAGTGGTAGGAGAGAGATAGGGAACAAACTCATATAAAATCCCAGCTACTTCCAGGGTTGAGAGCATTTATATCAGGTATCCTGATGGCAAAGGGAATAGCACTATGGATACTTAAGTGTTAAGTCTGGAACTCAAAAGCAGGTGCATAATGATTTTGAGAATCCCCCCCCGAAACAACCTGGTATAGCCACAAAGGAGCTAAATTTATTCTAAAATGTATGTAGTATGGAATGCATCCACAATTCCCCAAAAGCCTTTTTTTTGAGGCAGGCTTGTGACTGAGGAAAGAATATAGATGTTAGAATACAAAAGATAAATGGAAGGATTTTAGAATCTCACAAAATCAGTACAATGAACATTCATATACCTACCACCTAGATTCAACCATCATTAACAATTTTCCACTTCACCATATTTGAGTCACGTATAGATATGTCTGTGTGTGTGTGTGTATACGTATTTTGGAATCACTTTAAAGAAAATTACCAACATCAAGATATTTTATACTGAAATACTCTGCACACATGCACACGTGTCCCCCAAGTAAGGACATTTTCCTACTTACCCCAACACCAGCATCACATCTAACAGAATAAATTACCTAATTTCTAATACTGAACCAGTATTTATTTTCCCCTGGTTGTCTCCAATGATCTTTTATAGCTCTTTTTTTTAAAACAAGACAAATATTTGTTTTTAATGGGTGGCATAAGATTTTTGGACTCCTTGGAGAGACATGGACAAGTCTAATGTCTACTTTAAACTGTATTTTGCACTCTGCCAGATTTCTCTGAAGCCTGAAATATCCCTTAGGCTTGTGTAAGTATACATAAATGCTCAAGTGAAATGGAATTAATCTGCCAAGGAAAGCTAAAGAAAAGAGCTGGGATTTAGAAAACTGTGACATTCTAAGAATCTCGGCCCTTCAGGCTGAGTCTCTCCAAAAGATTGATCTGCTTTTTCCTAACAGAGAGCCCTTGAGAGATTAAATTGATGGTAGAGCAAAAATGCTAACAGATGATACTCAACTTTTCTTCTTGACACACCACGGTGAACTTGGGTATTTTAGTCAGATGTTAGGAAAATTTTAAAAAGTGAAGCAAGAACCTTCTGACTGCGTTTCAAAATCATCTTTTCACACCTCTCCTCATCATCTCACACCACCCAGGATTCAATCAGTGCTGCCACAAGTCCTGCCAGGCTCCGTGCCCCAGACGCAAGATATCCTCCAAGGTGTGTGGTCTGAAGATGCTCTGACTCCCAGCACAATGAAAAATGTTCATTTCTACCAGGAGAACTGAAGCTACGGTTGGAGGGAGAAGACCTCATTACAGTATAAGAAAAGGATTTGGGACCCAAGTGTGGACACGGGGGTTGGGGAGAGTGTAGGGTGTGATGAATTGGGAGATTGGGATTGACGTATGTGCACTGCCATGTGTAAAATAGATAGCTAGTGGGAACATGCTGTGTAGCGCAGGGAGCTCAGCTCGGTGCTCTGTGGTGACCTAGATGGGTGGGATGAGGGGTGGGTGGGAGGGAGGGGGTATATGTATACATAGAGCTGATTCACTTCAGTGTGCAGTAGAATCTAACACAACATTGTAAAGCAACTATACCCCAATTAAAAAAAAAAAAAGAATTTGGGACCAAAGGATATACGTTTAAAACGTTTTGAAATGATCTCCAATTTACAGAAATGTTATAAGTACAGTACAAAGAATTTTGTTCCAGAACCATATGAGAGTAATCCCCTAATACTTTATTCTCCTACGTAACCTCAATACAGCTACCAAAATTAGGGAATTAACCCTAATACGTTACTACCATCTAACACTCAGATCCCATACAAGTTTCACCAAATTCCTTTATAGCAGAAAAAGTTCAGTTTGGAATCCCACGTTGCCTTTAGTTGCCATGTCCCTGTAATCTCCAATCTGGAAGGATCCCTCAGCCTCCACTTGACTTTTGTGATCTTAAAAATTTTGAGAACTCTACACCAGTTGTTTTGTAGAATGCCCCTCAGTTTGGTTTTGTCAGGTGTTTCCTCATGATTAGATTAAGATTACAGGAATATTACAGGAGTAATGATGTGGTCTTCTCATTGCATCCCATTGGGCGGCACGATTTTGATTTGTCCCATTAGTGATAATAGTCACTCTGATATTTTGATTAAGGTGTTACCTGCCCAGTTGCTTTGATGTAAAGCTACTCTTTTCCCTTTTGTAACTATTTAGTATTTTGTGAGGTGGTATTTTGTAATGATGTAAAAGTCCCGATCCTAATCAAACTCTAAATTCATTCATTTATTAATTTATGTCTTTAAGGCTTGTGTTTCCATTTTAGTCATCTTATAATCTGTTACTATCATTATTTATTTTGATGCTCAGATTTTCCTGGATTTGTCCAACGGCAGTCCCTTCAAGCTGACTGCTGTGTCCTTTTGACAAAGCCCCACCATTCGAGCACTTCCTTCTTTCTGATACAAGTTATATTCCAAATTTACCTGTACTTTCCAGGCTCCAGCCCTGAATCAGCCATTTCTCCAAGGAGCCTTTGTTCCTTTTAGTGGAGAATGGTATTTATAAGCTAGGTGTGCTCCTTGTTACTGGGGATCTGTTCCCAGGCTCTCTCACTGGACAGAACTAACCAATATACATGTGAACTACTTTCCTATTGCTGCTGTAAAAAATTAGCACACACATAGTAGCTTAAGACAACACAGATTTATTATCTTACAGCTCTGGAGGTCAGAAGTCCTAAAATCAAGGTGTCAGCAGAGCTATATTCCTTCTGGAAGCTCTAGAAGAGTATTCATTTCCTTGCCTTTCCAGCTTCTAGAAGAAGCTCCCTGCATTCCTTAGTTTGTGGCCTCTTCCTCACAAATGTCAAATGGCCAGCAGCACAGCATCTTCAAATCTCTCTCTCTTTCTCTCCTACCTCTGCTTCTGTCATCACATCTCTGACCGACCCTCCTGCCTTCCAATATAATCACAAGGACCATTGTGATTATATTGGGCCCACCCAGATAACCCAGGATAATCTTCCCTTCTCAGGATATTTAACTTAATAATATCTGCAAAGTCCCTTTTGCCCTGTAAGGTAACACATTCACAGGTTTGGGGCATTAAGATGTAGACATCTGGGGAGTCCATTATTCTACCTTCCACAGTATGTAGGTGGGTATAAACACATTTATTTCTGTATCTATATAAATATATTGGAAACCATGAGTTCACCTGGATCCCTTCGATTCCGATCTCACAACTCCAGAGTTCATTCCTCTGTTTCAATATTTGCAACTCTCTTCACCAACAGCAAGAAACCTGGCTCCCCTTGTCCCTAATAAGTCACTCATTGGATTTATCGCCTCTGTGTAACCAGTCTCTTATTTCACTTCCGTCCCCTTACCCCTGAAGGAATGTCCTCCCGCTCTGCCTGCACTCTGATATGTTACATTTGGCTGCCCTTCCCCGGGGACGCCCTCCTCACCCGATGTGGACTCTGCCACCCCAAGCCGGCCTGCCTCCCCCGCCGGAGCACCCTCAGCAGCCCCCCTATGGGGACAGCCTTCTCGCCCTACTGGGGTTCCAGCAGTCACCTCTGACCACCTCTTAGGTCCCGTGCTCTGCCCCACCTAATGATTTTGGGAGCCAATTGTTGCGAGGGGGAAGAAGAAAAGTCCAAATGGCACACTTTTAGGAAGGAGAAAGGGCACTGAAACCCTGATCCAAACAAGGGTGGGAAATGTGGAATGCTGTTGAGGGGGAGGGGAGCAGGAATGAGGTAGAAGGACACAAACAATTGGGGACTTGAGGCCTGAGAAATACGGGATGCAGGAATGCGCCTCTGTTCTTGGGCCTCTTTGCATCTCTGAGGAGTCGACTCATATTTTTCTGGGCCGAGAAGGCTGCCACCAGCCTGGAGCCGCATCAAACCACTTTTTATTAAAAAAAAAAAAAAAACCCACCCTTTGGCTCCTGATGTTTTTTATGCTGATTAAGAACACTGACTTGGCTACGCGAACAAGAGAGCTGATTGTTGCCCTCTCTCTTGAAGCAGAAGAGGCTTTTGATCAAGTTGAGTGGGAGTTGATGTTTGAGGTACTTTAAAAAATGAAATTGGGAGATAAGCTTATGAACTGAATTTGAACTTCATTCCAAGCTCATTGAACAGAAATGTTTCAGATCCTTTTAATCTGGAAAAAGCCCATCGCAATCGCCCTTTTCATCCCTTGTTTTTCTTTAAGATAAAGTTCCTTCTCAAATTGCTTGTCATTTATCTACCTACTGAGAAGCGCAGTTCAAAAATAAACTCTGAAGCTTACAGATGTATGTGTCTCTTTCTTTCTGAGGGGATGGGCACCTTGGCTCAGCTGTCGTCTCTCTTCACCCCCGGCACTCGGAGCAAGGATGCTGTCTGCAGTGACTACGGAGGACCAGTTTCTCGGAGACCATCTGGGGTCACGCTTGGCTTCATGGGGCTGAGGGTTGGTTGCAGAGAAAGAAAGAGCTTGTGGGTACTAACCTCAGTTTCTCCCCTGGCTTCTCAGTGACTTCAGGCGAGTTGTTTCGTTCCCACGTATTTGGTCTGCTCCTTCCGCCATATGAAACGAATGATACCCCTCGTCCACTTATCTCACAGGGATGTCGTCAGGGCTGATTAATGCACAGGGCGGTCACACATTGCATACATGCGATGAGCTAAGAAAAGTGAGACCATGAGCCCAGAGACCTCTTCAAGTTAGGGGTGATCTTTGCCTTCAGGAATGAGTGATGTTTATGGTGTTAGTAATTTTTGGCCATTTCTCTGTTTGTCTTATTAGTTCAACTCATGCTATCATTAATTATATACATAATAATATGCTTGGCTCAGCACAGATGAAGTCATCCACTTCAGTATTTTTAGTGTACTTCCTATGTACCTGGCACTTCCTGTACTAGAATTAAAAACCTAAGGAAAAACCAAATCATGCGAAGGTCAAAAAATGTGAAATCTTTATGAGCAAATTCATGTTTATGTTTCTACTGTTCCCTCTGAAGATTTATTTGTTTGAACAGAGGCTCCTCTTTTTTTTTATCACAAAACTTATCTGAGGGAAGCTGAGCTTCAGTTTCCTGAGTATTTGTGAAACACACAGCTTAGTGTTTTAAAAGGAAAGACCCCCCCATTAGGCAATTTCTCAGAGAACTGACAATCCCCCTAAAGACATGGTGTTCCACTTAATTTCCACATAGCTGTTCCCTGCTAAAAAGGGCATTAACCCAAATTAGGCCTGCCCCTTTGCAGTGCCAAGCAGGTAGTAAAATTGAATACCATCAGTATATCCTCAACATAGGGGAGTTAAGCCAGACTGGACATGAACTGAAAACTAAACGAAAAATGATTATCTCATCCTCCTGAAAAATTCTCACCATGCACACGTGGAAAGAACCGCTTCCCTCCCGCCTCCACATGCAGATGGCCGCTGTCTTCAATGACATGACCTTTGAACAGGAAGCAGCAGGAAAGCCTTGTGCTTTCCTATCCACCAGAGCTGACATCTAAGTTCCAAATGCCAAGGGAAAAATAAAAAAAAAAACACAAAATAACACAACACAGAGTGGGATAGAAGGGTTTGGCAACTTTGCTTCCAGTTGCTGTCTTTGGCTCTGAGCGGGGCTTCTGGCTGGCCACGGTTGCAAAACTTTTGGACTATTTTTGACAGACTGAACAGGCCACATGAAATGTCTATTATTACTTCAATCTTGGCTGGCTCTAGCGCACAGCGCCAGCTGCCTTCTGTCCCTCGCCCTGCAGCCTCTGATTACTGGGCTTATAGCTCCCACACACGGAGACCCCCCCCCCCGCCAGAACCTGTCTGAGCATCACTACCTCTTAGGGGTGAGACCACCCCCAGTTAAGGTCTTCTCGACACTGTAGCTGCTGATGTTTCCGAAGGAGAATGAAGCCCAGCCTGATTTTTCTTTTCTAAAACTGTCCTAACTGTGTCAAAATCGAAGGTACCAACAAGCCCTTAAGTCGGAAGCCAGATAAAATTCTCCAGGATTGCAACGTTTAAGATGCACGTGTATTTCTAATATGTATTTGAGAACCAGGGACATTGTTATCAGTTCTCTAAGCAACTCACACATGGAGAGCTTGGTTTTGCTCCCCAAATCCTATTTTCTCCTTCTTGGTTAAGGAGGAAGGATGAAGCAGTTTAAAGGACCTCCAAGTGATTTAAAAAGAATCCATGAAACTTCAAGTGTTTAAAAGTAATAACTCTCCTATCTTTACATGTGTAACCTCAGCTCTGAAAAAAGTCCAGAGGCCTGTGGTCTGACCTGTTGTTGTTGACATTCCCTGGCCTCCTACACAAGAGGAAAGACATATCCATTTCTCTGGACTTTGGACCATTTGAAGACCACTCTGTGGTGTGTCAAAAGGCTGGGATTGACCGCTTTCTATTTTTATTAGGAATCCTGAGCTTTAGGAAAATGGAATTTTAGCCAGGGGGGGCAGCTTTGCTTTTGTAATGGATTTTTGTTTCTTTGAGCTCAAGTCCCATTGCCTTGGGAACCATTAAAAATGGAAGAATGATGACGAGACAGGGAACATCTTTATACAGATTGGTTGGTAGAAAAATTGAGCCAAGAAAGAGCCAGGGTGGTAGTGGTCTGACTTTGCCACTGATCCACTTGTTCAGTGAGCTGAGCCCACTCTTCATTGCTTCACAGCTCAGTTTCTATCCCTGTAAAGTCAGGATGCTGACCTTCGTGGCACCGGCAGAAAGGCAGGAGGGTTGAGACCATGGGCTCTGGAGGCCCTGTCTCAGTTCTAACTCCATCATTTCTAAGTGTGCGACTTTGGACAAGTTACTTGACAAACCTCTGTGCCTCAGTTTCCTCAGCTATAAAATGGGGATAAATATAGTACTCACTTCTTAGGACTCTTGTGAGGTATACGTGTCACGATACAGGTAAAATACCTGCTCAATCAGCAGGCATTTTTTTTTAATTGAGGTGTAGTTGTTTTACAATGTTGTGTTAGTTTCTACTGTATAGCGAAGTGGAGTTCCCTGTGCTATACAGCAGGTTCTTATTAGTTATCTATTTTATATATATTAGTGTATATATGTCAATCCCAATCACCCAATTCATCCCCCCTGCTTTCCCCCCTTGGTGTCCATACGTTTGTTCTCTACATCTGTGTCTCTGTTTCTCCCTTGCAAACCAGTTCATCTGTACCATTTTTCTAGATTCCACATATATGTGTTAATATACGATATTTGTTTTTCTCTTTCTGACTTACTTCACTCTGTATGACAGTTCTAGGTCCATCCACATCTCTACAAATGACCCAATTTCATTCCTTTTTATGGCTGAGTAATATTCCATTGTATATATGTACCACAACTTCTTTATCCATTCGTCTGTTGATGGGCGTTTAGGTTGCTTCCATGACCTGGCCATTGTAAATAGTGCACATTGTAAATAATGAACACTGGGGTGCATGTGTCTTTTTGAATTATGGTTTTCTCTGGGTATATGCCCAGTAGTGGGATTGCTGGGTCATATACTAATTCAGTTTTTAGTTTTTAAAGGAACCTTGATACTGTTCTCCATAGTGGCTGTATCAATTTACATTTCCACCAACAGTGCAAGAAGGTTCCCTTTTCTCCACACCCTCTCCAGCATTTGTTGTTTGTAGATTTTCTAATGATGCCCATTCTAACCAGTGTGAGCTGATACCTCATTGTAGTTTTGATTTGCATTTCTGTAATAATTAGTGATGTTGAGCAGCTTTTCATGTGTCCCTTGGCCATCTGTTGTCTTCATTGGAGAAATGTTTATTTAGGTCTTCTGCCCATTTTTGGATTGGGTTGTTTGTTTTTTTAATATTGAGCTGCATGAGCTGTTTATATATTTTGGAGATCAATCCTTTGTCTGTTGATTCATTTGAAAATATTTTCTCCCATTCTGAGGGTTGTCTTTTCATCTTGTTTATAGTTTCCTTTGCTGTGCAAAAGCTTTTAAGTTTCATTAGGTCCCATTCGTTTATTTTTGTTTTTATTTCTATTACTCTAGGAGGTGGGTCAGAAAAGATCTTGCTCTGATTTATGTCAAAGAGTGTTCCTCCTATGTTTCCTCTAAGAGTTTTATAGTGTTCAGTCTCACATTTAGGTCTTTAATCCATTTTGAGTTTATTTTTGTGTATGGTGTTAGGGAGTGTTCTAATTTCATTCTTTTACATGTAGCTGTCCAGTTTTCCCATCACCACTTATTGAAAAGACTGTCTTTTCTCCATTGTATATCCTTGCCTCCTTTGTCATAGATTAGTTGACCATAGGTGCGTGGGTTTATCTCTGGGCTTTCTTTCCTGTTCCATTGATCTATGTTTCTGTTTTTGTGCCAGTACCATATTGTCTTGATTACTGTAGCTTTGTAGTATAGTGTGAAGTCAGGGAGTCTGATTCCTCAAGCTCCTTTGTTTCCCTCAAGACTGCTTTGGCTATTCGGGGTCTTTTGTGTCTCCATACAAATTTTAAGATTTTTTGTTCTAGTTCTGTAAAAAATGCCATTGGTAATTTGAGAGAGGTTGCATTGAATCTGTAGATTGCTTTGGGTAGTACAGTCATTTTCACAATACTGATTCTTCCAATCCAAGAACATGGCATATCTCTCCATCTGTTTGTGTCATCTTTGACTTCTTTCATCAGTGTCTTATAGTTTTCTGAGTATAGGTCTTTTACCTCCTTAGGTAGGTTTATTCCTAGATATTTTATTCTTTTTGTTGCAATGGTGAATGGGATTGTTTCCTTAATTTCTCTTTCTGATTTTTCGTTGTTAGAGTATAGGAATGCAAGAGATTTCTGTGCATTAATTTTGTATCCTGCAACTTTATCAAATTCATTGATTAGCTCTAGTAGTTTTCTGGTGGCATCTTTAGGTTTACCTATGTATAGTATCATGTCATCTGCAAACAGTGACAGTTTTACTTCTTCTTTTCCAATTTGTATTCCTTTTATTTCTTTTTCTTCTCTGATGGCTAGGACTTCCAAAACTATGTTGAATAATAGTGGTGAGAGTGGACATCTTTGTCTTGTTCCTGATCTTAGAGGAAATGCTTTCAGGTTTTCACCATTGAGAATGATGTTTGCTGTGGGTTTGTCGTATATGGCTTTTATTATGTTGACTTAGGTTCCCTCTATGTCCACTTTCTGGAGAGTTTTTTTTTTATCATAAATGGTGTTGAATTTTGTCAAAAGCTTTTTCTGCATCTATTGAGATGATCATATGGTTTTTATTCTTCAGTTTGTTAATATGGTGTATCACATTGATTGATTTTTGTATATTGAAAAATCCTTGCATCCCTGGGATAAATCCCACTTGATCATGATGTATGATCCATTCAATATACTGTTGGATTCTGTTTGCTAGTATTTTGTTGAGGATTTTTGCATCTATATCCATCAGTGATATTGGTCTGTAATTTTCTTTTTTTGTAGTATCTTTGTCTGGTTTTGGTATCAGTGTGATGGTGGCCTCGTAGAATGAGTTTGGGAGTGTTCCTTCCTCTGCAATTTTTTAGTAGAGTTTGAGAAGGATGGGTGTTAGCTCTTCTCTAAATGTTTGATAGAATTCACCTGTGAAGCCATCTGGTCCTGGACTTTTGTTTGTTGGAAGATTTTTAATCACAGTTTCAATTTCATTACTTATGATCGGTCTGTTCATATTTTCTATTTCTTCCTGGTTCAGTCTTGGAAGGTTATACCTTTCTAAGAATTTGTCCATTTCTTCCAAGTTGTCCATTTTACTGGCATAGAGTTGCTTGTAGTAGTCTCTTATGATGCTTTGTATTTCTCCAAATACATAAATATGATGCTTTGTATTTCTGCCACTATAATTTCTCCTTTTTCATTTCTAATTTTATTGATTTGAGTCCTCTCCCTCTTTTTCTTGATGAGTCTGGCTAAAGGTTTATCAATTTTGTTTATCTTCTCAAAGATCCAGCTTTTAGTTTTGTTGATCTTTGCTATTGTTTCTTTATTTCTATTTCATTTATTTCTACTCTGACCATTATGATTTCTTTCCTTCTACTAACTTTGGATTTTGTTTGTTCTTCTTTCTCTAGTTCCTTTAGGTGTAAAGTTAGATTGTTTATTTGAGATTTTTCTTGTTTTTGAGGTAGGCTTGTATTGCTATAAACTTCCCTCTTAGAACTGCTTTTGCTGCATCCTATAGGTTTTGGATCATCGTGTTTTCATTGTCATTTGTCTCTAGGTATTTTTTGATTTCCTCTTTGATTTCTTCAGTGATTTCTTGGTTATTTAGTAACGTATTGTTTAGCCTCCATGTGTTTGTGTTTTTCTATGTTTTTTTCCCTGTAATCGATTTCTAATCTCATAGCATTGTGGTCGGAAAAGATGCTTGTTATGATTTCAATTTTCTTAAATTTACCAAGGCTTGATTTGTGACCCAAGATGTGATCTATCCTGGAGAATGTTCCGTGCGCACTTGAGAAGAAAGTGTAATCTGCTGTGTTTGGATGGAAAGTCCTATAAATATCAATTAAATCTATCTGGTCTATTGTGTCATTTAAAGCTTGTGTTTCTTTACTAATTTTCTGCCTGGATGTTCTGCCCGTTGGGGTAAGTGAGGTGTTAAAGTCCCCCACTAGTATTGTGTTACCGTCGATTCCCTCTTTTACAGCAGTTAGCATTTGCCTTACGTATTGAGGTGCTCCTATGTTGGGTGCATGCATATTTATAATTGTTATATCTGCTTCTTGGATTGATCCCTTGATCATTATGTAGTGTCCTTCCTTGTCTCTTGTAACATTCTTTATTTTAAAGTCTATTTTATCTGATATGAGTATTGCTAGTCCAGCTTTCTTTTGATTTCCATTTGCATGGAATATCTTTTTCCATCCCATCACTTTCAGTCTGTATGTGTCCCTAGGTCTGAAGTGGGTCTCTTGTAGACAGCATGTAAATGGGTCTTGTTTTTGTATCCATTCAGTGAGCCTGTGTCTTTTGGTTGGAGCATTTAATCCATTCACATTTAAGGTGATTATCAATATGTATCTTCCTATTACCATTTTCTTAATTGTTTTGGGTTTGTTTTTGTAGGTCCTTTTCTTCTCTTGTGTTTCCCACTTAGAGAAGTTCCTTTAGCATTTGTTGTAAAGCTGGTTTGGTGGTGCTGAATTCTCTTAGCTTTTGCTTGTCTGTAAAGCTTTTGATTTCTCCGTCGAATCTGAATGAGATCCTTGCCGGGTAGAGTAATCTTGGTTGTAGGTTCTTCCCTTTCATCACTTTAAATATACTGTGCCACTGCTTCCGGCTTGTAGAGTTTCTGCTGAGAAATCAGCTGTTAACCTTATGGGAGTTCCCTTGTATGTTATTTGTTGTTTTTCCCTTGTTGCTTTTAATAATTTTTCTTTGTCTTTGATTTTTGTCAGTTTGATTACTACCTGTCTTGGTGTGTTTCTCCTTGGGTTTATCCTGCCTGCGACTCTCTGTGCTTCCTGGAACTGGGTGGCTATTTCCTTTACCATGTTAGGGAATTTTTGACTATAATCTCTTCAAATATTTTCTCGTGTCCTTTCTCTCTCTCTTCTCCTTTTAGGACCTCTATAATGCGAATGTTGGTGCGTTCAATGTTGTCCCAGAGGTCTCTTAGGCTGTCTTCATTTCTTTTCATTCTTTTTTCTTTATTCTGTTCTATGGCAGTGAATTCCACCATTTTGTTTTCCAGGTCACTTATCCATTTTTCTACCTCAGTTATTCTGCTCTTGATTCCTTCTAGCATATTTTCATTTCAGTTATTGTATTGTTCATCTCTGTTTGTTTGTTCTTTAATTCTTCTAGGTGCTTGTTCTTTAATTCTTTTAGGTGTTTGTTAAACATTTCTTGCATCTTCTTGATCTTTGCCTCCATTCTTTTTCCAAGGTCCTGGATCATCTTCATTATCATTATTCTGAATTCTTTTTCTGGAAGGTTGCCTATCTCCACTTCATTTAGCTGCTGTTCTGGGGTTTTATCTTGTTCCTTCATCTGATACATAGTCCTCTGCCTTTTCATTTTGTCTATCTTTCTGTGAATGTGGTTTTCATTCCACAGACTGCAGGATTGTAGTTCTTCTTGCTTCTGCTGTCTGCCCTCTCCTGGATGAGGCTATCTAAGAGGCTTGTGCAAGCTTCCTGATTGGAGGGACTGGTGGCAGATAGTGCTGGGTGTTGCTCTCTACGTATCTTTTCCTACAGCTCGAAATCAAGGTACCTGTTGTAATTACCAACAAATAATGGAGAGCTTAGTTGAAATGACATCACAGTACAATTTATTGTTAGTGAACCACTTAAGTGTCTTCTGGATCATTTTTAAGAAAAAAATAACCCTTTCTTGTTCAGTGTGGTGCAACAGGGGAATGTAGTCTTTCTAGCTAAAAAAGTCTTAGTTGAGGTTTATCAGCTGTGTGAACTTGAATAAGTTCCTGCTAGAATATAAGTTCCATTAGCTTGGGTTCACTGATAAAGCCGCCTGTAGTAGGCACTCAGTAAGTACTTGCTAAGTGAATGAAGTCATTTATGTTTCTGAACCTTGATTTCCTCATATGAAAGAGGGAAATGTAATACTTCAAAACTTTGTCATGGAGATTGTGGATGATGTATTGTAAAATACCTGAGCAGAGAAGACAGTCTGATTAGAGAGAACCTTGGAGTAACTTCAGTGGTATTGTTGGCTCCAGGTATGATTTGTTTCTCTCTCTCTCTTTCAAGTTTTATATTTTGGCTTACTTTTACCAGTTTGCTCATGAACCTTTTATCCCTCTCTCCTAGTACCACCTTCAGGTAGATTTTAGCTCTATTGTAGGCAATTCTTCATTTAAAACTATCAACCAGAAAGTAGGACCCTACCACATATGCTACCACTGGGCAACCTCTTAATGATGGGCTAAAAGAATATTTATGTATAAATGTAGTGTGTTGCTCTTTGGGGGACTTTTAGCTCATCTGAACAAATGCTTTTGAACAAACAAGATCCTTCAGCCATGTCCTTTTATTTCCATGACTGCCTCTCCCCATAGTTTCTGTTTTCTGCCCATAATAAGTTGTTCTCAGTGCTTGAATTAAACCATATTCTTTCTCAATCTCTAGCCTTCACGTGTCTGTTTCCTCTGCCAAGACTTCCCATGACCCCACCCTGTCCTTTAGGTCTCACTTTATATGTCATATCCTCAAGGGTGCCTTTTCTAGTCTCTCATCATATGATCCCATAAGATCTGTGCTTCCTCTCATAATACTAATCACACCTGTCATTACTTCATGACTTTTCTAACTGTACTGTGAGCCCCAGGATGGCAGAATCTGCTTTGTTTACCATTACATCCCCAGTAACTGGCACAAAGTAAACACTCTGAAATTTTTGTTGAATTGAAATTGAACAAGCTAAACCAATGCCTCAAAAAGATTTCAGCACTGGGGTGGAGGGGTGGATCTCAAAATATAGTGATAATATTTTCTCAAACAAAAGATAAAAAATTATGTCAGGTAAAGGATTTTGTTTTTGATTTGTTAAATTGTTTATATGAAAATTCTCATAGACCTGAATATTAAAGACTTCAGTTATATATTTAATAATTTGCCTTTATCAAAAAGATTAAAATTACTTGACATTTTGATGATCAAGAGATATCTGGTATGAATGCTTCTTACACCTAAAGTAATCTGGAGTTCAATAAAAGAAAAGCCTATGTCATGGGTTAATATTTTAAAAACACTAACTGACATGTTGTTCATTCTGGTAATTCCTAGTTGTTCCATGATGCCTCACAGCCCTTGATTCTAGAGCCAAATAGCATGAGTTCAAATCCAGTTTCCACCACTTAGTTCTTATTGATTTTAGGCAAATTACTTAAACTCTGTACACTACATTTTCTTTGTCTGTAAACTGGGATAGTAATAGTACCTGTGTAAAAGGATTATTTTGAAGATTAACTGAGATAATACATGTGAATTATTAGACTGATGCTTGGCACATGGTTCTCAATAAATATTATATTATCATCAACATCACAGTTGAAAACAAAATAGTCATTGCTTAGCTTTGCATTTTAAAATACTTTAAAAATATGTAATAGAGTGACATAAGCAAAAATGGCAGAGCCAGGACCTCCAAAAATTACATGAAAGCAACAAGAACACTAGCAAAAGACAGAATTAACTTTTTTTTGGAACTCTAGAAATTAATCAAAGGCTTGCAGCCCTCCAGGGAGCATTTATTAAATAAAATAGCTGACTCTCAATAAAAATAGCAAGCTTTGTGGCATTTTAACATGCCCCACTGTCCAGCTCCATGGTAGCCTGAAAACCAAGGGCCTGCAATCAAGAGGAAAACCAGCAGCGTGGTAGCCACTGAAGAAGGCAGAATGGGGTTGCAGTTCCTTTAAAGGCTCATTCCCAGAGAACTGTCATTATTTGACCTGTATGATGGCTCTCTGTAAGACTCATTTCAAGGCTATCTTTATTTAACTTTAACTTGGAACTTGTTCACTGCCTCTGCAAAGTGTCCTTTCCCCTGGAACGAGGTGGGGTTTTTTTTTTTTTTCCATTTTTTAAAAAACCTTTTTATTTTATATTGGAGTATAGCTGATTAACAAGGTTGTGATAGTTTCAGGTGCACAGCAAAGTGACTCAGCCATACATATATATGTATCCATTCTCCCCCAAACTCCCCTCCCATTCAGGCTGTCATATAACATTGAGCAGAGTTCCCTGTGCTATACGGTAGGTCCTTGTTGGTTATCCATTTTAAATATAGCAGTGTGTTTACAATAACCAGAACATGGAAGCAACCTAAGTGTCCATCGACAGATGAATGGATAAAGAAGATGTGGCACATATATACAATGGAATATTACTCAGCCATAAAACGAAACGAAATTGAGTTATTTGTAGTGAGGTGGATGGACCTAGAGTCTGTCATACAGAGTGAAGTAAGTCAGAAAGATAAAAACAATGGGGGCTTCCCCGGTGGCGCAGTGGTTGAGAGTCTGCCTGCCAATGCAGGGGACACGGGTTCGAGCCCTGGTCTGGGAAGATCCCACATGCCGCGGAGCAACTGGGCCCGTGAGCCACAACTACTGAGCCTGCGCGTCCGGAGCCTGTGCTCCGCAACAAGAGAGGCTGCAATAGTGAGAGGCCCGCGCACAGCAATGAAGAGTGGCCCCCACTTGCCGCAACTGGAGAAAGCCCTCGCACAGAAACGAAGACCCAACACAGCCATAAATAAATAAATAAATAATTAATTAATTAATTAAATAGTCGCTTCTATTAAAAAAAAAAAAAAAAGAAAGAGAAAAAGAAATACCGTATGCTAACACATATATATGGGGCAGGACAGGAATAAAAACGCAGACATAGAGAATGGACCTGAGGACACAGGGAGGGTGAAGGGTAAGCTGGGACGAAGTGAGAGAGTGGCATGGACATATATACACTACCAAATGTAAAATAGTTTTTGGGAAGCAGCCGCATAGCACAGGGAGATCAGCTCGGTGCTTTGTGTCCACCTAGAGGGGTGGGATAAGGAGGTTGGTAGGGAGAAGCAAGAGGGAGGAGATATGGGCATATATGTATATGTATAGCTGATTCACTTTGTTATACAGCAGAAGCTAATATACCATTGTAAAGCAATTATACTCCAACAAAGATGTTAAAATATATATATATATATATATATATATAGCAGTGTGTACCTGTCAATCCCAAACTCCCTGACTATCCCTTCCCCCCATCCATCCCCCCTGGTAACCATAAGTTGGAATGAGGTGTTTGTTGAAAAAATTTAGAGGCAATTATTTAACTTTGTGGCTGCCTGAGGCAGTGGATAACTGAAAAGCTTTAAAGGAAAAACTGAGGAGTGAGATGGCTACAAGGGCTTTGAAAAACTCTGACATACTCCTGGGAATTTAGAAGGCATGTGCATGTGTAGGGCTCTGTGCATGCCAAGACCTGTGTATATGTTCAGGAAAGACCTGAGAAAGTCTTAAGCTCTCACCACTGACTGACCTTGAGGCTCTACAGAAAGTAAGCGCTAAGGCAAAATTGTCAGCTTCCTGGCTAAATATGGAAGGCATGCCCCAACGCACACAGAACCCTTCACCAAAGCCTGGGAAACTTATTGGTTCTAGGTATTTAAGTTTTCAGATGTCTAATCACTAGCTGACCACTAAGATAAATGAGCAGAGACTTCAGTAGCTACACATGAAAATAATATAGACTTTCGACATTCGTTCAGAAATGTCACTAAATAAACAACAGAGACCCTGAGCAGGGGGCAGCATTTGGTTTCTAGAGTTGCCACATTATATTATTTTAAATGTCTAGTTTTCAGCAAAAATTCTAGACTTTCAAAGAAAAAAACCCATATTATCCACATATAGAGCAAAAAATCAATAGAAACTATCTCTGAAAAACTCAGACATTGGACTTACTTGAGAAGAACTTTAAGTCAGCTATTCTAAGTATGTTCAGAGAACTATTGAGAATCAAATCTAAAGAACTAAAGGAAAGTAGGAGAATGACATTTCACCAAGCAGAAAATATCAATACAGAGATAGAAATTATAAAGAATGAAATGGAAGTTTTGGATTTTAAAAGTATAATAACTGAAATGAAAAATTTGGTAGAGGGACTCAACAACAGATTTGAGCAGCTAGAAGAAAAGAATCCTCAAACTTGGAGATATGTCAATTGAATTATCCAGTGTGGGGAACAGAAAGAAAAAAAAGAATGAAGAAAAATGATCAGAGCCTCAGAACCTTGTGGGACATCATCAAGTATACATATTTATAATGGAAATCCCAGAAGGAGAGGAGAGAGAAAGGAGCAGAAAGAATACTTGATGAAATCTCTGAAAACTCTCCAAATTTAATGACAAATCTACAGAGGTGATAGCCTGAGAACTAAAGAGCTTTTGGTTTGCAAGGTCCAGGATTTGGGGGAAGAAAAGTCTATTTTTATTTAGGGCATACCATTTACACAGGATATAAGGAAGCACGCATAATGATATCAGATGCCAGACGGAGAGAAGATAAGACCCCTTTCTGGTCTAGGTGGAGGAGCTCAGAACATTTGAAGAGGAATATTAGAGCTGAGATGTTAGTGCGGGGCTTTGACTTTACACCCTCTCTCTCAAGGTAAAAATTCTGGTTGAATATGGATGGAAATCTCAGACAAGTCTAGGGATTCCTCAATCCATCTGGAGCTCTGAGAAGTGTGCCCTAGACCAATCTTTGGGTCACAATAGGGAAGAAAAGGAAGTGCAGTATGTTTAGAGGGAGAGGATGTGAAAAAGTTGGTTTGCTTATCCTTTCCCTGTCTATATCCTTCAGTCCATGGGGCTGGAACAGATCTGTTGATAATTTTTCATGTCTTAGTAGGATCCTGAATGAGGTTCATAACTGAGGGTGGGTGTGTCTGTCAGAGAGTCACAATGGTGTAGAACAAGGGGACCCAGAGTAGAGGTCAAGGGAGAACAGTCCTGCAAAAGGATGGGATGAAAGATGTGGCTAAGTGTCAGAGGATCTGCAGTGCCATTGACAGCTGGTGTGAGAGAGACCACCATGTCCCCAGGCTGTCCTGGAGCACCAAAGTGCCAAAGATTACTCCAGCCTGACTTTGGCCATGATCACAGTGGAAACAGATGCTACGGCCCAAGACTTGGTGAAACAAGCCACACTTCAGGAAGGCCAGTGAGGACAGACATGACACATGGACCAATGTCCTTCCTCTGATGCTAAAATGATATGTAATCCCCCCCCCCAGAACTTAGATTATTCTGGGAAGAAGAGGAGAAAGGAAGAGAATCTTAAAAGACTACATTTTAAGATGGAAATGACTCAAGTCTCTAGAATTGGCACAACTAAGTGTTCTGCTCTCCAAGGAGATGGGATCATGAGAGCTAAATTTAATTTCAGCCGTAGACAAAGAAAATTATATCCCTGCACATCTGGACTCTTGTACTGTGAAAATGTATTCTCACCGTACCTATTTAGATTACTCCTCATTTAATTCCAAATTACATGTATTTTGTGTTATATATGCATTTAATTGTGTAAATTACATACTCCGCAAAGAAAGAGAACTTTTTTTTTTTGGTTAATTAATTAATTAATTTATTTATTTATTTTTGGCTGTGTTGGGTCTTCATTTCTGTGCGAGGCCTTTTTCTAGTTGCGGCAAGCGGGGGCCGCTCTTCATCGCGGTGCGCAGGCCTTTCACCGTTGCGGCCTCTCGTTGCGGGGCACAGGCTCCAGACGCGCAGGCTCAGTAGTTGTGGCTCACGGGACCAGTTGCTCCGCGGCATGTGGGATCTTCCCAGACCAGGGCGCGAACCCGTGTCCCCTGCATTGGCAGGCAGACTCTCAACCACTGCGCCACCAGGGAAGCCCGAGAAATATTTTTTGATCAGCTTGTGAGGGTCCACCCACCATTCCACTCAGTGAGCGTATGTCCCTGACTGAATGTGAGCTGAGCTCTCTGATCAATACCCAAGGTCTTTGCATAGAGTGAAAACCTCGCCAAACTGAACATGATTCTATTGCTGAAGATACTTAACTTTTAAAATTGTAAATGCTAGTTCATAATTTCATCTGGTGCTCAACTCAAAAGACAACAATCTGTTGTAGCATTGGAGTAAACACTGTCTCTGTGGAATTTACTGAGAGAGTGTAATGGTGTCCAACATGGAGCCTTCCTAAGGGATTGTCAAGGGGAATTTGCCTACATGTGCTTTTCTCTGTATGTGTTAACATTCGAGCCTATCCACGAGGTAAGGTAAGACTTCATTGCAGATTCAAGTTTTTGGCTGAATATTTAGAGAACAGCTCAAGACACACTGCCTTTAAACAGCTTACAGTGGCTTTATGTTTGTAGGTTAATTTTTCTTTAATAACTTCCCAGATCAAGTTAAATTAATATTTACCTTTCTCAAAATGTTGGGATGATCACCTTAAATTAAGTTCAAATGTGGTATATTAATATCTTCTTGTAACAAAGTACTAATGTTTGAGGAAAAAGATTGCCTTGTGGATTTAGTTTCATATATACTGGGGTCTCTCAAAGATGAACAAACATTTGGAGGCAACTGGAATTCCATGCTGAGTTAAAGCATTCAACTGGCTAAGCACAGTTGCCAAGGCCTTGGGCAATGATCCTGAAATGGGGGCCATTGCAAGTTGGGCCTTGTTTCTAAGTCTGAACAGACTCTAGAGTATACCTGGGCATTTTCCCCTCTTCTATTGGTCAAAAAGTCAAAAAAGGGAACTCAGCATTGACCTTTTGTGGGGAGGTATTTAGGAAGTCTTTGTTTAAAACTGAATTTTTATTTTTTAAAAAAAGTAAGTCATGTACATAGTTTTAAAAGTACAGTAATATTACTGAATTCCATCTCTCCTCATCTCCTAATTCCTTTTTCTAAGAAGTAAAAACTTTCAAACACCTTCAAAAATAGATAAAGAAGCTACCAATTTTCTGGTATTTATTTATGTATTTCTGAATAATACTATTATTACTTTTTTCAGCTTTAGATCTTATCTATAGACTTCCTACTATGAAAATGAAGACTGATTGATGGTTTCTTACCACCCATTCCACCCCAATACGTGCATGGGACCTATAGAGAGCCACAGGTGTGGAGAGGTCATGAGACCTTGGTCTCCTATGTTCTGTAGGCCAAGGAACAGAGCTGCTGCCCAAATGCCACAGCCTGGAGGTGAGGATTGGGGTAAGGGTGGAATCAATATTTCAACCTCTCCTGCCCTCTTATTTCTTGTGTAAACACTGATAACAGTGGGAGACATCTCACTGGTTGAATCCAACCAGAAGCCAGAGGACAAATAATATCAATGGGGATGATGGCATTCCAGAATGGTAGAGGTCAGATGGTGGTACCTGACTGTGTGAGGAAAAAGGGCACTTAACCTTCAAGGACCCAAGCCTGGGTCCTGCAGTCTACAGAGGTCGGCTACCTGAATCCAAGAGAGAGCAGAAAAAAATCTAGCACATATGATTTTTTGTTTTCCCTGAAGATAGTGATTGCCTCACTTTTTGTTGTTGTTTGTCTGCAAAGTTTTCTATTGTACTGTTGAAACAAAAAATGATATTTTTGTCTTGATTGCAATAAGACTAAGAACTTTTCATCCAGAGACAATCCAGAAACAACAGGGTCTGTCTGGTTCTGGTTCCCCAAATAATATAACCTTGAATATTTCTTGTAAACCCGGACTCCCTAACAAGAACAATTTTGTCCCTGATTTTTACTATATGGATGTCTAAAGATAAGCCATGACCTTTGCGAATGAGATAATGATGTGAGAAAATTATTTTTTCCATCATGAACAGATTAATGTAAACTTCGTACCTTGATAATTTTGTGGGGTTTTTTCCCTTTAAAAACTTGTGTTCTCTACCAAATGTAAAATAGCTAGCTAGTGGGAAGCAGCCACATAGCACAGGGAGATCAGCTCGGTGCTTTGTGTCCACCTAGAGGGGTGGGATAGGGAGGGTGCAAGGGAGACGCAAGAGGGAGGAGATATGGGGATATATGTGTATATATATATATATATATATATATATATATATATATATATATATATATATATATGTATAGCTGATTCACTTTGTTATACAGCAGAAACTAATACACCATTGTAAAGCAATTATACTCCAATAAAGTTGTTAAAAAAAATAAAATAGATAACCAACAAAGACCTACTGTATAGCACAGGGAACACTGCTCAATATTCTGTAATAACCTAAATGGGAAAAGAATTTGAAAAAGAACAGATACATGTATATGTATAACTGAATCATTTTGTTGTATACCTGAAACCAACACAACATTGTTAATCAACTATGCTCCAGTATAAAATAAAAATTAAAAAAATAGACAATAGGACCTACTGTATAGCACAGGGAAATCTACTCAATATTCTGTAATAACCTATATGGGAAACGAATCTGAAAAAGAATAGATATATGTATATGTATAACTGAACCACTTTACTGTACACCTGAAATGAACACAACATTGTAAATCAACTATACTCCAATAAAAATTAAAAAAAAAAATTGACACAAAAACTTGTGTTTTAAACTTTGTGAGCCAGTCCTTATGGGTCTGACTTCCCTGTAGTCTTTGCAGGTAAAGTTTTCTTTCTTTTTCGAAATGCTTCAGTCTCCAAGTCTTCTCTTGACATGACCTATCAGTGATTCATCCAGAAACTTGCTCACAGCAATGAAAGTTTCTCCTCAATGTTTAAGCACATTGGGTATTCAATCAATTTCTACCCTTGGAACCTGTCTGGTTCAACCTCTCCAGAAAGTAAACAACAGTCTTTTATCTGAGTAGGGAAAAAGTGATTTTTGGCTGCACAGGGAGGAGGGAAATGATGGCCGAGAGGGTATCAGGTGTTCTAAATGTTTCTTATATAGACTTATATGCTGATCATGTTCTCTGCTTGCCTTCAACATTTCCTGGTGTCTTCAATTTCTAAGGCCATCAGGGAAGCTTATCATGGACTCCCTCGCTGCCCTCTTGAAAGTTTAGATTTCAGTTTTTTCCACTCTGCTAAATCAATTACTACTTATCCATTTGTATTCTAGCTTCCAATGTTTGTGTTCATCTCTGTCTGCTTTCATTTTCTCACTCATTTTCTTTCTTCCTAGGGGCCTTTTCTATTCTTTTACTTTCATTTGGTGAGATTTTGGCAGGGAGGGGAGTAAAGTACACAGGTTCAATTAGCTGTATTTAATCAGATGTCAGAACTGCTTCTTTGGGGGCACAAAAATGCTAAGAAATAACTCCCTGCACACAGACCTTGTTCGGGGTTCAACTCTCAGGGGAACCTGGGATAAGATAGTTGGTGTCAGAAATGGCACCAGAAAGCAGGCCCTTGTGGGATTTTAGAGCTGGGTCACTTGCCAGTTAGTTGGCAAGAAGAACCCTATTGTTGGTAGTAGATGGATGGTGATTAACCCTGGCGTGTAATAACATCATAATTACTAAGACTCCACGGTGACCTAGGATGAGGTACCAGTGGAAGAGAAAGCACTAAGTTATATAGTTGTTATACACTTGAATGGTACAGGGGCAATGTGAATTATAAAAACTGTGGAGATTTTATGGATTGCTTTGGAGGCCTTGAGAAAAGGATAAAACAAGCCTGGTTCAGCCAACTGTTAACTCAAGGTGGAAGGCCTCCTTGGCACAATTTAAGGAGACCTTTGTCTCCTGTGGTTATGTGGAATGCTGTGCTGAAAATTAGGACCATGATTTAATTGTAAGGGGGGTAAACTTTCAAAGGAGACTGAATGTGTGGCTTTGGCAAGTCTCCTATGTCAAGGTCAGGATCCTGATAGGAAAAAAGTGTAACTCTGAGAACTAGGATAGGGATATTAGGGTGAACAAGCCTGAGAATCTTGAATCTTCCAAACCCTCTTAAACTTCTGGGTTGGCAAAAAAAGTCCTTATTCTCCTTGGTAAAGAGAGGAGCCGTCACTTGCTTGGAGACTATGCATTTAGCTTACCCAAGGCAGGTGCCTCTATTCTCACCAAAATCTACCCTGGCAGACCAGTAATGAGGGTCAGGTATCAGAATAGCTCAAACAGGGAAGTGCAGTCTTTGCTCCAGGAGAAAGTAGCTTATGCACTGGAGAAATTGCTGGAGCTGATTAATACATCTGAGCAGGAACTAGGGGCATATGTGAGGGGGTAAATCTTGAGGGAATTGGACCACAGGGGGCTGTTGATCTGGTGAGCTTGTACTTCTCAATCTCCACTAAAAGGGGGGATCAAAAGTAGTTCACCTTCACATGAGAAGGGCAGCAGTAAACATTCATGCTCCTGCCCCAGGACTAAGTAAATGCTCCTGCTTTCTACCACAGGGACTTCAATCTTGTGGACAATCATCAGATCACCACACAGCATCTTGCTAAATGGATCTGGTGAGCAGGAAGTAGAAGGTACCATATATGCCCTAGTAGAATCATGCATAGCAGAGAGAGAGAAATCCCCTGAAGATTCAGGGATTTGCCACATTGGCGAAGTTTTTAGGGATCCAGTGGTCTAGAGCTTTCCAGGACATCCCTCTAAAATAAAAAACAAGAGGTCTTACCTCACCCCTCCTACCACTAGGAATGAGGCATCGGACTTGTCTCTCTAGCAGCTCTGCCTTTCAGTGACAGGAGATGAGAATATTCCTAAAAGTTACCTCAGAGGCCCTCTAGATTTCAAAGCAGGCTTTGAATTGGCAGTTGGTCGATCTGAGTCTATTATTTTCTTTTCTCAAGGCTTCCAATTCTGCTAATAGCAGTAAGGCCAATCCACACATTTTATAGTCACAGTTGCTCCCATGCTTTTCAAGCACCATGGCGACTGCATATCCATTGCCTAACCTTCCATCTCCATCTAATATCAATTAAATTCCGGGGAAAGCCTTAGCACTTGTGATGCCATTGCATGCCAGAATTTCCACTCCATTCACCACCCTATTTGAATAATAGGGTTCAATAATTTGAACCCTATTTCTTTCAGATTAGTGAGTAATCTAGCACCAAAATATCATCCTGAGTGTCTGCTTTCTAGGGCCATTTTTGGTGCCAACTGTCTCTGTGATGGGCAGAATTCTAAGATGATCCCCAATGACCCTTGTCTTTGTATAATCCACATCCCTTTGGGGGAGGGTGGAATCTGTGACTATGGTACATCATATGGCCAAAGGGATTTTGCAGATGTAGGTCCCAAATCAGTTGACCTTAAAATAGGAGGATTGTCTAGGTAAAACTGACCTAATCACATGAGCCATTTAAATCTGGGTTTAAAGATCAGAAACAGAGGTCAGAGAGATTTGAAGCACAAGAATGATCTGACTTGTTGCTGTTGGCTTTGAAGATGGAGGGAACTGAGTGGCAAGGAATTGCGGGTGCCATCTAGTAGCTGAGAACAGCCCCTCACCTACAGCCAGAAAAGAAAGGAGAACCTCAGTCTTACAACTGTGAGGAACCAAATTCTTCTGCAGCCAGGTAGGACTGGAAATGAACTCCAAGCTCCTCATGAGAATGTAACTTGGGCTATACCTTGATTTCAGTCTTTTGAGAACCTGAGTAATAAACCCAGCCACACCATGGTAAACTTCTGACCTACAGAACTGTAACCTGATAAATAGGTATTGTTTCTAGGCCACTACGTCTGTGGTAATTTGTTACACGGAAATGGAAAATGAATAGAGTCTAAGCCTGCGTTGC
Organism: Balaenoptera musculus; assembly: GCF_009873245.2. NCBI lineage: Eukaryota > Metazoa > Chordata > Mammalia > Artiodactyla > Balaenopteridae > Balaenoptera > Balaenoptera musculus. The sequence goes on along the minus strand of NC_045796.1, from coordinate 69,965,921 downwards.
TTAGAAAGCAGAGCCTGAGGCCAAGGATTATGTGCTACTACTTTATTATGGAGCACAATTCCCAGAGAACAGCAATGAGGGAAAGGGGGGTGAGGCAGGGAAGGAGAGAAGTACAACTTGAGAGTGTTTATTAAGAGTGATTGATTCCAGAGCAACCTGTGTCCATTAACAGATGAATGGATAGAGAAGATGTGGTCTATATATACAATGGAATATTACACAGCCATAAAAAAACAACAAAATATTGTAATTTACAACAACATGGATGGACCTAGAGATTATCATCTTAAGTGAAACAGTCAGGCAGAGAAAGACAAATATCATATGATATCATTTATATGTGGAATCTAAAAAAATAATACAAATCAACTTATTTACAAAGCAGAAACAGACTCACAGATACAGAAAACAAACTTATGATTATCAAAGGGGAAAGGGGAAGGGGAGGGATAAATTAGGAGTATGGGATTAGCAGATACACACCACTGTATATAAAATAAACAACAACAAGGATTTACTGTATAGTACATGGGACTATATTCAATATCTTGTAACAACCTATAATGGAAAAGCATCTGAAGTTGTACACCTGAAACTAACACAATATTGTAAATCAACTATAGTTTAATAAATTTAAAAAAAAGTGACTAATTCCAGTCAAGAAAGGGAGAAGAATTATTTATTGGTTCCTGGCTCCCTTTGGCCTCAGGTTTTCTCCACTGGTTCTTAATTCCCCTGTACTTCCTGATTGTGTATATATGTGTAGGCACTGAATGTGTTCTGTCGGGTATCACACCTCAGCATCGACAGGAAAGCCTGAGAGATGTGAGTGAAGTGGGGTGCTATGGGTTTGCCCAAGTGGAGTTGGTTGAATTTACACAAAGTTGGCTGCCATGATGTTGACTGAGCTGGAACAAGAGGTCAAAGGCCACAGAGAAAGGCAAGGCTGAGAGGATCTAAAGGGGCACGTGGGAGGTGACTAATATGATAGGAGTGGTCTCTTGATGTCCCTTTTTTTAAAAACTTTTTAAAAAAATTTTTACTTTTTTATTTTTTGGCCTCACCGCGCGGCACGTGGGATCTTAGTTCCCCAACTAGAGATCGAAGTCACACCCCCTGCAGTGGAAGCACGGAGTCTTAACCACTGGACTGCCAGGGAAGTCCCTTGATGTCCCATTTTATGTGGAGAAACCTGAAGAAAGGGTTAAAATTTTACTATATTTTAATTAGTATATTTACTATATACTAATACTTTCTTTGACAGAGATCACCGACTGCATTTGCAAAATCTATCATATTTGCTGTAAAAAGGATATCTAATCGTGCTGGAGCATCTCCATAAAAATTGTTCTAGGCCTTTCTGGGGGAATTTGATGTCCTAGAGCAAACTATTCACTGTCAGCTCTTTTCTGAACGTGACAGTTTTCTGTCAGAATTTTAATTTTTTCTTATTTAATACAGAGTTTGATTTGGAGAGTGTTTGAAGAGACAGATACAACCCTTTGATCTGCAAAGCATTCTCCAAGAGTAAACATGGATTTGTAATATCAACGCTTCTGAAGTACAAGCTACACTGACTTTTGCACACTCACTTTGAAGAGTTTCCAGCTTTTTCCTTAGTCTGTGGGCCCAGGGAAGAGATAAGCTTTCTTCTGGTGTTGATGATGATGATGGTGATGATATCACAGAGAAAACTTTTCCCAGAAGACTCTCAGCAGTTTTCCCCTCACGTCTGCTTGGCTAGAACAGTGTCACCTTCTTTAGCTACAGGAGAGGCCGGGAAAGGCATTTTCACAGCCTATAATGGGAGGTAGGTTCTGACAATGGTGAAGAAGGGAAAGGAATGGCTGTTGGAAAGGCAACCCAGCAATTACATTTCCTTTTTCATTTCCATCAGCGCTATCTCTATGAGACTTGCTGTAGAAAACTTGACTAACGCTGGAGGTAGTGATTCTTCTCAGCCGTATACTCAGCACAGACCAGTTTTCTACTGATGGCTCTTCTCATCCAGTATGTATTGATTCTTACTCGGGTCGCTTTCAGAGGGTGACCTTACTTTTAAGTTCAAGAGGTACCTTTCTCTCTCCCTAAACATTGATTAAGATGAGTCACAATCTTTAAACAGTTTGAGTTTGAATCTTGACTGTGTTTTGAGGCTGAATTCATGTGGCTACTTTACACATGTTTTGATCCCTAAAGCATCTGAGCTTGCAACTGCTTGGAAAGAAATAGATTACAAAAGGCATTTTTCCATCATCACTGGGTAGATCGCACATAAAGGAACAGGGGTTACTTTTTGAGAAGAGAGAAATTTATTTCTTCAAGCACCAAACATTTCCAATCTTAATTCTTTTGAATAGAAAGCTTCCTAATATATCAAAATATCTCAGACTCTACTGAACATAATTTAAACATATCTCTGAAATATGAGGCATGGGCATAAATACCTTTTGTTTTCCATCTATTATGGTAGGTTTTCAGGAATATTAAAATGAGGCAGATCCACTTTGGTCTGTCACTTCTTGCCCCTGTGACTGCATCTATGATCTTTTCCAATTTGCTTCTTCATATCTGCATTGGCTTTAGGAAAAGGATCACTGAGCTTAAAAGGTTCTTGTCTAAAAATAAAGTAAGAGCCATTTGCAGCAATGTGGATGGACCTAAGAATATTATGCTTAGTGAAATAAGTCAGACAGAGAAAGACAAATACTATATGCTATCACTTATATGTGGAATCTAAAAAATAACACAAATGACTGTCTATGCAAAACAGAAACAGAACCACGTAGAAAACAAACTTGTGGTTACCAAAGGGGAGAGGGAAAGGGGGAGGGGCAAATTAGGGGTATGAGATTAACAGATACAAACTACTATGCATAAAATAGATAAGCAACAAGGATATACTGTACAGCACAGGGAATTATAGCCATTATCTTGTAATAACCTATAATGGAGTATAATTTGCAAAAATACCAAATCACTATGCTGTATACCTGAAACTAATATAATATTGTAAATCAACTGTACTTCAATAAAACAAATTAAAGGAAGCAGTATTTGACTCGTAGATTCATTTAAGTTTCCCAACAGTGCCTGCCTAGGACAGCTGCCAAGTGAGATAGGTCTGCATTTGACTTCACTGTCATCCAGGAGAGGATCTCCTTGGGAAGACCCAAGGGTGAGGGAAATCTTTGAGAATTTCAGTCAATGCCCTGTATTTCTAATACTATCGCCTCATTTGCTGGAAAACTTTGTCACATAGTCAGTTAATGGCAGGGCCCAGGCAAGAACTCAGATCTTGAGTGTTTTCCTCCATGTATGCAGAGATGGACCTCTTTGGGCAGTTTGCCCTGTTTCTCCCACACCAAGTGGAAGCTCCATGGGAGGGAGCCGGGACCTTGTCTTATTCACCACCATATTCCCATATGTATATATTGGGTGTTCAATAAAGATTGAATACTATATTTTTCTCAATTCCCTTTTGATATATTCTTACTGTCATTATATTCTTCTAAATTGGGTTTTGTTGTGATGAGGGAGGATTGTGTACTAAACAAAGAACGATGAAAATGAAAGTCTTTGAACATGAACATCTTTGTGTGTGATTACTGGGTCAGTACAGAAGGCAGGGGGCAGAGTTTGGAGTGCAGGTCTGAACCTGGGAGCAAACTCAGAGAATCACACTACGGGGGAGAAGAGGCAAAAAATGGAGAAGGGTACTGAGGAAGGCTGGCTTGGAGGACGAGGGAACTTGAAGGGTTTTTGGAGAGCAACCTCAATAAGGAAAGACTTTCTTGTTGGGAACAGGGTACAGTGAGAACATTCTCCCAATTGTTTATTTTTCCTTGTGGAGGAACTTCAGCTAGAGTTACACTCCTGGCCTCTCCCCACCCCCAGAGGAAAAACTGAGCGCATTCTGTACAGCTCCTTCCTTTCTCTTTTAAAGACCTTCCTGCCTATGCTGCTCTCTGCCTTGTCTTAAGGAGTTTACCATTGAGGGAAGGCCTGTGGTGGTCCAGCTGTGCTGTGTCGGAGGTAAAGCCACACAAGCTTCCTGTGGCCACACATCAAAGCCATGTCCAACTCTTCCCACTTCTGTCAGTCCTGCAACTGATGTTCTGATCTCCATCTGTCTGATCTCTGTATCTATAACTCAGTTAGTTCTAAACGTGGGAGAGAGAAACAAACTCTTACAGACTGACCCTTCAGATCTCTCGGTTTATGTTTTGGCTGCTGGCATTGATTTTCTGGAGAAGCTGGAATTTCTTGCTTTCAAGGAGAATCATGGTGATTATTACCATTTATTGAGAACATGCCAGGTAGCATATTAAACACTTTATGAGTTTATGTTGCTGCAATCCTAAGAGGTAGCTACCTTTATCTTCCCATTTTACAGATGAAGAAGCAGTTTTAGAAAGTTAAGAATTTTCCCACCTTCAACATGGCTAGTAAGCAGTGGAACCAGCTTTTGAACTCACTTTTATCTGATTCTTAGTTTTGCTCTTAGCCACAGGCTTATAAGTTCTCAGGTACAGAACTGTAAGGAGAACAAGGAGAAAAAGACAGTGTTTTGGAAGAAGAAGGAAAGTCTCATGAAAGGCAATATGGGCTACTATAGGGTGTTCTCAAGCAAGAAATATATTTTTTAGAGTTCTTAAAGATTATTCTATTTAATGTTTTGTACCAGTATACAAATAATTGCACAAGTACTAAAATTATGATATAATCTAATCTCTATTATTCTGACTTGTATTATTATTTTCATAAGGATTTACATTTATTGACTCAATAAAAATCTATTGTCTTCCTACAACTGTCTAGCAAATGCACTCTTAATAGTTGTATTAACTTTCCATCTATTTCCCTATTAATTATTGAAAAGTTCTTCATAATTTTCAGCTAAAATTAACTTCTTTCATAATCATCATTAATTATTCTAGCATATTCCTCTTGCAATAATAAACACATACTTTTACTTCAAAGACTAATAGAATTTTCAAGCAAGAGACTTTGTCTTCTAGAAAACACTGGCCCAGTTTGGTCTGTTTGTATATTATCTGCAATAATTTCAAGGTAGAATATCCTATGAAAAAAACTGGTCTTACAGTCATTTAAAAACTGGTCTTATATTCCCTTCCAGAGAACAGTTAAGATTTCAGAATGACTTTTTTCTGCATGTATCTCCCTGCCTCTTTTTACTTCTCTCCATTATCTTTTGTCTGGTGCTGGTTCTCGTTAAGCCACACCTGCTAATTCATGCTGGTTCTCTTTGGACATTTTTAAAAACCTTACTGTGGCTAAGTTTCTCCATTTGAAAATGTATGGGGATTGGTAATACTGACTTCTCTATCTGGGTGTGGGTTCAGATTAATTATACAGAGCTTGTATCATACTTTGAAGTTGCTAAGCTTTCATGTCTGTTCAGACTTAAGTATTTTTATACAGCATGCACATTTAAATTTAAGGAAGATTTTCTATTTTTCTAATGGCTTCTCCAAAATATCTTAGCACCACTGTGTAATACTGAAAAGTGGGATTTTCCAGACTAATCCCAGCTCTAATTTCCCTTTCCCACGATTGTAAGATGTGGAGTGTTTGTAATGATCTTTGCTGAGTCAGTCTCCTTGGGGGACAGATCAGTTTCATCATTTCAAAACATCCTAGCAAAACAGCAGCCTGTTCACATGTGGTAGCTTGCAGAATAGGGTCGTTCCCAGGCAGCTGGGAGGGTAACACAGGCTTGGGCAGGAGGAGAAGCGTTAGGCATTGGGAAATGCTAACGGGAGGATGCCAAAGATAGAAAAGGTGGGGAAACCTCACAGCAGTTCACACACCTTGAGCAAATCCAGCAGGCGCAAAGGGAAGAATAAAAAGGGAGGAGAGATGTAAGATGGATGAAAGATGGATAGAAACAAGTCTATGAAGATTGGTTTTTAAAGATTGGTACTCCTGCCTGGATTCTTGTTTTCCTGTATACCACTTTGTTCAATAAAGTATCTCAATAGCAGAGCCAGGCCACCAGGATCACTCGGGGAGTGAATCAACGGGAGGGGAAGTGGAGGTGGGAGAAGTCACACCTCACTGCTGGGTTTGATGGGCAACCTGCGGGCTTGTTTAACAAGCCTCTGATTAGTGGAGAGATGTTCAGTGGGGAGCAATGAGTCACTCCTGGTAGCTGTGGTGAAGATCATCTCTATGGCGGTGGGGAAGCCAGGAAATGCAATATCATATCCTCTACCGAATGACAGCAAGTATTGCATTCCCCACCCCTAAACCTTTGTTTTTCTGTGCATTTCTTCGTATTCCAGCTGAAGTTGCCCAAAGAAGACCTCGTCCTTTTGTTAACTTTTATCCTGAACTTCAAGGCTGCTTTGTGTTCTGCTGAAGTAAAGGTTTCTCAAAAGCCTAGAGGCAAGACAGAATTCCTCCAGACGTTCCCAATACCCTGTAGCTCTTCTGAAATATTGAAGTGTGATGGCGTGGTCACACTCACAGACACTCTCTACCTCCCCTCCTATGCCCGGCACTTTAACCTTCTGGGTCAGAACTTAGCTTTATTTTCACAAAGTAATAGCATTTAATTTGTTATGGTAATTTACATGGTAATTTGTTCCAGCTTTGGGGCCATCTGCTAATATGTGGTGGGAGACCTCAAATTCAGGGGACTTATGGTAAGTGAATGTTGAATAGGAACTAATCTATCATTATTATATTATTTATTCTTTCTTCCTTAAAAGGGATATCAATTTGTCATGGAGAGGGCATCTTCTCTTTAATGAGAAAAGGAAATAGATGGGCAGAATTCTTTTTTTTACCTTCTTAATAAACCAGGAGACCTTGGGTTTTTAGATTCTTTCCTTCTCCTTCTTCTAAATTTTTATCATCAAAACTTGCCGAAACTAAATTGGAATGAGTTGCCTTTCAAAATTATTTCTTATCTTTAGAATTTGAGAAGGAATGAAAAAATTAAAGAGAGAACAAACTGATATGGTTCAAATAAAAATGAGGGGGAGCCGGAAGCAGTGGGGTTAGCAGAGCTGTTGGGTTGACTTCTCCAGGCAAGTATTGTCAACAGAAATATAATGCGAGCTACATACATCATTTTAAATTACCTAGCAGCCACATTAAAAAAAAAAAATAAAAAGAAACAAGTGCAATTGGCTTGAATACTATATTTTATTTAACTCAATGTATCCAAAATATAACATTTCAAAATGTAATCAACATAAAAACTATTCATGAGATTTTCTTTTGCCTTGTTTTTGTCCTAAGTCTTTGAAATCTGATGTGTATCTTCCATGTACAACATAATCTCATTTCAGACTGGCCACATCTCAAGTCTCGACATCCATAAGTTGCTAGTGACTAGCATATTGGGATACCCTGTCTCGAGGCTGTTATCAATTTCTCTCCATGGTGATGTCTCACTGGCTTTGCTTTAAAACTGAGCCCGGATCTTCCCATGTTGGTTTCCTTTATAGCTTTAATCTTCATTTTCTCTTGGCTCAGCCCCCTTGGAATAACATCCTAAAGATTAATACAGGGTGAGAGAGGTTAGAGGAAACTGGATTGTGTCAGGGAAATGATCAAAGCCAGACTCCCTAAGTGGATGGCTCTCTGTTTAGACCTGATGCTTCTTTCTCATGGGGAAGATTCTCCAGCTGGTCGACTGTAGGGAAAAAAAAATGTTTATAATGTAACAAAGTCTATACTTTAATTCCTAGTCTGAACACAGGAATTCACATCAGATAGTTAATAAGTAATACATCCTTTCACACTTTATTTTTCAAAAGCAGTGTTCTTTTCCCACATGGAGAAGCACTTCACTGACAGTGACCACAGTGGAAAAAGCAGGCTCATTCCCATGAGAGTTCATGGAGTAGCCAACAGCACCCCATATGGGAGACTTAGCCCATATTGGGGGATTTAGCCCATATGGATGGGGGAGTTAGTCCACAGGGTCCTCACAGCACACAGCTGTCCAGGGTTCAAGAAAGTTAGGAATCCTTGACTGCGGCTCCATTCTCTTTTCTTCTTTTTTTTTTAAATTTTTAATTAATTTATTTTTGGCTGCGTTGGGTCTTCGTTGCTGCGCGCGGGCTTTCTCTAGTTGCGGCCAGCGGGGGCTACTCTTCGTTGCAGTGCACGGGCTTCTCATTGTGGTGGCTTCTCTTGTTGCGGAGCACAGGCTCTAGGCACGTGGGCTTCAGTAGTTGTGGCACACGGGCTTAGTTGCTCTGTGGCATGTGGGATCTTCCTGGACCAGGGCTCGAACCCGGGTCCCCTGCGATGGCAGGCGGATTCTTAAGCACTGCGCCACCAGGGAAGTCCTCCATTCCCTTTTCTTAACTTTAAGTGCTAGGCAGGGAGCTCAAAGGCTTTCTTCTTTCACCTGCCCTCTCACCAGGTGCAGGATCCTTGCCCCAAATCCTTAGCCACACTCTTGAGCACATCTTGCGGGTCACCTAGGGTATAACTACATGGCAGGCAGCTGGCCGAGGGTGAATGAGCCCTTTACTTCAAGTCTGAAGACCTAGGTTCTGTCACTTCTTTGTTATAGGATTGTGCAAGTCCCTTGACCTCTCTAAGCTACTCTTTCTTCATTTGTAAAGCGGCAGTAATAACGTTTACCTCACAAAGCTGTTGGAAAGATTAAATGAGGTAATGCATGTGAAACCACTTTGGAATCTGTAAAACACTGAATGCACTTCAGTTGTTAAAAGTTATCTGGTCAGCTTCCAGGACATATTCCTGCTGAATTCCCTCACTGTTCCAACTCTTTTTTTAAGTTCATGGGGCTCTTAACCTCACCCTCTCCTGAACCTCAGCTCTGCCAGACCTATCTCTTTTCAGACTCTCTGGTCCCACAAATGTTGCTAAGTAGACAACTTGCCACATGAGCAAGTGCCTGGGTACACTGAGGGCTAGGAGCAGACACCTAACCCAAAGTTCCTCTCCCTGGAATAGGATATTGGGACCCAGGGAGTTTGTTATTTGCTTGAATATGGATGGTTTAGATACCAGTTCTCAAAGTATGGTCCATGGATCCCTGTGGGGTGGGGGGGTGGTCCCTGAGACCCTTTCATTGGGTCTACCAAGTCAAAACCATTTTCATAATGATGCTACGAGGTTATTTGCCTTTTTACTGTGCTTTTATTTATTTATTTATTTATTTATTTATTTATTTATTTATTTATTTGCTGATGGTATACAAGCAAAAAATCTAGCATCGTAGCATGAACCAGGGCAGTGCAGTGGCACTCAACTGTAGTCATTGTATGTTTTACCATCATGCACTCACAGTAAAAGAAGAAGAAAAAGAAAAGCAAAAGCCAGTTTCACTTAAGAGTGTTCTTGATGAAGCAGTAAAAATTATTAATTTCATTAACTCTTAACTCTGGAGTACACATCTTTTCAATATTCTGTGTGATGAAATGGGAAGTTTGCATATAGCACTTCTACTGCATGCCGAAGTAGGCAGCTGTCTAGAGGAAAACCACTTATGTGATTGTTTGAGCTCTGACCTAAACACATTAAAAAAAATTTTTTTTTAAAGGAGCACTATTCTTACTTGAAAGAACAAACTGTGGTTTCTTAGCCTTAGGTATTTGGCAGACATTTTCTTGAAAAAGAAATGAAGTTTTCCTGTCACTTCAAGGAAAACAACCAACAGCATTTCTTTGCCAATGGCAAAATTTGAGCTTCCAAATGAAAACTAAAATTAAAAAAAAATTTTGTAACTGCCACACCATGAGCTTGACAGCTTTTCAATACTTAAAAGTATTCTGGTGGGATCTGTGGCGATATTAACAATTGTGAATTTTAAATATATTTTTTCATGAAATGTGTCAACATTTGGAAGATATGCAGGCCTCAGTAAACCCATATTTTTCAAATAACAAAGACATGGGTAAGAGATTCATTCAAAGTGGATAGACTAATGGATTATAATTTAACAGTAAGAAAATTTCATTGATATAAATTCAGATTCCACACTGCATCTAAACTTTAAGAAACTACTACTTGTTGAGTTTTGGTATAGTTACCAAAGTTTATCCACAATCATTTGAAAAGCCCGTTAAAATATTCCACTCTTTTTTAGCTACATGTCTCTGTGAGGCTGAATTTTCTTCATATACTTCAACCCAAACAACCTAACACAACAGATTGAATGCAGAAGTAGTAATTCAGCTATCTTCTATTAAGCAAACCATTAAAGGGATTTGCAAAATGTCAAACAATATTATTGTAGTCACTAAAATTGTTTGTTTGTTTGCTTTTGGAAAAACAAAAACAGCAACAAATCAGACTTGGGCAGCCATGTTCGGCCCATGCATGTGCAAGTGAATAGGGGAAGTTAGTATTTAGAGAACAAGAGAGGAGAGTTGGGATTGACATACACACACTACTATATATAAAATAGATAACCGACGAGGACCTACTGTATAGCACAGGGAACTCTACTCAATATTCTGTGATAACCTATATGACAAAAGAATCTGAAAAAGACTGAATATGTGTATATGCATAACTGAATCACTTTGCTGTACATCTGAAACTAACACAACATTGTAAATCAACTATAATCCAATAAAATTTTAAAAAAAGAGAGAGCGAGAAGAAATGAAAGTACAGTGAAAGAGAGGTGGGGAGAGAGAGACACGGAGATGATGCTTTGGTTCCTGATGGCTTCTGGACCTGGTTTTAATCTCTTTTGAAGCCCGGCCCTGCCCAAGTTAGAGTCCTAGATTTCCGTGTGTTCTTCCAGTAACCCCCCCTTTCTGTTTAAGCTGACTTGAAAAGGGTCTGTTCCTTAGGTGGGGATCATAAATCTCGGCCCACAGACTCAGATGTGCGAGAGATAGGACCTTTTAAAATTTTCTATAAATCGACTTAATTTTATCTTTGGGCCTACATCCTGCTGGGTTAGTGAGTAATTCCTGAGGTTTCCCTGCTCATTTCCAGGTTGTGTCAAAGCATTAGGGAGCTCAGCTTTGGGAAAGCTGCTCCCTTGAAGCTTCTAAAGATAGAGCAGAAAGGCACTGGCGATCAGCCTGGAGTGGCTTCTCCCAGCCATGAGGAAGGGCAGGCTAGGGGCCACTTCTCAGTCTTGGCGAGGCATGTCCTGATCCTGCAGAGAAAACCTAAGGCATATTCAGATGGAATCTTTCCATACGGTTTTCTTGAGATATTCAGAAGGGAAGGGAATTTGGGGGATTCTGATCCCACTGTAGAGGAGGAGGGAGAGAGGGTACAATTACCCAGGGAACATATAATGCATTTTCACCCTCTCTCCCCACCCTCTGCACACCTTGCATTGGGAAAAACTAAAGTCTTTACAGGGCTCTCTTTTGTCTGTGAATATGTGATCCCTTCAGCGCCCCCTTCACTATGCCCCTGGCAGTGATGATGAAAGAATCCACGTGAGCTTTGATGGTCTGGGGAAGTGTCTTGGGGGCCACCGCTCCTCTGGTCTACACACTTCCTCACAGTGGGATCAGTTCTTCCACAAGCACCCCTTCCTTCCTTCATTTTCACACCACTGCCACTCCTGATGGCCCTCATCCTTGCATGCCTGGATCCTTTCCCTAACTTAGCGAGACATTCTGTACCCAAATCCTCAGAGGTGCCATGTTCAGCGTGTCATACCATTCATTTAGCACTTAGCACGCTGAGCTCCTTTTTGCAGGTCATTTCTTTATGTGAATGGCTTGTCTTCCCTTGAGAGTGGAGGCTGTTTTCTCTTCTGTGTATCCTACAGGTCCAGCACAACATACAGTGTTTGCTCCCACTGCTGCTTTCATGGGAACATCAAAGGGGTCTTTGGAGGGTTATAAGTAAATCATTCAAAAGCTTTTATGTAACACCTGTTGTTTGCCTTACTCTGCTGTGTCCAGGGGTCTCAGAGATGAATTGGTTGCATCTCTCTGTCCAAAGGTGAATTGGTTGCATCCCATGAGAAGGCAGCATGGTAAGTGCCAGAAGAGCTCAAGAAGGGAGGACCTGTCTCCTTTGTCCGGCTGTCCCCAACCTCCTCAGGCTGGTTTAGAACCCTTCCTCTCTGCTCCCCAGGTGCCCTCAGCCTTTATCCACCAGTGTACTTAGCATGCCATCTGTGTGTTAAAAAATCTAACACTTTACCATGAAAAATTTCAAACATACATACAAGTAGAGAGAAGAGTGTAACAACGATCCCTCCCTGCTTCAGTACTTATCAACATTTTCCATTTTGGTTTCATCTCTCCCCACAGTTATTTTTCCTGGCAGAGAAATTTAAGGCAATCTTAGACTTTGTATCATTTCATTCACTAATACTTCAGGATCTATCTCTAAAAGATAAGGACTTTTGGAAAAAAGTCACTGCAAAACTATTATCATACCTAACAAAATTAACAATAATTCTCTAATGTCATCTAATATCTGGCTCATGTTTATTTTTTCTCCAGTTATCTCAAAAATGTCTTTTGAAAGTTTTCATTTTTAAAGTTAGGTCTGTAGTTGCATTTCATTGATATGTTTCCTAAGTTTCTTTTAAGTTTCCATCACCGTCCCCCATCCTTATGTATTTGTTGAAGAAATCAGCTCAATTGTTTTGTTTCCATAATCTAGTTTTGGCTGATTCCACCCTTGTAGTGTTTTATCATGTCCTTCTAAACCCTGCATTCCTGTCAACTGGCAGTTAGATCTGGAGACTTAATCACAGTTGGGTTCTATTTTTCGGACAATACTACGTCATCGTCGCAGATCGTCAATTATACCACATCGAGATGCACATTACGTCCTGTTATACTGTATTCCCATGGTCTATTTTCTTGTCTTCTCCTGCAGGATATGGGTCTAGAAGGATGAACAGGCGTTGGCAGGTAGGTGATGGGGCAGACATCCCAAGGAGCAGGGCTGGGTGAGTTCAGGAGTCTGCTTAACCCTCATGGGCATGGTCATGCTTAAGGACAGAGCAGACACAAGTAATGCAGTGACATTCACCTTAGCCCTGGTAGTGATGCAGACAGAGAGAGTAGCTCACAAAATAGTGTGAAGGCTACTTCCCCATTGTCTTTGGGTTAATTCCACTCCCAATAGGAACTGCCAACGGATTAAAAAAGCCCCCTGAACCTCAGGTGAGTATTGCTGGGAAGCAGCATTAGTAGCACCTGGGGGACGCAAGTGTCTTGCAGACATCAACCCCATTCATTCACTCATTCATGGCGAGAGAAGAGCAGGGACCTGGCAGAACAACAGCTTTAGACTCATATCTAGCTCTGATTCTGGCTGGCTGAGGAACCTTGGGCAAGCCCTCTAACAGTTTTGAGCCTCAATCTGTAACCTGGTGATAATAACACTGACCTCAGAGACTGGCTGTGAGAAGCATACATTAAGCATCTACTATAATAACTGGCATAGTTTCGAGATTAATGTGTGCTGATTTTCTTTCTTCTATTCTGCAAACATTTAGAGGGACTAGTGACTACAGAGCACTGTGACAGGCGTGGGGGTGTGTCCTCTGGAGCCTGCAGCCCAGTAATGGAGTAGGTAAGGTAAGTGGTTAGTCCACAAATAATTACAACACGAGATAGAGGGGGAGGGGTGAAGGTGCCACGAGAGACGCAGAGCTGAAAGTGCAATGGGATAGCTGTGCCTTTGCCACTTGTGTCTATGCGCAGACCAGCCTTACCCATGGCACGCGGTGCCCCCCTCTGAATCACAGCCCGTTCTGCTTCTCCTGTTAGAACATGATCAGAGGCTCTAATCTGGATGAAAAAGAACAGAAAGGACTTTTTTGCTTCTCTGAGGACGGGGGTAGTCTACCCACACAACCTGACGACATCCTTGACCTAGTGGTGAGGACACACCTGACTCTTCCATCTTTGCCAGAAAGTCAAAGCCGCTTGGGGCCACTCGGGTGCAGGGGCCGTAGAACCCAGCTCTTGGGATCAGCGACCTTCATCTGATTCTTTTTTTTTAACATCGTTATTGGAGTATAATTGCTTTACACTGTTGTGTTAGTTGCTGCTGTACAACAAAGTGAATCAGCTATACATATACATATATCCCCATATCCCCACCCTCTTGCATCTCCCTCCCACCCTCCCTATCCCACCCCTCTAGGTGGTCATAAAGCACCGAGCTGATCTCCCTGTGCTATGCGGCTGCTTCCCACTAGCTATCTATTCTACGTTTGGTAGTGTATATATGTCCATGCCACTCTCTCACTTCGTCCCAGCTTACCCTTCCCCATCCCCATGTCCTCAAGTCTATTCTCTACATCTGTGTCTTTATTCCTGTCCTGCCCCTAGGATCTTCAGAACCATTTTGGTTTTTTTTAGATTCCATATATATGTGTTAGCATACGGTATTTGTTTTTCTCTTTCTGACTTACTTCACTCTGTATGACAGTCTCTAGGTCCATCCATCTCACTACAAATAACTCAATTTCGTTTCCTTTTATGGCTGAGTAATATTCCATTGTATATATGTGCCTCATCTTCTTTATCCATTCATCTGTCGATGGACACTTAGGTTGCCTCCATGTCCTGGCTATTGTAAATAGAGCTGCAATGAACATTTTGGTACATGACTCTTTTTGAATTATGGATTTCTCAGGGTATATGTCCAGTAGAGGGATTGCTGGGTCATATGGTAGTTCTATTTTTAGTTTTTTAAGGAACCTCCATACTGTTCTCCATAGTGGCCGTATCAATTTACATTCCCAACAACAGTGCAAGAGGGTTCCCCTTTCTCCACACCCTCTCCAAGCATTTATTGTTTGTAGATTTTTTGATGATAGCCATTCTGACCGGTGTGAGGTGATACCTCATTGTAGTTTTGATTTGCATTTCTCTAATGATTAGTGATGTTGAGCATCCTTTCATGTGTGGGGACCTAATGAAACTTCAAAGCTTTTGCACAGCAAAGGAAACCATAAACAAGACGAAAAGACAACCCTCAGAATGGGAGAAAATATTTGCAAACGAAGTAACTGACAAAGGATTAATCTCCAAAATATACAAGCAGCTCATGCAGCTCAATATCAGAAAAACAAACAACCCAATCCAAAAATGGGCAGAAGACATTAAATAGACATTTCTCCAGAGAAGATATACAGATTGCCAACAAACACATCTGATTCGTTTTGTCTGTGATGCCACAAAGCTCAGCTGGATGATCCCATTCGATGGAAAGTATACACCATAGCTGGAGCCTGAGGATAATTGGGAAGAACCCCCCGCTGTCACACGCTGGGCAAGGCGCAGGGGAGGGCCACGTTCTGCCCTGCAGGGCCCGGAGGCTCTGAAAGCAACACTTTCTCTATGGGAAGCACAGACTCTGAAGGGATTTATCTCCAGGCAGTGCTACGGCCTCCTCTTCGGGCACCAAGGAGACTGTTGTTCCGTCAGGATTTCTGGCATCAGCAGAGGTGAAAGGGAGCAGGGCCAGGCAGCTTCCCTGTGAAAGGCGGACCTCTCCCAGCCCCTCTGAGCCACTGAGCACCTGGGGCTGGTGCTGCACCGGTGAAGGATGGGCGGCCAAGGACAGATTTCTTTTCTGTGAAACTTTCACCCAAGGATCCATCTCCACCGCCTGCACTGTGCTCACACTTGGTGCATCTGACAGCCTGCGGGTTTGGGCTAGATTTGCAGCTTTATTAGGCATCGCAGAAGCTGAGCAGAATTTCTTTTCTTTTTTTTTGAAACTCCAGTTCCTGTAGCTAGTCTTACATTTCTCAGGCTTTGTTTTTCTATATGAAACCCTTTTGTTAAAACTGTGTGATACAGTTACTGAAGAGATCAGAGAAAAAAAAAAAAGTACAACATAAAGAAGGAAACGCCTAGGTAACCATCACCTGAATCAAGAAGTAGACCATTCCCAGCTCCCAGAAACACAGTCCCCCTGCTCGGCCACACTCCTCCCTCTTCCCTGTTTTCTTTTTTTTAACAGCCAGCAGGAGCTGGGATTTTTTTTTTTTTTTTTTCCACGCAGCTTGTGGGATCTTAGTTTCCCAACCAGGGATGGAACCTGGGCCCTCGGCAGTGAAGGTTCAGAGTCCTAACCACTGGACCACCAGGGAATCCCCATTCCTCCCTGGTTTTAATGCCAATTGTTTCCTTGTTTCTGTTTATGCTTTTGCCACCTAACTATTCATCTAGAAACACTATAATCTAGTCTTGCATGCTTTACAATTTATATAAATGGGATTATACAGCATTATTATTTTCCTGCTGGTTTCTTTCACCCAATATTATGTCTGTGAGAGGTGTCCGCGTGGCTCCCCGGAGCTGTGGTTTGGCCATTTTCCTGGCTATATAGTATTCCGTTGTTAGGACACATAACAATGTAATCATTCTGTTGTTGCTGGCTGTTTGAGCTCTTTCTAGTTTAGGCTCATATCAGCAATGCTGCTGAGAGCAGTCTTGTACAGGTCTCCTGGTGCATGAGCTGCTCTTAAAAGGAAAGCTGTGCTCTTATTTTGTGTCGCTGGGGACTGGAGCCTTTGGCCATGCTGCCATGCAGGGAGTTGGCTGTGGACTCAGGCTGGTGCTCCAACCCCTCATGTGCTCAGCACTGTGTGGGTGCACGGGGCTGGAGGTCACTCTTATTAGAATTCTCCCCAGAAACCAAGGGGAAAAGAAGTAAGAACTTTCTGGGCAAGAGAAAGGGAACAACTTGAAAGGGTACTGAACTAGAGATCAAAGACCCCTTCGTGCTGTTGGCTTTTTTTTTTTTTAAACATCTTTATTGGAGTATAATTGCTTTACACTTTTGTGTTAGTTTCTGCTGTAAAACAAAGTGCATCAGCTATATGTATACATATATCCCCATATCCCCTCCCTCTTGCGTCTCCCTCCAACCCTCCCTATTCCACCCCTCTAGGTGGTCACAAAGCACCAAGCTGATCTCCCTGTGCTACCAAACGTGATGTTGGCTTTTGATGTGAGCGTCACCGCACACCCTGCGGTAATGAATTCACTTATCTTCAGAGCTCGCTGCATTCCCTACCCACCGCCTCCTAATCAGCAAGCCTCCACTCACGGCCAACAGCATCATCATTAACAAGCTTTGGGACTTGGAGCCAGGGTGCCCTTGGTTGCCTTGGGCACTCAGCCCTGCTGGAACTGCTCTGGGGAAGAACTCTGAAGCCCACCTGCAGAGGCTGTAAAATCAGAGAAAGTTGGAACGGGAAGTCCTTCCAGATCATCCTAGGCAGTCTCTACGGCTGTTTACAGGCTTGTGAGGGAAAGTGGAGTTTTCATGGAAAAGAAGTAGTGTTTGTTTTCATTCCATGGAGTTGCTAGGTCGGAATGTTCAAGAAAATATCCTCCTTCCTCTCCTCTTTCCACACCCTTTTGTCTTTTTCAGCCTCATGCCTCCTGTTTCAGAAATTAATTTGTCTATTCTTCTAGCGTTGAGGAATAGATACACATCTCCCTCGAATGAGCCTTTGACAGGGGTGCCAATCAATACAGCCTTAAAGATCACAAGTGGAGGATAGAGGACTAAGAGGTAGGAGAAGTAAACATGGGGGAAATATGGTTGTCAGGACAGGTTCAGCTATTCTGGGGCGATAGAGGCGAGAAGAGTGGCATCAAATGGGAGGGGCCGTGAGGGAAACTTCTGGGGGAGCCGGAATGTTTTAAATCTTGATCTTGGTGGTGGTTACCTGGGTGAATGCATATGTAAAAATTCGTCCATCTGCTACAGTAGAAATGAACACAACATTGTAAATCAACTATACTTCAATAAAGTAAAAAAAAATCATCCAACTCTACACTTAGATTTGTTCACTTTACTGAATGTAAGTTGTAAATTGAAAAAAAGAAAAGGCTGTCAGGAAGTTTCCACTTTGCCTGATTATCTGCATTTGCCTCCTTTATGCTTCCAGGTGTCATACATATCACATAACCATGTGAAATAAACCCCACAATACAATGCTATAATTTTTACCTTAAACAGTAAGATGTATTTTAAGGAAAAGAGCAGAAAGATTGTTTTTTATATTTACCCACATATTTATCATTTTTGAAGATCCTTTTGGGAGATCCAGGTTTCTACCTGTGATCATTTCCCTTCAGCCTGAAGAACTTTCTTAAGTATTTCTTGTAAGTGCTGACAATAAACATTCTTAGTTTTCATTTATATAAAAATGCCTTTACTTTTCCTTCAGTTTGAAATGGGATTTTCACTGGATAAAGAATCCTAGTCCTCCTTTCCTCCCTTCCTCCCTCCCACCCTCCCTTCCTTCCTTCCATCCTTCTTTCCTTCCTTCCTTCCTCCCTTCCTTCCTTCCTTCCCTCCTTCCTTCCCTTCCCCCTCCCTCCCTCCCTCCTTCCTTTCTTTCCTTGTCTCTCTCCCTCCCTCCCTCCCCTCTTTCTTTCTTTCCCTCTTCAGTTTAAAGATATTGTTCCATTTTTTTTCTTTTTCCCCGATGAGAAATCAGCTATGGTCTGTATCATTATTTCCCTGTATATAATTTTGTGTTGTTTTTCTCTGATGCTTTCAAGATTTTCTTTTTATCTTTGGGTTCCAGCATTTTGACTAAGATGTACATAGGTATAGTTTTTATTTATTCTGCTTGGGGTTCACTGAGATTCTTGAATCTGTAAATGTATATTCTTTACCAAATTTGGAAATTTTTTGCATCATTTTTTTCAAAAGTTTTTTTTTTTGTCCCATTCTCTCTATTTTCTCTCATCTGTGACTATAATTACATGTAATATTATTATGTACTATTATTTCCTATTTTCTCACAAGTCTCTGAAGCTTTCTTTATTTTTTTCAAATTTTTTCTCTCTCTTCTTCAATCAGATAATTCTCTTGATCTAACTTCACATTGACTGACTCTTTCTTTTGTTATTTCCAATCCACTGTTATGCCCATCCAATGAATTTTTTATTTCAGATATTATATATTTTTAATTCCAGTATTTCCATTTGATTCTTTTATAATTTCCATTTCTCTCTGGTGATTTTTGGTCTGTTCATTCATTATGAATATATTTCCTTTATATATTTGAGCATAATTGTAATGGCTCTTTTAAAACCCTATTTGTTATTTCTAATATTTAAATCATCTTAGAGTTGGTCTCCCTTGACTGTCATTTCTCTTGTATATGAGTCATATTTTCTTGTCTCTCCTTATGTCTAGTAATTTTAGATTATATCATGCATATTGTGAATAGTATATTGTAGAGACCCTGGATTCTCTTATGTTACTCTGAAGAGTATTGCTTTGTTTCAGCAGGCAATTAACCTGGCCTATCTCAAATTCTAAATTCCCCTGTGTTATGTAGCAATTGAAATTTCTGTTTAGTTCTTTTAGGCTTAGCTGGGCTTCTTGGTATTGGCACAACATATGCTTAGTTTAGGGTTGGCCAAAGATTTGGCCAGAGTTTATATGTAGAATTTGGGGCTTCCCCTCTGTGGCTTTCTTCTTTCCAGTATTTTCCCCTCCACTTTCCAGCTGCTATTGCCCTGAATGTTGTCTTCTGATTACTGAACCAGTGAGGTTTCTACTCAAGTTTTAGTCACTTTCTAGTGGTATGAATTGTGGACTGCCCTCAGGCAAAAGGACATAAAAAATGGGTGATTATCCAAGTGCCAAGCGTTTCCTCTAAATGTTGACCACCAGTTTTTTGCCTGCTTTTAGCTGCTCTCAAATGGCTTCAGAGATTGTTTTTCTGTGTGTTTTGTCCAGAGTTTATAATTGTCACTTTGAGAGGATTGGTCTAATATGAGCTATTCAGCCATTACTAGAAATGGAATCTTGTTGTCTGTTCTTGCCTAATGATCTTATGGCTTGATTTCTTATTTGTTTTATTAAATTAATAATGGTAAACCTGCTGATAAAAAATATTTTCTTTGACATCAGAAATGATTCCAGTGTTAAAAAAGATAGTTAATAGTAATAATAAAAGTAACTTTTAAATCATAACAATAAATATGCTCTAGTACAAAGATCTAAGGATAATGTTTTCTTTGGAAAATTGGATAGTTTCCACAAACAAGGAGCTTTAGAATAATGGAAAAATTTCAAGAATATTTTTCGAGTGATTTTTTTCTCTTTCCATGGAAAAATGAAAAACTCTTTATTTTGCTCACTTCTAAACTTCATCCTTCAGAATTCTCCTTATATTAATTTATACAAAATGTGGGTGCTGAAATAGATTTTAATTTTTGTGGAAAATAATGGTAAACGAGTAGAGTTGGGTCTAAAAAAATAGAGAAATTTCATTACTTTAGATTATTTTAGGGCATGATCTTGGAAGGATTCTCCTTGTCTTTATTTTTGGGGCAACAATAAATGTGCATTAAAAAAAAATCCCATTCTAGCTTTCTGCATATTATTTAACATCATTCTGCAAAAATTCTAATGCTTTGATCTATAATTTCATTTGACTGGTGAGTACTCAGTTCCACATGGAACATTAGAGTTAATACTATTGCTGTGACACAGATAAAGAAAATGCTGAAATCCTTAATGGCTCTGCTCAGCAATGAATCCTGAAGTGCTAAGGCTCCCAGACTTCTCCTGTATTTTATGAGATATGAAATGAGTAGAGCCCTGGTATTTTCCATGGTTAAACTTGCCCAGGAGACAAGGATTTGTGGGCAACTCTACCCCTTGCTTTTAGGGATCACACTTCTTGATCAGCCTCTCCTCCAACACATTCTATATTAATATGAGACATTTATTTTTATTGCATTGTATACAAGCTTGAATATTAACTCCCCCCAATTTTTAGAATGATTACCATTTTTAAAAATAAAATAACATTATTACTATATATGATAAAGTTTATTAATAAAATATATGTAAATAGTATTTTTGAGAAACCAAATACATGTTATTTAATTTTATTTATTTATTTACTTTTTTCTTTTGGCCATACTACGTGGCTTGTGGGATCTTAGTTCCCTGACCAGGGATTGAATCTGGGCCACAGCAGTGAAAATGCTGAGTCCTAACCACTGGACCGCAAGGGAACTCCCACCAGTATTTTCTTATACAATGAAACAGCAAAGTATTGTCTTGAAGCACGTGCTAGGTGGCCTGAGATAACAAATATCGTTTACAAGAGGCAATACATTTACATAAGTAAGGAAGCAAGGGGATAGACATGGTATTATGTGACCACTAAAAAATTTTATACAGGTGCGACTGTCACTATGTCCTGCCAAACCACCAACCCAGGAGAAGCTGGAAGAAGTGTACTCTAAATTATGAAAAGCATCTAACAAAAATGTGAGTCTTTTAGCTTTAGAAAAGCTAAAAAAAATCATATAAATAAACATTTTGTTATTTGATCCAAACATGAAATCTTCATAACTTATCAGTGTGTGCTTTGTTATGCTGCTGATTAAAATTTTTATAAAAATGTTGTTCTGGTTTATGTCATCCTGGATTAATATTTTGTTGCCTTCCCTCATTAAAATTAAACCGAAGGTGCTGGATTTTAGTTGTTTGTTTTTGGCGATTTTAGAGTAAAGAGGAATCTAAAGGTTTCCTTACGAATCTCATGGGAAAGTGCTTTAGTGTAAAAGATAACTGGAGAAAAGGATATTCTCCGAATCAAGTAATTATACTTGCCAAGTAACCGAGTTATTTCCTGGCTCTATATTATGGCATATTGGGTCCCAGACTCTGGGTCAGTAGTTTGGCAGGAGAGTAGGAGTAAGACTTGGAGGAAACTTATTCATGGCTATGTGGGATGATGTCTTATTCTCTTCGTTTCTTGCCGGTGCAAATGTACTGTCTCATCGAAAACGTCTGTTGTCTTTGGCCACTCAGCAGGTGCTCCAAGGAAATATTTTCCTGTTTCATTTTATAAAAATATACTGGCATTGGATAAAGAAAATTAAATAACTTAGGAAGTTTGTGTCTTCAACAAAAGTTATGAAATGAGGGTGAAGAAAGCTTAGGGGAAGCCAGAGAGCAGTGATCTGGCTCCCATTTCCTTAACTACTTATTTTATATGGGTTGTGATGGCCCCATAAGCAAATGGTTAGCCCCCCTCTTCCTCATTTCCTCATTTTCTGTCGATTTGGAACAGATGAAGATGACTTTTATTGATTTATTTTTTAAGATTAATTTTTATTGGGGTATAGTTGGTTTACAATGTTGTGTTAGTTTCTGCTGTACAGCAAAGTGAATCAGTTATACATATACACATATATACTCTTTTTTAGATCCTATTCCCATATAGGACATTACAGAGTATTGAGTAGAGTTCCCTGTGCTATACAGTAGGTCCTTATTAGCCATCTATTTCATATATAGTAGTGTGTATATGTCAATCCCAATCTCCCAATTTATCCCTCCCCCTCTTCCCCCTTAATAACCATAAATTTGTTTTCTACATCTGTGACTCTATTTCTGTTTTGTAAATAGGTTCATTTGTAGAAGGTGAAGTTTAGATAGAATAGAATTGGATTTGCAAGTAACCAACCAGAAAGCACTAACCCCCAACTTTTTCTATTAACCAAAAGAGAAACTTCTGTAAGGCTCCAAGAGACAAATCATTTGAATCAAGGTATAAAATAAAAGTTTGGGAGTAGAACCAGTATTATGCTAATCAGATTCAAATATATTTTAATTTTCCCAGCCCATGTGAAAGCATTTCCCAGAATATCTCAGTGAGACCCATCACTTTCTAAGCCAGCTGTGTGGATGGAAGGTAACCTCATTTCCTCCAGAATGACTGTGTGCCCAATAGCCATCTTCGTGATGTAGCTATTTGGCATTTTTTCCTGTGGTGTAGAGACATCTAGGAAACAAGATGTAAGTCCTCACTTTTAGGACTAATTCTCCAAGTATAAAGAAAGATTCATCTTTAATGGCTGTGGGCACAGATATGCCAAGTAACAAAAAGTAATAAAAAACAGCTAATATATTGAATACTCACAATTCGTGTGTATTAGGTCAAGCACTTTACTATCTCATTCAGTCTTCATACCTCAAGAGTAACTATCGCTATTATGCCTATTTAAAAATGGGGACACTGAGGTTTGAAGAATTTGCCTGATATCAGACAGCTAATATGTAGAGTACTCAGCTTTTAATTCTAGGGCTGCCCTTCTGCAAAGCTCTTTTCAGTAACGGTCATTTCCTACTATTTATTTATCAATGAAATTTATCAAATTCAATTGACTTGTGGATTCATCAAATTAGTCAGGATAATATGATTACTGTAGGGAGTCCTGTTGGATGAGTCGGTTTATATGGAGATAGAAAAAAGTTACTCCTATGAGCCAAATTGCTTTGTTTAATTTAGATGTTCACTTACATGCAGATGGTAGGTAATCTGTAGTGCAGTAGTTCAAGGTATGGTCTGGAGACCCCTGGAGGTCCTTGAGACATTTTCAGGAGTATGTGTGATCAAACTTCTTTTTATAATAAGACTAAGACTTTATTTGTTTGTTTCTTTTTTTTTCTTTTTTTTCATTCTCTCAGGAGTGTACAGTGGACTTTTCCAGAGGGCATGTGATGTGTGATATCACAATAGATTGAAAGCAGGAGATGTGAGAATATATTTGCAGTCTATAAAGCTAGACATTAAAGGAGATTTATAAAAAGATAAAAACAATGCCACTCTTCTCACTGAAAAATTTTTTGTTTTGGAAAATGTAATTATCTTGCATATATATATATATATATATATATATATATATTTATGTTAACATTTAATGGGCTTATTTTTATTTTAAAATAAATATTTTAAAAATTTTCAGTTTTAATGTTTATATGGTAAATATCAATAGATATAACCCACATAACGGAAAGCTTATTGGGGTCATCAATAACTTTTGAGATTGTAAAGGGGCCTTGAGATCACAAGGTTTGAGAACCACTGCTCTCGTGTAATGTAAAATTTAAATGGAAAGGGATGTTGGGTTTAACTGTTAAACATATTCTTCCTTTTCTTTCTATTCCTTTCTAGCAGAGTAACTTGTAAGGTACTGAATCTTGAAAGAAATTTCTCAGTGCTAGGTGGCTGTGGAGTCGCATTTTCCTGGTATTGCAGATACCTTTCTGATGATCTTCCCAGCTCACCATGCTTCTCCTAGTGACGGGACCCTGGCAGCCTATTTGTGTTATGGATACCAAGCCCTGTTGCTGTTGATTAGAACAAGGTAAACCTAAGCTTAGCCAATTAGAGTCTCACTCCCAGAAATTTGGTGTTGGGATTCAGAGACAGCAGTAAATTTTTCTTTATGGGCTGAATTGAGTTGGTGAAAACTCAAGCTGAGGCAAATCACCCAGAGAAAGACCATCTGAAGAGAGAGACGAGACAGGTGTACTAAGAGAAATAAGGAGAAGTGGAGAAGTCCCCAATGGCTTCCTGGGTCTTTGCTCTAGACCCTTCTGAAGCATGGCTGCCTTCGTGCCCCTGGGTTTTATGAACTACCCCTGTAACGTTAGAATAAAATTTCCCTTTCAATTAAGCTAGCTCAAGTTGATTTCTGTTATTGTTAACCAAGCAGATCTTAGGCACTCAATTTCTGTAAAGCTGAAATTCTTGTGAAGGCATTACTCTTGTTTAAAGGTGCAATGGAAAACATCTCAGAAAAAAATTGAAAATAATTTCTTGTAAGAGAAAGAATAGGAACATTAATTAGGAAATATATCAAGTTGTCCCTATTTAAAACTTTAGCAACGCTTACAGGTGTCACCCTCTTCAGAAGGGCAAGTAAAATGTGGTGGACAGCTAATCTGCCAGTGAAATCAGGGAGCATCTGTCTTTTGCTGGCTAATCTAGTTACCTAGTCCCTGCTGTGCTGAATTGGAGTGTGGGTGTGTGAGTGCACATCAGATACATCTTCTGGCCTGTTACAGAGTCCTGGCCCATACTGCTCGCTGCACGACAGGCCAATCAACCGAGATGAAGTGTTGGGGCAAGGAATAGCAACTTTATTCCAGAAGCCAGAAGACCAAGAAGATGATGGACTAATGTCCCGAAGAACCACCTTCCCCAAGTTAGAATTCAGGCTTCTTTTACACTAAAGGGGAGGGGGTAAAGTCCTGGTTCCAGCCAGACTCTGGAGGGGATGTGTTCATTTTTTCCTTCCTGCAGCCATTCACTAGTGGGTTCTGGTCAGGATGTTTCCTGTGAGCTGAACAAAGGTATTTTAGCTTAACGCTCATTACCTGGGAGGCAGGGTTCCCAGAGATGGGCCATTCTGTATAATTTAAACTTACAGGAAACATCCCTTTAGTGATTAACTTGTAACAGAATAATACAAAGGTTCTTCCCTATTACATACCACTTCATTTTTTAAAAAAACTTATTTATTTATTTTTGGCTGCGTTTGGTATTCATTGCTGTGCGCACCAGGGCTCAAACCCATGTCCCCTGCATTGGCAGGCAGATTCTTAACCACTGCACCACCAGGGAAGTCCCCCACTTCATTTTAATATTACCATTTTAGTTTTTACTAAACACTGTAGGGCCACTTCTGTCATGTTTACCACTGTATCCCCACAGACTTGGAACAGTGCCTGGCATAGTGTGGGCGCAGTCAATGTTTGTTGAGCAAATAAATAAATGATCATTTTAAATAGTCATGAGGAGGATCACTAGACCAAATATTATGTGAGTTTGTTTTATCTTTTTTGGCCATACCACGTGGCTTGTGGAATCTTATTTCCCCAACCAGGGATTGAACATGGGCCCTCAGCAGTGAAAGGGTGGAGTCCTAACCACTGTACTGCCAGAAAATTCCCGAGTTAAAATCTTATTAAGACTTTATTTTGATTTTTAAAGTTCAAGTTTGAAATGCAATTTTCACTGAGGAAAACAAAAATCTTTTCTCTCATCAGGAGCTCTTTGTTAGCAAGCCTCTCTCTCTGGCATACCTTCCAGACTCTTACTGCTAGAAACAGTATCACTCTTTTCCTTGTCTCTGATCAATCCTAACAGAGTTTTCTTCTTTTTAAATCCCTGAAGTCTGGGTAGCTTTCTAGTGATAAGAGGCCATCCTGGCTTGCACAATGAGGAGTAGCAGAAGCTTAAGATGGAATGAGCAACTGAAACCAGATCAAGGAGAGATTCAAGGCCCAGGTTGAGGAGTTTGGGCTTTATCTTTTGAACATTAGGATGCCCTAGAAGAGGACTGTAAGTTCTCCCACTCCATGAGTTCTTCTTACCTGAAGAAATGCATCTTTTAGGAAGATTCATAAGGCTTCAGTGTGCAAAATGGATTAGAAACAGAACCCGTGGCCAGGAGATCAATAAGGAGCTATTATCATGGTCTGGGTATGGAATAATAAAGATACTGTTTAGTTCCTTCTGACTATGACTGTGATAAAAGGTGCTTGGGAGTCTTCAGGTATCTTTAGAGTACAGAAGGAGAGGCAATATTAGGCTTCTTTTTTTGTCAAGACCTCTATGCTTTGAGCATAGTGTAGGCAGGACATGTAGTGGGATTTAGGAGTAGATATAATTGTATAGCTTGTATAGCTTGTATTTGTAAAGGTTTCATGCCTGCATGCCATTGTTCCTGTTATTCCACCTTTCTGGAATGCCATCATTCTCATTCTCCTCCAATTGAAATCCCCTTCATCCTGTAGATCCACTTTCTTTCTGTCATCTTCCCTGATCTGCAGGTCAGAATTATGGTCTCCTTCCTCCCGCCTTCCACAGAAGGAGCTCGTTTCTTCAATAGGCACTTACTCCGTTATGCCTCGTATGATGTTCATCTCCCACTTGGATGCAGACTCCTAGAGGGAAGGGACCATGATGGACCCAACCTTGGGTGCCCCACAGTGGCGATTCCATGGCTTTGCACTTAGGCGAGGATGAATTTCATTCGTATAGCATGACTTTGAGGCATTTTAGAAATGAAGGCCGAGTTTTGCTTATATTCTTGGTAGCTGAGAAGCCATTAGATGAAGCATTTTATTTATTCACAGTGGTCACAATATTGCCAAAATGTAAACAATTTCAGTTAAGGTTGTGAAAATAATATACTCTGTGTTCACACCTATAGTTTCCAACCTACTGGGCAGCCTTGAATGACTTGCATGGTTATGCTCTTCCCTGAATGTTAACTAAACACCAAGATTACAGGGTAAACCTTTAAGTGACTGATTCACAGCTGAATCCCACCTATTCAAGCTCCCTGCTTCTTTGGGAGATTAAATGACGTGTAATTTAACTGGGTGGGTCTAGCATGTCTTACAGTAAATGGTGTGCATGTTGGAAAGCTTCATTAGTCAGCTCTAACATCTTGACTACACCCCTCAAAATGTAAGTGATTAGGACTCATTCAGTGAAATGAATTGGTACACAGCAGTAAGTTCATGACTCACACGGCATGAATGCCATTTACAAGGTTTTAACAGAGGAAGAGGAGCCAACAGAGGTAACGACTTTGAACTTGGGTTTCTATAGTCTTTCATCCAAACATTGTGCCTTAAAATACTTTGCTCCTCCAACACAATCCCTCAGCATATAAATACAGCTCCTGCCCCTTCTGGGTGGGGAGGAAGTGGATGCAGAGTCTACTATGAGGTTGGGTACACAGTGGAGGCCCGGTGCTGCACTCATTTGCCTCTTGGATACAGAGCTCCTACCTCTTCTATATAAGACTGAGGAAACTTACATTGTGCAGCATTATTCAGTTATATTCAAACTCACTTCTTGGGAAGTGACAAACACGAACGAGAGAAGACTGTTAAATGACAAGGCTGAGATGGCAGAACACCCTGGGAATTAGAAGCAGAGACCACTTTCTCCCTGGAGGTCAAAATTTCCTCCTACCCCAGGGGAGGGGAAGGCACTGGAAGTCCGGCCTCCTGTATCTCCTGCCTTCTGTAGGAGGCTTGGGCTGCTTCTTTTTTTCTCAAATCTGGGATGTTTTAGGGATCAGGTAACACATGAGCACAGAAGAAACCCATTGAATTGTCTTTTAGAAGCAATTAATGCCTGGTGGTCCACGACTGCTTCACCGTCATAAACTCTATACCATGCACAGGTTGTAGGCAGTTGGGTCTTCTGTGGAAGTGGTTAGATGAGGCCGAGGGGACAGGTATTCGCTCACTTCTGCAATTTGGCAACAGCAGTGGTGTCCACCGCTGAGAAGACCCTCAACATTCCTTTGGGTTTATTAGCCTGACCACCATTTTGTTCTCAGCTTAGCAGAACAATTGGAACAGCTGCTGCTGCTTTTAAAGAGCTATTACTATGAAGATTCTTATTTAAATTATACTCAGCAAATTATGAACTGTTATCTCTATTTTTCTACTGACAGTTACATTCTGCCTTTCAAGAGGTCTTTTTTAGGATTAAGGGTGGTAATTTGGCTCCTCTAAAAGGAATTTTTATAAGGTGATAGCCTCTAAATTTAATGTGGTTTGTAGTATAGATCTTCCTTGACTTATGATGGGGTTATGTCCTGATAATCCCATCGTAAATTGAAAATATCCTAAGTCAAAAATGCATTTAATACCTCTAACCTACCACACATCACAGCTTAGCCCAGCCCACCTTAAACATGCTCAGAGCACTTCCATTAGCCTACAGTTGGGCAAAATCCTCTAACACAAAGCCTATTTTATAATAAAGCATTGAATATCTTGTGTAATTTTAAAAAAATCGAGTCTACTCAGCAAATTATTTAGTCCAGAGTGGCATAAAATATTCATGGAAGACATTCATGAAAAATATGTTCATTAGCTTATTCTAAGCATCATTAATTCATCTATTCATGCTGGTATGAACTCAAGCAATATTTCTTGAGGGCCTGCTATATTCCAGACACTGTTCTAGGTTCTGGGGATAAAGCAGAGGACACATAAGAAATTAGCCCAGAGGAACCTTGAAGTGCACAGTTCATAAATCAAAGACAGATGAGTGACAGTCTAGTTTGACTCCCTATTTTACAAACGTGGAATCTGAGACTGTCCATCCTTTGGGGATTGTAGTTATGGGTAAAAAACATTAACATGGGCAGCCAGTAGGATGGGGTGGGGATCCCAGCCAATAACAAAGTGCAGTAGCTGAAGAATCATTTCCTTTAGACTGAGCCAAGTTTAGAATAAGAAGTATGCATCTCCTCTTATCTGTGAAGCTATAATTCCTTTTTCAAAGCAGAAGGGACAAATTGTATATTAATGTTAATACAAATGCTCAAATAGCATTTAAATAACATCTTGTAAGTGGCTACTAGAAATCTAGCAAAGTGTTTTTATCTGTATTATCTTATTTAATCCTTCCACCATTGAATGGAATAGCGATTATAATTCTCATTTTACAGATGGTGCAACGGAGTCTAAGAGACTTTAATCTGCTGAATAAGTGATGGGGCCATGCTTTGGAAGCAGGTGTTCTGACGCTACTCCCCATGCTGATCATACTATGCTGTACTGTGCTCTTACCACTGGGCATCGGTTAATTCATTTATTTGACAGTTTTTGAAGGCCTATTACAGGCCTGGCACTGTGCTAGGCACCCTGACAACACAGAAAAAAAACCCAACAACAACAGAACCTGCCTTCAAATGATCTGAAAATTATAATACAGTGTGATAAATGCTATGATGCAGGTATGCCTGGGGTGTAGGGAGCTCAGAGGAGGTTCATTGCCCTGGTGCTGAGGTGGCTGAAGAAAACTTCTGAAGGAAGTGACCCCCGAAGCAGGGAGTTACTTGCTGAGTGGGCAGTAGTCAGGTAAAGAAAGGGTGAGTGCAGGATGTCACAGGCAAAGGGACCAGTTTGGGTAAATGCATGGGGTCTGAAGCATGAACAGTGCAATTAGGGAACCAAGAGTAGACTGATGGGTGGCAAGCTCAGGGCTTGAATAAGACTGATGCAGAATCTCTTATTACCAATGAGTTGACTGTTGAAGACCGTGCTTTTAAATCAGTTTAATGGCCCCAAAGATTTTGTTCTCCAAAGAGCTTTTTCATGGCGACATCGCTGCCCTCAACTCAGAGCTATGGGTCAGGCGTTTTCTGACCCCCCTGAAAAATGTGCCAACAGTCTGAATAAGATTCCCCAGTAGGATCAGAA
The DNA here is from genome assembly GCF_009873245.2 of Balaenoptera musculus. NCBI lineage: Eukaryota > Metazoa > Chordata > Mammalia > Artiodactyla > Balaenopteridae > Balaenoptera > Balaenoptera musculus. Next base: position 69,935,918 of record NC_045796.1, on the reverse strand, counting down.
AACCTGACCCTAGAATCATCAACAATCCATTGTTCCTAGAATGTCAGATCCTTTCCTGGGCTTCTCTGATCTCCTTGTGGAAGGTTTCACTTTGGAGTTGCTGGAAAGAAGCCTGAACCCTCTGTGAAGTGGCAGCAAGCTGGTTTCTAACAGGAAGTTTATGATCAAATGACTTGTTGCTGTCCAAAAGCAGCATTTGTTGGTTTGATGTTTTCTATTATTCACTATTCCTTTAGGATTTGCGATGTCCAAATGTATTCTAAAATATGCAAAATTGAACATTTCAAACCTTCTAAATCAGCAGGGGATACTGAATCCTTGTATCCACCCAGTGGATGAGCCAGACTGTAAAAGCTGGCTTTGCCTGCATCTGAAAAATGCATTCTATCTTTGTCATAGCCATGGAAGCATCAAACTAATTTTGGTTTTCTGATTTCAATTTTAAGAACCCTCAGTTGGCCTAGTTATACTCACCCTTAATTTTTAAGGCAAAGTCTTTTCATATATGATCCTTAGCTTAGCCAGATACGGGGGAAATGAATAAAAAGCTCTGTTAGAAAAGGGTTAAAATCTGATTCAGCAATCCCACTCCTGGGCATATATCTGGACAAAACTATAGTTTGAAAAGATATGTGTACCCCAGTGTTCATAGCAGCACTATTCACAATAGCCAAGACATGGAAACAACCTAAATATCCATTGACAGACTAATAGATAAAGAAGATGTGGTATATATATGCAGTGGAATATTACTCAGCCATAAAAAAGAATGAAATAATGCCATTTACAGCAATGTGGACGGACCTAGAGATTATCATACTAAGTTAAGTAAGTCAAAAAAAGAGAAAGACAAATACCATATAATATCACTTATATATGGAATCTAAAATATGACACAAACGAACTTATCTACGAAACAGAAACAGACTCACAGGCATAGAGAACAGACTTGTGGTTGCCAAGGGAGAGAGAGGGTGGGGGAGGGATGGATTGGGAGTTTGGGATTAGCCGATGCGAACTATTATATATAGAATGGATAAACAACAAGGCCCTGTATAGCACAGGGAACTATATTCGATATTCTTTAATAAACCATAATGGAAAAGAATATGAAAAAGAATATATATATGTAAAACTGAATCACTTTGCTGTACACCAGAAACTAACACAACATTGTAAATCAACTATACTTCAATAAAATAAATTTTAAAAAAGAAAGGAAAGGTTTAAAACCTACAGTAGAGTTGATCCACACCCTTTCTCTCAGACTCTCACATTGAGATCCAGAATACGTGTTGAACAGAAGTGTTGCCAGAGCTTCTCAGGAAGAAGGTAAGAAGAAGACTAAAATGACTCCAGGGCCATCCACTTTTCTCTTTTTATGATCCATAAAGGGACTTGCCTGACAAGCCCTCATAGAAAATAGCTTATCCAAAAGGTGGTAAATCATCTAAACTCATCCTAATCCTGTAGGAGGGAAGGGTTGACTAGTCCTGTTATGGCCTTCTCATATTTTTGGTGTTTTTATTGGGTGATTATAGGAACCACATATATAGGCAAATGTACTCTGAATTTTGGTCACCTTTCTGCTGTATAGTGTCATAATCCTAGAAGTGGTCCTTTAAACTTTAATTGCCTGGATTATCTCAACTGAAAGAGGAGGATAATATAATTGAGTCACCACCCAGGGTTATTGAAAAAGTTTGCAATAAAAGTCACTCTTTAGGTAACGCTAATTCTTGGGTTGGAATCACTCTGCTGTTTGTCCTGCACTCTTTCATTACCAAGGCACTGTCTCCTTTAAATTTTTGTCCTTGAAACATTGACTATATCAGCTGGAATTAGGTTAGGCTGCATATAACAGTAAAACCCCAAACAACAGAAGATTCAATAAGTGAGGATTTTACTTTTCTCTCATGTACGTGAAATCTGGAAGTAGGCAGCTAGGCTCCACAAACATCAGAAACATAGAGAGACCTTGTATCTTTCTGTCCCACTCTTATAGTCCAACATTTTCATTCTCAAGATCACCTCATAATCTAAGATCATTGTTGGGAGGCAAGGCATCATACCTGTGATGCAGGCCAGAAACAAGAGGAAAGACAGAAGGACTAACTGTCCTGCTGAGACAGTTCCCTTGAAGCAGGATACCCAGAAGTCTCAAACAGTTCTTCCGCTTTGTCTCACTGGCCAGAACTTGGACATGTGACCATACCTAGCTGCCAGAGATGCTGGGAAATGTGACTTTTAGGCTGGCTGTCTTGCCATCCTAAATAAAATTGGGGCTCTGTTACTAAGGGGGAAGGAAAGAAGTGGATGTAGGGATAGGGAACTAGAACTCTTTGCCTTAGTCTATTGCTTTAATATCCAAACATCCATGTGCATCATTCTTAAATATTAAACACTCATTCTAAATAGATCCTCAAGGAAATGGGAAGCTAGGATTGGATATATGTTTGGGTTGGATTTTGAAGGCAATAAGAATCCAGTTACTGTTAAAGATGGAACACTGGTAGTTCTTGTTACCTGTTGGGGGGAAGAATTACATAATTGATCACCTACGCAAGTCTTTGGGAGTGAGCGGCTATTGCACGAAGTCACTGTAGAGACCACATGAAGAATCTAAGACTTGTGGGTTTGTCTTACTGCTCCAAAGTACCCTGAAGAACTTAAAGAAAGAAAATAACAGCTCAAGTTTTAAATTCTCAGCTCAGTGACTGAACAGAAGACCAAAAAACTTCTAAGGTTGTCCGGAAGAATTTTTTTTTTTTTGGCTTGTAGCAAAGGATTTATGTAGCTGAAAGTCATATTCAGAGTCTAATCCTGTGAATTGCTGAATTACAGTATAGTTTGAATTTACAGTCTTGCCATCTCTCTCAAGTAAAAATTAGGGCACGGACAGGGAAGAGTGGGACCCATAGAATTGGAATGAGGACATTGAGGTGAGCTGGATGACTGAAAACCAAAATCACAAACTGTATTTTTGGCACCAATTACTCAGTGTTTTTAATCTGTAGACAACAGAATCCACACTGGCTAATAAGGCATGACTCAGAAGGATGCACAACTTACGCTCACAATCTTTTTGCCATGTCCTAGTTATATGACCTCACCTAGCTGCAAGGGAGGATGGGAAATGTAGTCTTTAGCTGGATTGCCATGTGCCCAAATAAAACTTCTATTACCATAAAAGGTAGAATGAATATGGGGGAGACAGTCAATGGTATTTCTGTTAACTAAGTCAAAGAATGCAGAAAGAGGAGCAAGTTGGTAAGGGAGCTGTGGGCAAGCAGAAAATAAGTCTGGGTTGGGAAGTATCAAGTCTAAAAGCCTGTGGCACATCTATTACGAGATGTCCATTAAGATGCATAGGGGAAGCAATCTTACCCAGGGAGAATTTAGAGAGAGAAAAGAGGTCCAAAATTTCAGGATGAGGTGGAGGAAGGGGAGTCTCTGAAAGAAAATAGTAAAGAGCAGACAGGAAAAGGTACCTGTCTCACAAGTCAAGGAAAGGGTTTAAGGAAGGAGGCAGTTATCAAGAGTGACAAAGGCTGCTGAGAAGACAAGTAGAGAAAGGGTGGAGCAAAAGTCATTTGATTTGTCCCTTGTTGACTCAGTGGAGAGATGGGGGCTGAAGACAAATTACGGTGGGTTGAGCTGTGGGTAGGAGGTGAGGAAGTGGAGGCATGAGGACTAGAGAGGCAGCCAGAAAAGGGCAGCAGGTAGGGTGAGAGAAAGTTTATTTGGGGGATAGGAACTCTTGATCACATCTGCAGGCTGAGGGTGTGGATTCAAGGGAGGAGAGATTGAAATGAAGAGAAGAGAGAGAATACTAATTGTGTGGTATTTGCGTGGTAGATGGGGTGATGGAGAGACTTGCTGAGATGGATCTGCCCATGGAAAGGGGTAGGGCTGCCTCTTTCCCTGGAACAAAAAGGAAGATGATAACAATTGGTAAAGGAGATGAAGATACTGAGAACTTGCAAAGAAGTCTGACAAGTCTTTTCAAATTTCTACCGATATCTGAATTATGGAGCTTGATGCTGGTGCATTTTCAGTGTCTGATAGGCACTCAGATACACACGGAGACTGAGGTTTAAGCAACTCAGTTCCCCAGCACAAACTCCAGTTTGACCTGAGGATGATCTCCTTTCCTGAAACTCTGCAAGCAGGACATATATCAAAGGAGAGGCTCAGGAGATCTCAGAACAAATCCCAGGATGTAAGAAAGGGCAGAAGCAGCAGCAACGAGTGCTTTCTTCAGGAGGCACCTTTGGTTTATCAGACCGTACCAGCTGGCCCTTGCAGAGCTTTGAGTGCCAGGGACTCAGTGACCCCGAGGCTCATCCTGGAAAAAAGGAAAAATTGGGATCTTCCCAAGAAGAAATCTCAGCAATGGACTAAATTCATTAAATGGAACTTAAAAAAAGTTTCTGTTGTGGACGGTAAAATCATTATTGGAGGCCATCAGAGAGCTTCCATGACTCACTGTTTAATGATTTCCAGCAGTATTACAAAGGATTTAAAAGTAAGCTTGGAGCTATTGAGAACAAATAGTGTGCCAAGAATATGAGAGTGGTTTGGGTTTTGGACTCTATGAAAACTGTATTGTTAATTTAGAGAAAAAATATAGACTGGATTCCTCAGGCTCTGGAAATCTGTTATTTTCCTAATGTTATTTGCCTTGTCTCAGCAAGATATTTGATATTTAAAAAAAGGCTGAGCAGAGAGAGGTAGCTGTGTAAAATCTTGTGGATCAGATCGTCTCAGAAGAGATAAGAAGAAAAAACTTACAGAGACTGGGTGAGTCATAGAGTAGAAAAGGGGAAAGGAAAGCAGAGTAAAGTGGAAGGAGAGGAAAAGGAATGGTGGTCCTTTCCCCTAAACCCAGATATGTTAGATGTTTTGCAAAAAGGGCCATAATTATTTCCCTCCCTAAATCTATGACCCTTTTGCAACGTAACTTTGCAGTTCCTCCCATGAAGAGATGGTGACTGTTTTCCTGCCCCTTGAATTTAGCTGAACTTGTGACTTGTTTGGCCATCAGAATTTGAGGGAAGTGGATTCTGTTCATTTTAAGCTTAGGCCTCAAGAGTTCTTGCACACTTCTGCTCTAACTCTGGAACCTTGCTGAGCTCTCTAAGAACAAGCCTAGGCTAGCCTCCTGGATGATGACAGCCTAATTGTCCCCTAGCCTCGGCCGACAGCCAGTCAGCCCCAGAAACAAAGTCACCTAGCTAAGAAGCAGCATGAATGAGCTCACACAAGAACAGAAAGACAACCCAACTGAGCCCAGCCCAAGTTGCTGATTAATCCACAGAACTGTGAACGACATAATTGACTATTGTGTGAAGCCACTAAGATTTGGAGTGGTTTGTAACACAGTGAAAGCTAACCGAGACACCCCTGTGCTCTTGGGAAGGTAGTGGAGTAGGGGAAGAGCAAAGAAGATGAGAGATGGAGGTTGGGAAATCATGTCATAATGAATTGTGCTCTGATATAAACATGAAGCAAGATTAAAATTGACAAGAGAAGAACTGACCACCCATAGCTGTCTGTTTTCTAAGCTTTTCCGTCCTCCATTTTCTAGTATCAGTACCCGGCCTTTCTCCCGTACACATAATGAGCTGTATGCTGCTCAATCAATCTGACTCTTCATGTGAGCTCTGGGTGGGGTTTGTCTTAGAGCTACGACAAAACAAAACAAAACAAAAAACAAAAAAGAAAACGCTGCTGTCTCTGCTGTCTTAAGCAGGCTTTTCTCTGGATGGCTTTCTGAGGTCTGTGGTCAAGTTATAGCTCTGTAAAAAGTTGGTGGCTCAGTGATCTAGACAGTGGTAGGAGCTTTTAATTGTTCATCAATGTTTATTTGGGAAATCTGAGGGGTTTCTTTCTTAGTGTTCCATCAGAAACTCAGTTAACACCACGCAAATCCTTCTGAGGTAATTCATGGCTCTTCTAAATAAACAAGTTTGCTCTTATCCCATTTTTCTGCTCAGCATGTTATTTAAAAATTTGTTGAGGTACTTCTGGAAGCTTAAATTTGTTTCCTTTTGCTAGGCAGGAGCTTTAATTGGAGACAGCTCTGTTGTGAGGTGTCTTCCTACTGCCCCATCAGCCCAGGGTTCTGAAGGTTCCTCCCAAGAGAGGGACTCCATGCTGCTCCTGGAATCCTGACGGCAGTTGTAGGACATACAAGCTCTATAGAGCTTCTCATCTCAGGGCCTCGGAGCCCCAGCAAAGCTCCAGGCATTCATGCAGCTGCACTGGCATTTTCAAAGCACTCTGCCACCTTTGATTTAAGTTACAGCAGGGCTTTGGGAGTTAGATAAGTCTTTGCCTCGTTTTTCCCATTGGAAGGTATTTGCTAAGAAAGATGAAGGGGACCTTGCCTCTCAGATGGAGCTGGGGTGGGCGGAGGCAGCAAGGCATGATGCGAAGAGGGTGAGCTTTAGGGTCGGACAGCCTGGGGCTGAGTCCTGGCTACTCCTTCCTGACCACGTGTAGGACATTGGGCAAGTTACTTACCCCTTTGAGACTCAGATTTCTGATGTGTAAGTGGGAACAATAACATACACTTTAGAGAACTGTGTGACATTAAAAAAATGAGATTATACATGTATGTAAAATGGCTGGCATATAATACGTACATAATAAATGGCAACTACTGTCATTATGAAGAATGATATAGGGGCTGGGAGTTTCTTTTAAGATACATTGTAGTTTTCTACACTCCTTAGGCAAAAGCAATTTGAGTCCTGGTCCTAGGGAGCTCACATCACCCACCTCTCCGCCTCCCTCACCCCTACCTCCCAGCTCTCCCTCAACCCCATCCACAGCTCTGATGAATGATCCAATGTGTTATTTCCTCCTTCTTTGCTTTTGGTACGGGCTTTCTTCTCTTTCCCCTGCCAAGGAACTCTCCCTCCATTCCTGATTCAGGAAGTTCATTATCATGGTGTCCATTGGTTCTCGTGGTTTCTACTCCAACTGTGGTCAAGCTGTGACTTTCAAACTTGAAGATTTCCTTTCTTTCCAGCCTGGACATCACTCTGACTGAGACGAGCACATAATTTCCTTTTGCTCACATTGACAAGTTACGCACTGCCCCCAACCTTTCCCACGGCATGGCACACAGAGACAACGATAACGTTTGTAGACAAAGGGTGTGTGTGTGGGTAACAGACAAGGCTGCTTATGGATGGAGCCCGGTCCAACTGCCCTGAGGAGCAAACATTGTCCATGGCACATTTCTAATGAGGGCTGGGAAACTGCGTGCTGTGGACCATGAATTCCTTCATTCAGTAGACTTATCTGGTGGCTCTAGCAATACAGCAATGGACAGAACTCATTTTCTGCCCTTGCGGAGCTGTATTACCTTAGTACGTGTGTTAATATGGAGTGCTGAGGTGGCAAAATATAGTAGAAAGAAGTTGGTCTCCAAGAAATCCGTCAGTCTTGGGTCAAATTCTGGCTCCTCCACTTGCTAGCTCTGTGAACTTGAGCAAATTAACTAACTTCTCTGATGTTTAGTTTCTTATTTAGTAAAATGGAGGTCGCAAATCTCCTTGCAGGCTTGCTGGTAAGGAAGAGGTGGAGTTTACTGAGAAATATTAGTTTTAGTCCTCATGCATAAATAGGGATATTTATCTGCAAGTGGCCAGTTGAGTACTTTCCAAAATGCCTGAACATGTTCTGAATGATTATTGCACATTTCATATTATCATTAATGAGTATTAGAGTATAAATGATATATCACCTCTCACTCCAATTTGGAGAAGTATTTGTGATTACAAACTAGAATCATAGCTTGTTCTCTTCACTGATGAATAGTTCCTCTGTCCTCACTATGTGTCAAGATAACGTCCTCAGCTTTGAGGATGTCATGGTCTGGGTTAGAGTAGGGGCTCAGAGACCACTTAGCCAGTGGAGAACCAAGAACTAGAAAACTCAGGGATCCCGTTTTCCAGTTTTATGATTCTCTCATCAACTCATGGTGTTATGCTGTGAGTTACAGAAGAGACAAAGATAAATAGGATGTGTCCTTGCACTTCTGCAACCTGTCAACCTGACTAAAGATATTTAAGCAACTTTACTTTGATGAACTAAATTAGCAGCATTAATTTCTCTAGTAACAGGGAGGGTATTTTGGGGAGGCATATCTCAAGTTAAAATGAAAAATATTATGGATTTGGAATTATCCTAAATATTTCTTTGAATTTAAAAAAAAGATCTGACTTCCAGTTACAAATGGCCGGATCTCTCTCCAAGGGCTTGATATTCTTATCGTCCATCTGTTTCTCTATCTCTCTGTACACACAGACATAAACACAGATGCACTTGAGCTACTGCTAAAGGTCACATACAAAAAGTTTGCAGTGAGAAAAGAAAAAGTAGGTAAAATACATGCATTTTGTTTTTTAGCTTACTATTTTAAGGGCTCATTCTTTAAGGGAAGGCCATCGCTCTGCTTATAATCCAAGAATCTGAGAGTTTTGTATTTTACACAAGATCTATGTTCAACAAATCCTCTTTGCTTTCTGTTCAAGGCAGAGATTTTATTTACAGTAACACTGAAGTCATACAGGACTAATAGAAAAATCAGTCTTTAACTTGCAAGTTGTTCATTTCTTGTTACCAATATTAATTGGCATTTGGTCTTCATATATGAAAACTTGGCACTTTGTATTTTCACAGTCAAATAATTAAGTTGAATATATGATAACTTCTCTGAGAGAAAATAAGTGAGTTTTCATTTCTCATACTCACAGATGAAGTACAGTAGCAGAGACAGGAAGCTGTAGGTCTAATTTTTCTCACAAACTGATGAAGGCTCAAGTGAGATAATACCTGATTTATAGCTTAAGACCTAAAGTTTACATAGGAAAAAATATCTTGGGTTTTTTCTCTTTTTTAAAATGTGGACAAGACAATGAAATGTGTTAGTATGTAAAACACTTAAAACAATGTCCAACAGATATTAAGTGTTTAATAAATGCTAGCTATTATTATTAAGAGAAAGTATTTTCAAAAGTACATATCTGTATACAAATAAAAGATACTATGGAAAACTGCTCTTGAGGAAATCTTACAGATTTCATAATATTTTATACCGCACATCTTTCAATGATTTTATAATGTGAAACAACATTCTGACCATGTTTGAAAAAGACATATCTAATTTCTTAGTTGGTTTCTAAGGACCAATGTGTTTCTGATCATCGAATTAGAAATTGTACAAGAAATACAGTGGAAACAAACAGTTGATGATACCATGGGTGACGTTACTGTCTCAAAAGCACAGGAGACGAAAACTACAACAATTGAAAGCTTGGTTTGCTGAGACTCCTCTTGCTTTCTTTTTGTCACCCACTATGTCCCCCTTGTGTTAACCAAAGATCAAGTGTAGAGATTAAGGGAAGCAGTTTCTTTGACCCATCTTCAAGTTTGGAACCATAAAGGGAAAAAATCCAAGTCAGAGAAATTTCAGTTACATTTGTTTTCAAGTGCATATTTATGTCCTATGTGCCATAAAGCAGAATTATTAGATTAAAAAAATTTTCAGAAGGTTGAGGCAAAATAGTATTTTGTGGTGTGTGTGTGTGTGTGTTTATTGATGGAGTGGGTAGGTGACAGAGTATGGGAAAGGATAGAACTAATGGATTTTAGACAACACACCAACAGGACTTTATTCCTAGGGCTGATGGACATCTGACAGATTGGTAAATATCATTGCGCGGAAACATTTTCAACCAAGGCATTTGTGGAAAAGGAAATGCAATAATTCCGTCAAACAAAAGAAATTTCTATTTAATGTCTGGGAGCTTCTAATTAACTTCAGGCAATCAAAGGGATTTCTTGGTGCGTTTAGATAACTGCAGTCTGACTTAGATGTTTAGCATAACTTTGATTTGCAGCAGTGGAAAGCAAACTTGGTGGAAAGCCAAATTGGTATAAAATTCTCCTTTACCATCATCGTTGTCAATCATGTTATCTCATCAAAGGCCAGGTTCTTCTCTTGGTTGTTTCTTGTTTGCTCCCACTCCCTTCCCTTCTGGTTTCTTTCTTTTAGAGGACATCTCTTTGGATGTTAATGTAGCCAGCAAAGGCACAGTGAGAGGGAGCTGGAAAGAGAAGAGGAAGAGAAAAACAGTGAGCCAGGGAGTTTCTAGAGCCTTGAGAAAACTTTGGAAGCAGCCTTGGCACACTCTTAAGAGTTGAACAAGCATTGTGACCATATCCGTACCACTGAGATCCGCACTGCCCTTAACCTCTATTGTCTCCTCAGACACAGTGAGCTCTGCATAGATGTTTATTGATAGATTAAGCAAGGAGTCATGATTGCCCAAGCCCGTAGTGTGAATAAAAATGAAACTTTCTGGGAATTTCTGCAACGCAGGGCAAGTTGAACTTGCAAGACCTCAAGGAGCCATATCACCCTAAGATTTTTTTTTTTTTTTTTTGCTTTAGATGGTCTTTATCTTATTTTTATTTTAAAAATTTTTTACTGGAGTATAGTTGACTTACAATGTTGTGTTGGTTTCAGGTGTACAGCAAAGTGAATCAGTTTTACATATATATATATATATATATATATCCATTCTTTTTCAGATTTTTTTCACTCAGATTTTATGAGTCTTTCGATTCCAGCCATCCAGCAACACTCGCTGAACTCCTCTTCCCGTGTTGGGGGTCAAAAAGTGACTTCTGGTCCTATGGCCATGGTACCTTGGCAAGCCTCTCTGCTTCCTTGATATAAAAAGAGGAGCTTCGCTTAGGTTAGGACTCTTCCAGCTCTCACGTTCTGTGTGATTCTGTGAACTATGAGTTCCACCACCCTTGCCTGATGGAGGGGGGGTCATGGGAACAGAAGGAGCCTCTTTTCTGAAACTCCAGGGCATTCGTTCTAGCTTGGATTGGACAATGAGTACTAACCATAAGGACTAGATTCTCTCTTTGCTAAATGCACCTTGGTCCCTATCTCTTGGGACGACCTCATGAATCTCTTCCCAATTATTGTAGAGCTTTGAGTGTCCCTGAATATATGTTACTGAGCTCTTGTCCTAATGTTTTATATGTGGTATTGTGTGCTTTTGAGAATAACAAATAGGGGAAACATTTGCAGTGTATGGATAGGAAATGGTTTCCTTAGCAACGACTGCAGTAAGAAAAATATATCAAAGGATGTGGGTTTTCCCCTACTTTCATTACCCCCAAATCTAGTCCCTAGCCTATACTTAATCTTCTTTTTTTTTTTTATTGTACGATAAAACATAGAATCATGCAGTGCTATGAGAATCTATTATAATTTGGGGGTAAACCAAGATTCTACACATGCACATAGGACAGGCAGGCCTTCACTGCTATTTGGGGTGCTATATTTAAAGCACATGTGTATACCTATTCAGAAATCTAAATGACCTGTAAAAGTTGTTTTCCTTTACTTTTCCTGGATTTCCATGCCCTTTATGCCTATTTCTTCTCAATGCCATTTCGAAATACAAACACCCATAATCATAGAAACCATCATGTGTAAATGTTGGGGGAAATCAGATGTTTACTTAAAGTCATGGGGACAAGGAGAGGATATGTTTTATTCTCATTTTATACAGTAATATTTAGGCCCTAGGCTGGGTTACCCTTTTTTATCTTTTTCCAGATAAGGCCTCTGCAATATGATTCAATCATTGGCAGCCTCTTGAAGTTGCTTCTATTTTAGCTTTTTACTTTTCTGTGATGGAGTGGAGACTTACTTCAACTTGCCAGAATTAGTCTACTAAGTCTCAATAAACACCCATAAACATAACTCCCTGGTACGACTTGGCATTGGCTAAGCTTGGAACCTTCTTAAAATTAATTTAGTAAGAAACCAGAAGAGTTCACAAGAACATCCTGGTTGAAGTTTGATTCTGGAGATGAAGATTTGAGGATCGTCCCTCCTGTCTATTTGCTTCAGGGATGGGAGCACGGTAGAGAAGGGAATATTTCTGGTCTATTCTAGGCAGTTGGTCTACCAATTAGTATTGATCATTTTCTTGATTTCTCCCTTCTGATCTGCACAAGAGACAGAAGTCGTGTGATAATTTTAGCATCATTTAATCAGCCATTATTTTCTCTTCAGATGTCACTGCTAATGAACCACCCCATGACCTCCTTGCTTTTAGAGGAGGAAGCTTCCTGCTGCCATCCATCTCAGGCTTCTGTGCAGGAGAAGGGAAACACACTTGACCTCAACTGACTACTTGAGTGTTTCTTTGGTCCTGGGAACTGAGATGTGTGATCCCCTTCCCCATTTCTAATCAGAATGTTCTGTTTTTTAAATAGCTGTGAAACAACGGATGGCTACAAGGTAGAAAAAGAGAAACAAGTTGAAACTTGAACAGTGACGTTTCTGAGATTCTGATGTGGCAGAGAAATGGATCCGGTGAACCATTAGCCCAATCCCAGGCAGAAACCGTGTGAAGAGATGCTTTCAGACATGGACTTTGGGCATCACCACAGCGGGGGTCCCTGGTGCGAGGAGGCTGGGGTGGTGGAGGACGGTGTTGCCTGGTGATGGGAGGCCAGGGTTGGAAGTAAGTGTGGTGTCTAGACTGGCTTGAGCGTTCTGGCCAATCCTTTTCACCTGAAAGTTACCTCCACTTGACCATGGTTTACTGGTGTCTCTGAGAGCCTGTAAGATCTATGGATTAGCACAAACAAGCATTTCCAGAGAAGCCCAGTAATTTTCACATCATAGCATTAGTGAGGCATTACATGACATATACTGTAATGTGAGTTGAAAAAAGACCAGTCCCAAGAGTGTGAAAGAGAAGAATCAACTGGCTTTTGTTCCTTCAGTTATGACTTGTTTCTGCATTTTCAAAATGTTCTTATTCAAGCTCATAAAAATATCAACAAATCAAGTTGTTTTTGTTTTTTTTTAAAAAAGGACTATATTGACCCAATTCTTCTTTGATTCTGTCTCCCATTTGAGTTCTCCTGGGCATCCCCACAATGTAGCAAGAGATACGGTTGTGCAGAAACTAACCAGTCAAGAGGCTTGTGGTGCGTGTTTTAAATAGCTATGAGAATTTTTAAGTGCCTTTTAGAAAATAAGCAGCTTCTGCCGTCCACCTGTTCACTTTACAATTCCTTCCTCCTGTTTAATGTGTTACTCTCTTTCCTTGTTCCCCAACCCTTGGTATATAATCTGACATGGAAATGCTTTCCATATTTATTCTGTCTGGTTCTGTTTCCTCTGAGATTGGCAGGTAGTTGAAATTTCATTTCGGGCTATGCCTTAAGGAAAAAAGTCCATCCCTAGTTCCTTCTATTCCTATTTATATTTTCTTTTGCCCCCAATGTACTTTTTCTTCTAGTTCTTCTTCCCTCTTCCTTGTGTCTTCTTATAGTCTCTACATCAAATGGACTCTTCCCGAGTTGTTTTCTCCTTTATCCACCTTCCCTCTACTTCACTCAACTAATCTGTGGGGAAGATGAGTTACGTTGTGAAATGATACACAGCTCAATTTCTGACACCAAGAATTCCTTTCCCTGCCCATTTTGAATCCAAAAGTCCAGAGCAAAGATAGAGTATAAATTAACTATCTATCAACACAGACAACGGAGAAATTTCCCCCCAAAACTGCATCAATTGTTAATTCCTTTCTATCTTGCAGATTTGCACCGGGGAAGAATTTTTTAGGCCCATGGTTGGCAGGTGAAAGAACAAGAGGGGCTTCTGTCCCCATCACTCCCCTGAAAGGGCTCTTGTCAAGGTCTCCTGTGACCCTTGTGTTGCCAAGTTCAGTGGTCACTCCTGTGCCCTCATCCTACCTGAGCTCCCACCCGTGTTGCCTCACTCATCTTCTCCTTCTGTCCTCCACCCTCCTGGCCACTTCAGCTCAATCTTCCTGGCTGACCCTCCCTTCTTTACTTCAAAGGTCCCTGTCCCAGTGTCAGGCCCAGGCCTTCTCTCTTCTCTATCGAAACTCTCTCCTTGGGGATCTCATCTTTAAATGTCATTTGTATCCTGAAGACTTCTAAGTATAAATCACCAGTCCCAACCTCTCTCCAAAGCTCCAGACTTCTAACAAGAAGACATCTGGTTGTGCAGACATCTCTGAACATTTCCTCTTGATATTTGCAAGAGGTTACCTGACATCTCCTCTTGGTTAGGCATCTCGAATTGAACCATGACCAACCCAAACAGAACTCTATTCCCACTGCCCCTCACCTCCCCAAACTGCTTCTCTGTCATCCTTTCCGGTAAGTGGCATCACCATCCACCCAGTCGCTCAGTCTGACGTCACACCCCACCCCGACCTCTCACCCATCACCAATTAGCTCTACCTCCAGAATACGTGGGAAATCCATTCACTTTTCACAGCTTCACCACCCTTGTCCACGCCACTCTCTTTTATTGTGTGCATGGCTGCGATCATTTTCAAAGAGGTCTCCCTCTTTCTATTCCTGTCCTCACTGTGGTATTTTCTCCATACAGCAACCTGAATAATTTTCAAAAATGTTAATCAAGGGACTTCCCTGGTGGTCCAGTGGTTAAGACTCCGAGCTCCCCATGCAGGGGGCCCTGACTCGATCCCTGGTCAGGGAACTAGGTCCTGCATGCAACTAAGAGCCCACATGCCGCAACTAAGACCCGGCACAGCCAGAAAAAAAATAAAATAAAAAAAAATTTTAAAAAATGTAAATCAGGTTGCATCATTCCCCTTCTTAACCCCCCCCCCCCCCGTGCTGTCCCGTATGCCTACTCCACCCATGAAACACCCTCTTCTTCTTTGCCTTGTCTAGTACTTTACTTCCACTGTAGTCCTGACCTGCTGAAAAGGTTAAGCCTCTTTATGCTATCTGGTTCCTTTTTCATAAGTAAAGTGAGGACAAGAATATTTACAGATCTGAAAATCCTTTTAAGTATTTATTACTGTACAGGTAGAAAGCTTCCTAGGTAACTCTCTCTTTTTTTTGAAACATGGAGGGTGGGAACTTTAAGACTAGTGGTGTGGTTTGCTCCTATTATCTGACCAAGGATACTGGACAGAGTTGAGAAAAATAGTGAACTTGGGGAGACACAGATGGAGAATAAAATGGGAAAGTAAAAGGTGGTACAGGGGTTAGAAAGAGGTGCATGCTGAATAAAATTTATCCTTTATAATTCATATTACAGTAGAATTGTATAAATTGAGCTGCAGTAGAAAAAGGAGTAATAAAATGATATTAATTAGCATCATACTAATAATTATACTATGTCTCCCTGAATTTATATGATCTTTCTGCAAAGAGCTAAAAATGGTTTAAAAAGCTCTAATAATATTATATTATTGGGCAACGTGTCTATAATAGACACTAATTATAGGTATTAAGCCAATCCACAGAGCTTTCTAAAGGTACAATAGGCTAATAAAACACCAGAAACCTAATTGCTACTCTAAGAATTTAGAATTAAAATTAGCTTAATGATAGGAAAAATTTTAATAGGGAAAAATATCCACAGAACACTTGCTCGGATGTACTTTTTCACTGTAAGGAAAATTAAAAAGATCAATAAAAACAAAGTAAGTACTCAGACCTTGTTACACAAATATCACTGTTAAGTTTCTTCTTTTTCTAAGCTATCTTACTGTGTGGTTTTCAGAGCCTTTTATAAGTCAGCCACTAGAGAGCAAACTTCTTCTTTCTATCAAGCTGTAGTTTTATTTAAAAAAGTACACACCACATATATTTTGGCACTCTTACTATAACATATTATCTCAGACTGTAAAATCTGATAATATAGCTTTTGGATGCCTGGGGCGGTGGGCGTGGAGGATGGAAGTGGGGAATTTTAAGACCTTTGTATTAAAAACATAAGAAAACACAGGCTAAGGTGTTGTAACCTTGAACTACTTTCATGGAGTGAAAATGAAACCATCTGCTAATGGAGCAGAAAGTCTTAAGTTTCATCCATGTAATAAAATATGATAGGCATTGTTTGGTCTGACAGGCATCCTGGGCCTTTTTTCCAGGTGGGGGGTCTCTAGGGAGCTCAAAGAAATGGTACTGTTTCCAGGTGAAATGTGGATAAATTACATTGTCAGTTACCTTTACAGCCTTTAGTTCCAGAGGCTTGAGCCAGGCAAAAGAAAGCTGCCAGTTGAGGAAACTCCTCATCTATTGGACTAATTCCCACTATTGACATTACTTCCAAAGGTCAGTGTGGTCCCCAAAGATAAATATGCAGGAGGATCAATCCACTAAAAGGTGCCAGGGAACAGAAAAAGGAATCAAGGAACAGTGGGGAATTTACTGCAAATAGAAACCGCAATTTACCAGGCCCCAGAAGGTATTTCTCAGCCGGCTTTTTGGCCACGATTGAGAAATAAAGTGAGTAAAACTGCTTTCTCTTCCGTTTTCTGTAAACAGTTGACCTTGCCCACATGACCCTAGGAACTCATGGCTGAACAAAGTCGCTGGAATCAAATTTCATCTCTGTTGTCTGGGCTTTGGGATTGTTGAGGATTTACAGTCTAGAATTTGGACTTTTGGGGTATTTTTACAAAATAATATTTAGTAACTATAGTTAGATTATAAAAGATATCCAAGAAGGGAGATTTCAAAACCTTCCAAGGAAACACTGGCGTTTATAGGCTATTCCAGTTAGGATATAAATATATTTTTAGATTGAACTGACTCATGTGAAATTGTCAATAGTTGAACAATTTGGCCTATAAAACAGCAATTTCACAGGGTTTGACCTACTACTGTATTCTACAAGGCCTTCTGTGGAGAAGCCTCCATCCCACCGCTCATTGCACACCCACCACGTGCTCAGCAAAGTCCCAACGTAGCTCAACAAAGACAAGCAGGGAACACTTCCCTTGCCAGGCACTGCCATGAGTGCCGTCGGACATTAAGAGCAAGCAGACGAGTCCTGTCTTTGCAGAGCTTACGTTCTAGTGTGAGACGCACGCACCGATCGCTCACTCTAAGGAGAATGAGACCGTGCTATGTTCTCTAGAGTTGAAGTACTGCGGGAATAGGAAAGGGGCTGAGATTTGGTCCTGACTGGGGGACTCCAGGAAAATTTCATGGAGGAGGTGGCACTCCTGTTTGGGGGCTGATGCTTACCCGAAAGAGGCGGTTTTAACTGGGACTTGAAGGATGCCTTAAGATGGTTCTTAGAATTTCTCTCAGATATTTGCGGCTGTGATTGTTGTTATTACCAGGTGGTAAAGTCTCTGAGGGCAGGGGTCTCTCTGGAACCTCACGGAACCTGGCACAGTATGGAGGCTCTGTTTCACGCTCCGGAGCCGGTGCATTGTAGTGGGTGAGAACACTTACCTGGGAGCCAGACTGCCTTTCGTGGCTGTGTGACCTTGAGCAATTTAATCAACTTCTCTGTGCCTCAGTGTCCTCACCTGTAAAATGTGGGTAAATAATAGCACCTATTTCTGGTCTCCTCTGGAATGCAGAAACCACTGCACATTTCCACAGGTCTGTGGGCAACCTAATAAAACTTTTCACTGACACAACAAGGGAGCCCCAAGGAAAGAACTCCAGCGAGCTAGACTTGAGGAAGGGGGAGCCAGACTGGCAGGTTGGCTCACTAAAGCCCCGAAGAGTGAGGGGAGTCAGGCCAGGACATCTGTCTCATGAAATGTTTTCCTTTGGTGCAGTTCTGTGCACTGATTCTTGCGGGGTGTGTGTGTGTGTGTGTCTGTAAACTTTAGGTTTACAAGCAAATAAATGAAATCCCAAAAGAGCTGTTTTTACCTAAATCTCTCTAAAACCCCAGGGCCTTGGTGGAATTTCTTTCATAGCCCTTAAGCAGTTGGTAACTCAGGATGGAGGTAGGGTAGAGGGCAGCTTTCGTGGATTGACAGTTCCAGAGGCCACAGGCCAGCACTGTCACCTCTGAGGCCCCAGGGCTTCTGCTGGGCGGCAGAGATGCCTGGCAGATCCTTACCCAGTGGAAGCAGCAGCCTTGTCTGATACCACATGGGATTGTTCTTGGACATATTCAAGACAGCCCCTGGGAAGGCCTAGAAATTTGGTGGCGCAGGGTGGCGGGGAGGTGGGAGCTCCTTGAAAGAAGTGTCCAGAAATAGCAGGGTGAAAGGGCAGGGTGAAAGTCAGCTGAAGGAAAGTTATGACCCAATGTTGCCCAGTTTGTATCTTTCAGGCCGCTGTGCTCTGGAACACATCAGTTACATGTGAATCCCTGCTTGCAGTTTAGCAATGTCCATTGTAACAGAAGGTCAGAAAACATTTTTTTTTTTTAAACACCTTTATTGGAGTATAATTGCTTTACAATGGTGTGTTACTTTCTGCTTTATAACAAAGTGAATCAGCTACATATATCCCCATATAGAAAAGTTTTTAAAAGTTCTCCTTGTGCCTAAGAAAATAATATATCTTATTGTGGATAGTTACAAAAATATAGAAAGCTACAAAGTTAGATTAAAATTTCCCTTAGCTTATCATGCAGTGATAACTACTTTTTTTTTCTTCCATTTTTTTAATTTTTATTTTTTTTAACATCTTTACTGTAGTATAATTGCTTTACAATGGTGTCTTAGTTTCTGATTTATAACAAAGTGAATCAGTTATACATATACATATATCCCCATATCTCCTCCCTCTTTTTCTTTCTTCTTATACTTTTTTTAAAATATCTTTATTGGAGTGTAATTGCTTTACAATGGTGTGTTAGTTTCTGCTTTATAACAAAGTGAATCAGCTATACATATACATATATCCCCATATCTCTTCCCTCTTCTGTCTCCCTCCTTCCCACCCTCCCTATTCCACCCCTCTAGGTGGTCACAAAGCACCGAGCTGATCTCCCTGTGCTATGCGGCTGCTTCCCACTAGCTATTGGTTTTACATTTGGTAGTGTATATATGTCCATGCCACTCTCTCACTTTGTCCCAGCTTACCCTTCCCCCTCCCCGTGTCCTCAAGTCCTTTCTCTACGTCTGTGTTTTTATTGCTGTCCTGCCCCTAGGATCTTCAGAACCATTTTTTTTTCTAGATTCCATATATATGTGTTAGCATACGGTATTTGTTTTTCTCTTTCTGACTTACTTAACTCTGTATGACAGACTCTAGGTCCATCCACCTCACTACAAATAACTCAATTTTGTTTCTTTTTATGGCTGAGTAATATTCCATTGTATATATATGCCACATCTTCTTTATCCATTCATCTCTCAATGGACACTTAGGTTGCTTCCATGTCCTGGCTATTGTAAATAGGGCTGCAATGAACATTGTGGTACATGACTCTTTCTGAATTATGGTTTTCTCAGGGTATATGCCCAGTAGTGGGATTGCTGGGTCGTATGGTAGTTCTATTTTTAGTTTTTTAAGGAACCTCCATACTGTTCTCCATAGTGGCTGTATCAATTTACATTCCCACCAAGAGTGCAAGAGGGTTCCCTTTTCCCCACACCCTCTCCAGCATTTATTGTTTGTAGATTTTTTGATGATGACCATTCTGACTGGTGTGAGGTGATACCTCATTGTAGTTTTGATTTGCATTTCTCTAATGATTAGTGATGTTGAGCATCCTTTCATGTGTCTGTTGGCAATCTGTATATCTTCTTTGGAGAAATGTTTATTTAGGTCTTCTGCCCATTTTTGGATTGGGTTGTTTGTTTTTTTGATATTGAGCTGCATGATCTGCTTGTAAATTTTGGAGATTAATCCTTTGTCAGTTGCTTCATTTGCAAATATTTTCTCCCATTCTGAGGGTTGTCCTTTCATCTCGTTTATGGTTTCCTTTGCTGTGCAAAGAATTTTAAGTTTCATTAGGTCCCATTTGTTTATTTTTGTTTTTATTTCCATTTCTCTAGGAGGTGGGTCAAAAAGGATCTTGCTGTGATTTATGTCATAGAGTGTTCTGCCTATGTTTTCCTCTAAGAGTTTGATGGTGTCTGGCCTTACATTTAGATCTTTAATCCATTTTGAGTTAATTTTTGTGTATGGTGTTAGGGAGTGTTCTACTTTCATTCTTTTACATGTAGCTGTCCAGTTTTCCCAGCACCACTTATTGAAGAGGCTGTCTTTTCTCCACTGTATATCCTTGCCTCCTTTATCAAAGATAAGGTGACCATATGTGCGTGGGTTTATCTCTGGGCTTTCTATCCTGTTCCATTGATATATATTTCTGTTTTTGTGCCAGTACCATACTGTCTTGATTACTGTAGTTTTGTAGTAGAGTCTGAAGTCAGGGACCCTGATTCCTCCAGCTCCGTTTTTCTTTCTCAAGATTGCTTTGGCTATTCGGGGTCTTTTGTGTTTCCATACAAATTGTGAAATTTTTTGTTCTAGTTCTGTGAAAAATGCCAGTGGTAGTTTGATAGGGATTGCATTGAATCTGTAGATTGCTTTGGGTAGTAGAGTCACTTTCACAATGTTGATTCTTCCAATCCAAGAACACGGTATATCTCTCCATCTATATGTATCATCTTTAATTTCTTTCATCAGTGTCTTATAATTTTCTGCATACAGGTCTTTTGTCTCCTTAGGTAGGTTTATTCCTAGATATTTCATTCTTTTTGATGCAATGGTAAATGGGAGTGTTTTCTTAATTTCACTTTCAGATTTTTCATCATTAGTGTATAGGAATACAAGATATTTCTGTGCATAAACTTTGTATCCTGCTACTTTACCAAATTCATTGATTAGCTCTAGTAGTTTTCTGGTAGCATCTTTAGGATTCTCTAGGTATAGTATCATGTCATCTGCAAACAGTGACAGTTTTACTTCTTCTTTTCCGAGTTGGATTCCTTTTATTTCTTTTTCTTCTCTGATTGCTGTGGCTAAAACTTCCAAAACTATGTTGAATAATAGTGGTGAGAGTGCACAACCTTGTCTTTTTCCTGATCTTAGTGGAAATGGTTTCAGTTTTTCACCATTGAGGACGATGTTGGCTGTGGGTTTGTCATATATAGCCTTTATTATGTTGAGGAAAGTTCCCTCTATGCCTACTTTCTGGAGGGGTTTTATCATAAATGGGTGTTGAATTTTGTCAAAAGCTTTCTCTGCATCTACTAAGATGATCATATGGTTTTTCTCCTTCAATTTGTTAATATGGTGTATCACGTTGATTGATTTGCGTATATTGAAGAATCCTTGCATTTCTGGGATAAACCCCACTTGATCATAATGTATGATCCTTTTAATGTGCTGTTGGATTCTGTTTGCTAGTATTTTGTTCAGGATTTTTGCATCTATGTTCATCAGTGATATTGGCCTGTAGTTTTCTTTGTTTGTGACATCTTTGGCTGGTTTTTGTATCAGAGTGATTATGGCCTTGTAGATCCTTGCTGGGTAGAGTAATCTTGGTTGTAGGTTTTTCCCTTTCATCACTTTAAATATGTCCTGCCACTCCATTCTTGCTTGCAGAGTTTCTGCTGAAAGATCAGCTGTTAACCTTATGCGGATAGGATTCCCTTGTATGTTATTTGTTGTTTTTCCCTTGCTGCTTTTAATATGTTTTCTTTGTATTTAATTTTTGATAGTTAGATTAATATGTGTCTTGGCATGTTTCTCCTTGGATTTATCCTGTATGGGACTCTCTGTGCTTCCTGGACTTGATTAACTATTTCCTTTCCCATATTAGGGAAGTTTTCAACTATAATCTCTTCAAATATTTTCTCAGTCCCTTTCTTTCTTCTCTTCTTCTTCTGGGACCCCTATAATTCGAATGTTGGTGCATTTAATGTTGTCCCAGAGGTCACTGAGACTGTCCTCAATTCTTTTCATTCTTTTTTCTTTATTCTGCTCTGCAGTAGTTATTTCCACTATTTTATCTTCCAGGTCACTTATCCGTTCTTCTGCCTCAGTTATTCTGCTATTGATCCCTTCTAGAGAATTTTTAATTTCACTTATTGTGCTGTTCATGTCTGTTTGTTTGCTCTATAGTTCTTCTAGGTCCTTGTTAAAGGTTTCTTGTATTTTCTCCATTCTATTTCTAAGATTTTTACTTTACTATCATTTATTTCATCTTTACTATCATTATTCTGAATTCTTTTTCAGGTGGACTGCCTATTTCCTCTTCATTTGTTAGGTCTGGTGGGTTCTTGCCTTGCTCCTTCGTCTGTTGTGTGTTTCTCTGTCTTTTCATTTTGCTTAACTTACTGTGTTTGGGGTCTCCTTTTCGCAGGCTGCATGTTCGTAGTTTCCATTGTTTTTGGTGTCTGTCCCCAGTGGCTAAAGTTGGTTCAGTGGGTTGTGTAGGCTTCCTGGTGGAGGGGACTAGTGCCTGTTTTCTGGTGGATGAGGCTGGATCTTGTCTTTCTGGTGGGCAGGTCCACGTCTGGTGGTGTGTTTTGGGGGTGTCTGTGGCCTTATTATGATTTTAGGCAGCCTCTGTGCTAATGGATGGGGTTGTGCTCCTGTCTTGCTAGTTGTTTGGCATAGGGTGTCCTGCACTGTAGCTTGCTGGTCGTTGAGTGGAGCTGGGTCTTGGCATTGAGATGGAGATCTCTGGGAGATTTTCGCCATTTGATATTACGTGGAGCTGGGAGGTCTCTTGTGGACCAGTGTCCTGAACTTGGCTCTCCCACCTCAATGGCACAGCCCTGATGCCTGGCTGGAGAACCAAAAGCCTGTCCTCCACACGGCTCAGAATAAAAGGGAGAAAAGAAAGAAAGAAAGGAAGAAGAAGATAAAATAAAATAGTTATTAAAATAAAAAATATTACGAAAAAAAATTTTTAAGCAAAAAAAAAAAAAAAAAACCGGACAGACAGAACCCTAGGACAAATGGTAAAAGCAAAGCTACACAGATAAAATCACACACAGAAGCATACACACACACACTCACAAAAAGAGAAAAAGGGGAAAATATATATATATCGTTGCTCCCAAAGTCCACCTCCTCAATTTGGGATGATTCGTTGCCTATTCAGGTATTCCACAGATGCAGGTACATCAAGTTGATTGTAGAGATTTAATCCGCTGCTCCTGAGGCTGCTGGGAGAGATTTCCCTCTCTCTTCTTTGTTTGCACAGCTCCCGGGGTTCAGCTTTGGATTTGGACCCGCCTCTGTGTGTAGGTCGCCTGAGGGCGTCTGTTCTTTGCTCAGACAGGACGGGGTTAAAGGAGCAGCTGCTTCGGGGGCTCTGCCTCACTCAGGCCGGGGAGAGGGAGGGGTACGGATGCCGGGTGAGCCTGCGGCGGCAGAGGCCGGCGTGACGTTGCGCCTGCGTGACGTTGCCCCAGCGTGAGGCGCGCTGTGCGTTCTCCCGGGGAAGTTGTCCCTGGGTCACGGGACCCTGGCAGTGGCGGGCGGCACAGGCTCCTGGGAGGGGAGGTGTGGTGAGTTTCCTGTGCTTGCACACAGGCTTCTTGGTGGCGGCAGCAGCAGCCTTAGCGTCTCATGCCCATCTCTGCGGTCCACGCTGATAGCTGCAGTTCGCGCCTGTCTCTGAAGCTCCTTTAAGCGGTGCTCTGAATCCCCTCTCCTTGCGCACCAGGAAACAAAGAGGCAAGAAAAAGTCTCTTGCCTCTTCGGCAGCTGCAGACTTTTTCCCGGACTCCCTCCCAGCCAGCTGTGGTGCACTAACCCCTTCAGGCTGTGTTCACGCCGCCGCCAACACCAGTTCTCTCCCTGCGATCCGACCGAAGCCCGAGCCTCAGCTCCCAGCCCCGCCCGCCCCAGCGGCTGAGCAGACAAGCCTCTCGGGCTGGTGAGTGCTGCTTGGCGCCGAGCCTCTGTGTGGGAATCTCTCCTCTTTGCCCTCCGCACCCCTGTTGCTGCGCTCTCCTCCATGGCTCCGAAGCTTCCCCTCCGCCACCCCCCGTCTCCGCCAGTGAAGGGCCTTCCTAGTGTGTGGAAACCTTTCCTCCTTCACAGCTCCCTCCCAGCAGTGCAGGTCCCATCCCTATTCTTTTGTCTCTGTTTTTCCTTTTTTCTTTTGCCCTACCCAGGTACGTGGGGAGTTTCTTGCCTTTTGGGAGGTCTGAGGTCTTCTGCCAGCGTTCAGTAGGTGTTCTGTAGGAGTTGTTCCACATGTAGACGTAGTTCTGATGTATTTGTGGGGAGGAAGGTGATCTCCGCATCTTACTCTTCCACCATCTTGAAGCTCCTCCCCCCCTTTGGTAGTTTCTTGATGTACAAAAATAAAATCCATGTTTCTTAACCTGTTCAGTGAGCCCTCCCTGCCACTCCAGTGTTATCACCACCCTTCTGACTCATCTATGAAAACTTTTGGTTTCAATTACACTATCTTGCAATCACAGTTTTCACGTTTCCACCTCCATGTAAGCAATTTTATGTCCCTGAAATGCCCTTCTTTTCTTCTTTGTGCATCTAAATTACATAGATTTTCAAGACTGTTTTTTGTCATCTTGTAGAAGCAGAACAGGATGGACCCATCATCCAATATTTGGTTCCCACCAGAAATACGGTTTGGATGTCAAGACTGATGATGTCATGCATGCACCGAGAGGGTATGTAAAGGTTTATTACTCACACACTGGAACTTTCTATGGAGAGCAAGACTGGCTCTGCTTTTACTGTGATTAGGGAGTGGGGTTGGGATAGGATAAGGGATCCCACGTGGGCCAGGGCTTGTGTGGTTTCAACTTACTGCCAGCACCAAAGGAGTGAGCACCCAACTTTCTTATCAGCTTGCGCAGATGTGGGGCAGAAGTGATCTGGGAGTGATGGGGCTTGTAAGCTCTCAGCTGTCATACATCAAAGATGGAGTCAGACTCTATTACAAAGACCCAACCCACATCCCTCCTCGCTCCCCAGTCCACAGTCATCACTCTTCTTCTGAATTCCTAGCAATCAGCATTGCTGCCTCATACTGCTATTTACATTTCCTGATATTTGACTTATGGAAATAAATCTAATTACTTTAGATTACCTCCAAAGGGTGAATCCCTCTTAATGAAAAAGAGTACAAACCAGGTACGAAGCCTTGGAAGGGGCTGTACTAGACAGGGACCCTGAAGCTTAAGCTTCATCAGCTGCATGGTAAATCTGCCTCTGCATTCCTCTTATGCATTAAAAATAAACATTCAAAGATATTACATACTGTACATTTCACTTTTTATTGGTTACAGTTCTATGAGTTTGTACATATACATAGATTCTTTTTTTATTCATGAAACTCTTTATTCACAGTAAGAATTAGTGAATAAATAAATATTGAATTTCTCACATGTAACCAGGATGTACAATATATCTCTCTGAACCATATTCTATTTTGCATTTAATGTCTAGTATAAATTTTAAAATGAGAATCCAAAAAGAAAGTTTTCCATGGTAAGCTAAATGGGAGACTTTGTTCATGAGGGTGGTTGAATGTTGATAAATCACTGTCATATCAATATTTTTAATGGACTACTTTGATAATCCTTCTGTAACTTTCTAAGATGAGACAGATCTTTCCCTCCTCTATCTCACTGTTGACACAAAACTTGGTCATGTTGGGGGATGCATAGATTCTTGTACCCCCTGTGACAGGCAGGATACAGAGCAAGGCCAACACCACAAGGAAGCCCTTGTGCTGCCCCTCCTTATTCAGACCCTCCCCCAGTCCCTCTTGTATATTTGGATTTTGCCACTATGATGCCTTGCATCTGTAGGAGTTTGTTGTTGTTGATGATAACGGTGAGAAAAATGACATTCTGTTTTCCAGCAGGACTAGCTTATTAGTGATGAACAGGGGCATTAAGCATATTCTCTGATAAGGATTACATAGGAAGCCTTCTATTCGACTAAGTCAGAATTCACGAATTTAAAAAAATGACGATGTTTTGGTTTGAGATCCTCAGTGATGAAATTC
Source organism: Balaenoptera musculus (assembly GCF_009873245.2). Lineage (NCBI taxonomy): Eukaryota > Metazoa > Chordata > Mammalia > Artiodactyla > Balaenopteridae > Balaenoptera > Balaenoptera musculus. The sequence continues at coordinate 69,910,132 of NC_045796.1, read as the reverse complement.
ATGAAATTCAACTAGTTTTAGATCCCTCCCTTTGGTTGACATTTGTCTCAATTGGTACAGCATAATGCCTTGAACATATACATGTTTAATAAATACTTGGTGATTTAAATTAGTGGGCTAGCTGGTGGAATCAGAGGTTACCAAGGCTAAACTCCAAGCAACATTCCTTTAAAAGTACACTTTTTCTTATCTTTTCTTTGTGTATATTTGTGTGTGTGTGTGTAAATACATTTATGAGTTTACAGACAGATATATTTCCTCTTCTTTTAGAGTTCTAGAAACAAGATCAGGAATCATGGTACTGCGAATAAGATCCTTTAAGGAGGGCTGGTTTCTCAAATCTAGAGAAAGCTAGGTCTTTTCAAATGAAGCAAGTTGAGAAGGGAGAAGAAAAAGTTTTTTGCTGAGATATCAACTGAAATACATAACTCCTTTGTAGCCTAAATGCCCCAGTATCCCAAATGCTTCCGTGTAGTACAGATCACATCAATTTTGCCCAAGCTTATCTGCAACAGATGAACACCTAATCTACTGTTTTGACAGAACCACTACTCCTGGACCCTAAATTGCCACTTAATCTGAAATCAAAAGTGGCTTTCCAAACCAGGAAGGAGGAAACAGAAGGCTCTTCTACCTTCCTTAATGCCTGGTGATGAACTGTTTTCAGATATCGCTGTGTACCTGACCTTCAGCAGGAAATCATGGTGCCTGGGTTTGCTCACTGCAGAGCAAAGAAGGGTCACATAACTGGGTGTCCCAGATAAAAGTCCAGTTAGTCTCAAAATAGTGGCTCACAGAGTAAAGAGGAGAAGCAGAAGGCAAAGGCTTTAGCTCCCGAGCGTATCTTCTTTCCCCGTGATTAATTGTATTAACCAAAGACAGTTAATTCAGACCAAGAGGAAGGTCAGGAGTTGCGTTGCTTTCTGTCTCCCTGCCACTCCCTTCTGTCTTGCCATCAGAGTTTTGTCAACAACCAGGTGGTTTGCTTGTTTAGTGGGACTACAAACAAAAGCGCTGCTGAGAATTTCAAAAAAAGCAGTCTTAGCAGCAGCTGGCAGCCAGCCAATGTAGAGTTCTCTGGAGAACCCAAGACATTTTTATCCCCATCTCTAGGCCTGGGGATTTGAAACAGTGTGATCATTCCCGGAAGAAGAGCACAGGTTTACAAAATGCAGTCTTGCGTAATAGTGCCCTATTACGTTTTTTAAAAAAATTTAATTAATTAATTTTATTTTTGGCTGCATTGGGTCTTCGTTGCTGCGCCCCGCTTTCTCTAGTTGTGGCGAGTGGGGGCTACTCTTTGTTGCGGTGTGCAGGCTTCTCATTGCGGTGGCTTCTCTTGTTGCGGAGCATGGGCTCTAGGTGCATGGGCTTCAGTAGTTGTGGCACGCAGGCTCAGTAGTTGTGGCTCGCGGGCTCTAGAGCACAGGTTCAGTAGTTGTGGCGCACGGACTTTGTTGCTCCGCGGCATGTGGGATCTTCCCGGACCAGGGGTTGAACCCGTGTCCTCTGCATTGGCAGGTGGATTCTTAACCACTGTGCCACCAGGGAAGCCCCCCTACTACGTTTTCAAAAGCTGGTTAACAGTTGTTTTAACCTTTCTGGGAAAGATTTATCTGCATAGACCAGGCTCGGCTGTGGATTATTTCCTATTGTGTCTAAAATGATAAGACTAGTTATTTCTTGTGTTCAACCCTTGTGGGGAATTAGGTGGCCATCCCTTTGCTTCTTTGGTTTCACTTTGCTTAATTCCCAGGCATTTACTATCGTCCAAATTGTGTTTGATTAGCATAAGCTAGATTTCCTACAAGAGTTTTTCTAACACATTTCTTCTGCAATCCAGTCCCACTTGGACACAGTAAGCCTCTCTTGTTCATCCAGTATGTCATTCAAATAGATACCAAAGAGAGATGCATGCGATCCTTGGCGCTTGGCGATGACAAAGGGGTGAGGCTGCAGGATGCGGTTTAGAGACCAATGCAGGAACAGTAAACATAATGGCAGGAGAGGCAGCAGAGCCCTCCCGACTGCTGTCCTTAAAATCCATGAGGTCAGCCCTCTGTTCAGGGACAAAAACTGGTAACAAGGGAGTTGTGATTTCTTTTTTTTAAAGAACAAAGTGTAAAATTCGATCAACTAAAAGAAAACTTTATTGCAGCATTTAAGAGAATCTCTTGGTTATCCAAGGACAGAAAGTGCAGAGTGAAGGCAATTCCCTTTCAAGAGCTGCATGGCTTTTGTGTCTTGTGGTGCCTCTTTGTGTGTTTTGTGACTTTTGCCTGAGAGCGGCAGATTTTTCTGAAACTGTGAGAATCCTTTGAGATGAAGGTTGAAGTTGGCACTACCAGCCCAGGCACCCTAGGAATTGCAGCCTCTGTTTGAAGCTTTTCAGACTACACGGCTAGCAGGAATCTGGGCTGCAAGCCATGTGAGGACTGGCTTAGGGCTATGAACACTTAACTATCCACTCAGCACCAAGATCCAGAGAGACGTGATCCTTCCTGCCACTTTCTGTAGAATGGGGTTTATTTCTCACTCATCTATGTGTGCACTGAAGGTGTGGCCCTCTGGGGTTCCAACATTATGTGAGGGGTCTTCAATCAGATTGCCCACCTTAGGTGGGTCCCTAGCTCACTGCAGAAGCTCAGATGCTCCAGGGTTTAGCAGAAACTTTCAGGGTGAAAGCCAACTTTGGTATTCACTTACCAGCCAGGGTCCCTTCTCTGATTGCATTTCTCATAGTTAGTATCAGCTGAGCCTTTAAAAAAAAAAGAAAAATACGATACAGCATCCATCCCACCTCTCCCTCCAGCTACTGCCACTTTACAGCTAAACTAGTTGAAAGAGTTGTCTATAGGCACTGCCTGCACTTTTCTACCCTCCCGTTTTCTCCTCAAGTCACTCTAATTTGCACCACAATCCTTAGCAGAGCACAGCAACTTCATGCGAACAGGGACCCATCTGTTTTGTTCACTACTGTAGCTCCAGTGGTCTCAACAGTGCCTAACACACAATAGGCTCTCAATGGGTATTTGTTAAAGAAATGATAACTGTAATGGAATATTAACCACCCATTTAAATGAAGATATTTATGGAGGGTTTTCAATAATATTAGGAAATGTTTTGATAAAAGCCTAAATAGGAAAAAGGATAGAGAATAACATATTTCACATGATCTCAGCTTTTACAATGCATGGAAAAAAGACGGGAAGGAAATATGCTAAAATGTCAACAGTGGTTCTCTGGAGCGGGATTATAAATGATGAGTGCTTTCTTTTTGTCTGTTTTTTTTTCCCATTCTGCCAATCTCTAATAATGGTAGTGTATATCATTAAACAAAAATGAAATCTAAGCAACAACATAAAGGACATGGCTTAGTATTTCAATGTGCCTTACTTTCAGGCTCAAACAGCAAATATTATTGTACTTATTGAAGGTAATGTACTGGGTAAGATCACATTTGATAAGTGCAGATTAATTGTTCAGATGATAATGGGTTTATTGTTACCTATCATTGTAATAATTTCAGTCTCATCTTTTAACCAGACAACAACCACTTTACTACAAGACAGTGGTCACAACAACAAACGTTTATTTATTGGGTGGTAACTATGTGAGGCACATACATTGTCTTATTTAACTATCACACTAATCCTCTACAGGAAGTATGATTATTCCCAATGTTCAGATGAGAAAACTGAGGCTAAGAGTGTGTATGGAACTGGTCCAGGATCACACTGCCAGTAAATGATCCAGATCTAGTTCTTAACCAGAGCTCTTGGGATCATGGCTTTTCTCAGCATCCTTCCGAGTAGTTCATCCTGTGTGTGGAAACAGGATGCCAAATACAGCCTATAAACTCTACCCCGAAACCTACTGTTGCAGGAATTTTCAGGCTGCTGCACACATTGCTGTAGGTGTGTTATTTTCCCACCTCGGTTGGCAGAAGTGACAAGAGTTTATGGTTGGCTTGGATCAGGCTGGGTATTGGGCTAAAATGAGACGCACTTAGTGCAAATGATTTGAAGAGTTATCATAGCTGAGGGACGTATAAAACCAAAAATATACTTTAAAAATCTGCACTGCACACAGATAAATGGCAGCCACATAGGCTGAACTAGACCAGGACACCACATATAGGCTGCTAGGGGGTCCAGATGTGTGGGAGGACGGGTAGCGTAGCAGCAGCGGCCATGACCCTTTGCCTCACAGTCTCTGGGCATGCCATTAAAAAAGAATAGAACTTTCCTCTTTTTTTTTTCCAATTGAGAAAGTTACATGCATATGGTAAAAAAAAAAAAAAGGTACCAGAGAAAAATACAGTGAAACATCATCCTCTACCCACAGCGGCTCATTTCTTCTCCCCAGAGGCAACAATTGTTACAAATTTCTTAAGTGTTCTTGCAGAAGTATTTTATGCATAAAAGTATATACTCAGCATTTATGTCTATGCTGTTTCAAACGCACACTCATGTTATCAAATTACACCCACCTTCCATTTCTCCCCTTAATGCATCTTGAAAGAGCTACCATATATAATTGTGTACAAGGCACTTTGCTAAGGGGAGAGTGGGGGGGCGGAGATTCAATAAACTGTGTTCTCTGGCAGGAGCCTGGGGCTGCCAGGAAGAGGAACCCTTTCCTTAATTCGTACACAGGTACCATCGTGAACTCTAGAATTTGTCTAGATCAGCACACATACATCTACTTTACTCTTTTTCGTCACTGCAGAGGATTTTGCTGTACCAGATGAACAGTACTTTAACTAGTTTCCAATTGGTGGACATTTGGGTCCTTTCTAATTCTTTGCTTTTAGGAAAAATACTGAATGAATTTCCTTGTCTAAACATTTTTGTGCACCTGTGTGAGCACATCTGAGGGGTAAATTGGGTATGCCATTTTTGAGATTCTGAAGCATTTGGTTTCAAAGAAACAAAATACATTGATTTGAAAAGACCTGAACTCCAGAGGTATTTCTTCTTTAATTTTTGCAAACAATATTTCAAATTCTCATCCATCGTCAGCCTTGATAATTGACTTCCAGCTGCCAGGGTAGAAGTGTTTGATTTCTTCTCTTGGGTCCTTATCATCCACAGCAGGTGCCTTTTCTCTCTTGAACCTGCCCTCACCACCTCCAGAATTGTCCTTACCACCCCCAAAATTATTTCTGTCAGGAGGATCCTAGACTCCAGCAATGCTCTCTCTTGTTCTTGGTGAGGTTCTTACTCCCTGAAGTTCAGAAGAATCCGAAATTTTCACCAGATTTTCATGGAAGGGTGTGGTTCATGTAATGTGGTTCATTACAAGGTTATCTTGTAATAACCTATAAGGGAAAAGAATCTGAAAAAAAATATGTATAACTGAATCACTTTGCTGTACACCTGAAACTAATACAACATTGTAAATCAACTATATTTCATTAAAAAAAAAAGACAAGGCCAGAGAGGCAAAATAACTTGTTCAAGAATTCAAAGCTACTAAGGGGCAGAGCTAGTATACAAGCCACACTTTTTCTCATGTGAGCTGGTATTCCTTTCTAGATATGTGTAATACAACTTTTTTTTTTAAGGGAAGTAAGCAATGTTTTAATGATGTTCTGAGCCGTGAGTTGTATAGGTTCATTCTTTCTGCTTTCCAAAGCCTATTTCTTTCCAGCCTATTTGCATATAGCATTTGGATTTTAAGAGTAGTTTTGTTGAGCAACAATACAAAAGATGCATTGTTAGGGGGACAGGTTTACTAACAGGGTTTGGGGATATGAAGAATTAATAAAGAAGTCCTCGTGAAGGAACCTTTGATCTGCAATTCTATAAAAATGTATTGTCAGAATGGAGAAGTGCTTTGCTGATCTTCTCTGTAGCCTTGAATATTTTACTGTCTGTTTTACTTCAGCCCTAAAGAAACTTTCCTATTTTCTTTTATCCTCTGTATTCATCTTTCCACCTATGAAACATATCGGGTCCTTAATTCCTTTCTCCATTGCTAAGCTGGAATCTAGACAGCTTATTTTTCTTATCTCTTTCTAACTCCATGGTGGTAGATTTTCTTGTTTCTTATCTCTTTTTTGAGAAATATGACTTGTAGGATACGTTTTGGGGTGGCAGGAAGATAAGGCAGCCTTGGGGGAAATGCAGATGTGAAGCTTTGTTTTTTGGAAAGTGACCTGTGTGGGCAACTGCACTCCTGACAGTGGTCTTGCCTGTGAACTTGACCATTGGTTATGGTTTTTATAAGGCTGTTTGAGCGAATCACTTGTGTATGCTATTTAACGTGAAGTTGTTCTCATTAACTCTTTCTGAACAATATCTTCCTTCTTTTTACATGATCTAGCCATGTTGCTTGGGCTAAAAGATGAACATTTATCATTTTTGTCCTCCCTGTTCTTACCAAACTCAAGTTCATGTGCCCGACGCACAGTGAGGCCGAACAATACTGAAACGTCGGTGTTTGGAACAGAGAAAGGTTTATTGCAGGGCCATGCAAGGAGAACCGTGGCTCACGCCCCCCCAAAACCCCAGACGCCCTGAAGGGTTTCTTCAGCAAAGCATTTTTAAAGGCCACGTCAGGGAGGGGGGGTGGTCACAGGATATGTGATTAGCTCATGCACAATTCTCTGATTGGTTGATGGTGAGGTAACAGGGCAGTTAACATTATCCTGAGGTGCCCGAAGGTCTGGGGGCTCATGATCATCAAGTAGTTAATTTCTTCCACTTGGTGGTGGTTTTTAGCATTTGAAAAATTCAGGAAATATGCATGAGATACTATTATCTGGGTACTTCAGAGAGGAGCTACAGCAGAGGGTATGGGGGAGGGGTCTGTCCTGAAAAGGCCCCATAGAGTCCTGTTCATTTACACTAATGTGAAAGTTTACCTTTCAGTGTGTATCCATCCAAAAAACATTTATGAGGTGCCAACTGGGTACACAGCACGGGGTGAGGTGGGTGGCACCAGAGATGGTCCCAGTTTATTTTGGGTAGGGTTGCCAGATAAAACACAGGATGCTCAGGTAAATTTGAATTTCAGATATACAACAAATCATTTTTAAAGTAGAAGTATTCTCATAGAAAATTTGGGACACGCTTATACTAAAAAATGACTTCGTATTTATCTGAAATTTAAACTTCACTGACATTCTGTACTTTAATTCGCTAAATCTGGCAACCTTAATGAATCACATGACAGTGGGATAAATGCTATGACTGGGATCGCTAAAGCATTCCAGCCATTACCTCTGTGGCGTTTGCAGAGAAGAAACTGGCCTGGAATGGAGGGGCAGCCCGGAGAAAGGATATGTCTCCAGGCTGATGAGTCAGAGAGCTGGGATTGTCACAGTCTGGTCTTGAGGGATGGGAAGAATCAAGCAGAGTTTTGTGAAGACACTGTGTCATCTCATATACAGATTAATTAAAACTCTTTCTGCTCCAGCTCCCACCCCCAAAGACAATCCTCAAGAAAACCACTGGTGTTGACATTTTGGGTGCCTCCTGGGTCAGGTATTTAAATGGCAGTTTAGTTTCCGTGGCCTTTGTGTCTGGCTATCAAAAAAATGGTGAACGATTATTTATGTGTTTAATAACTATAGTACTAAAAAGACTGTAGTTTTTGATGATCCAGGAAGGATGGGGGGAAAGGCAAGGGACAAAGGGTACAAAATAATCAAACAGATTCCTGCTTTTGATAGTCTGTTGTGTGCATGTGTGTGTGCGTGTGTAGGGGGGTCGTGGGTAGGGTGCGGGTAGAGCAGGTGCGGGTGGAAGTAGGGCTTGGGTCTGGGAGAACCAAGAACCAAATACTAAAGAGCCATGCTATTTTAAGCAATATTAAAGGAACCAAAGTCCATCACAACCAAAGACCTGGAATTTGTTTGCACAGGGTTTGTTTGACCTTGGTACTTCAGTGTTAAGTGCCTTGAGTAGGTCTCATCCAGCAAAGTTGCCTGGAGAAGATGAATTTGAGTTCGGCCTTAAAGGTCTGGAATTTGAGTGGGTGTAGAGGAGGGAAAAAGGCACTGTCCACAGGGAGAGTCACACTCAACTGCATATTTTAGTCACTGTGAATGTGTGTGTGTGTGTGTGTGTGTGTGTGTGTAGGATCACTGGGGCTGGCCGGTATGAAGCTGAGAGGGTGAGGAAATCCAAGATGACTCCCAGATTTGGAAGTGGAAAGGTTACTCGTTAACTGATTAGATTTCAGACTCAAGGAGGAAGCAAAAAGAATTCATCTCACCAAACAGAAAAACTGATAAATGGAGATTTCTGGGGCAGGTTGGTAAAAGTAGGGCAAAGCAGTGGTTTGAGTTGAGATAATGTCTTAGATAACTCAAGAGCTGTCCCACTTTTGACTGAATTTCTCAAGAATTAAGAAAATTGCTTCACAGAAGTTATGTTCTTGCCATCATATTCTGCCAGAGGCTTCCAGCAGCTGGTATATTAGGAAAAATATTTACATAGAAGAAGATAAAGAGTCATTTTATTTTCCTCCTAATCCATGTTATACCTTAATTGCCTTATGGAAAAATCCTTTTTGCTTGGCCCTCTTTCTTGCACGGAAATACAGATCATGAATGCTGGAAAATTGAACCGCAGTCTTCTACCGCAGCAGGAAAATGCATTATTGTTGGGTTGGTTGTTTTATTAGAGATTTCTGCAGAGGCTGAATATCTTTATCTAAAATTCACAGAAAAGCCTCAGGCCAAGATCCTAAAAAATGAGAATGACTTACCTGGAATCTCTTTAGTTACTCTTTTTGCCCCTTTTCTTTCTCCCTTTTCTTATCTTGCTGGTTATTTTAGTGTGGCTCTGTATAGTCATAATAATTTCTACCCATCCACTATTTTAACCACACTTAATTCAATAGAGAGAACTTGTTTGATTTTTTTTTTTTCTTTGTGGAAATCAGGAAGGGTAGAAGATTTTCACCCAAACACACTTTTTCCTGAATTAAGAAGGAACAATGGTCCTGAGTTCCCAGGAGAAGGTAATTTGCAGTAATCCAGACTCTAAGGAGTGTTTCAGTGGAGGTATTTTCTCTGCATGCTGATTCCCCTTCTTGTAAGTTATCTCTTTATTGCAGAACCACAGACCTTGAAAGGGTCTCCGGAGGATGTGTTGGAATGGCTTGTTGCCTCAGGCAGGCACAGACCACAAGAAGGGTGTGAAGTTAGATTCTTGGCCTGAATAAACCATTCCAGGAAGGAAGCCTTTATTGTTCATAAATTTAAGCAGTTCTGTTAGAGATGGCCTGCTAACTTTTGCTGTCAACATTTATAGCCAGTTACTAAATCACCCTTAAAAGCTCATCACAGATCCATTTCTAGAGATGTATGCTATCCAGCACGGTGGTTGTTTTAATCACATTCTACTTTTTTATGTACCCTTAAAGTACATAAAACTACATATCGTGTTTCCAAAGATTTGCATCTTTGTGAGAGTTAAATTGCACCTACGCATTTTCTATCACTTTCTTTGTTACTGTTAATACAAAGCTCATATTTACACAGGCAAAGCACATGTAATCACTGGTAATTTAAGCTTATAGGCACGTCACTTGACAAACACAAGTAATTGAGGAGAAATGATTTGGGGGAACTTGTAGTACCCAGAAGATTTCTTTAAATCTTCTTTTTTAAAATAAGGAAATAGTTTCCTGTGTCCAGTCTGATTATAGAAAAAAAAAATGCTGAAGTTGGCCTTCCACCTCCCTAGCCTCTTCTTCTCTTTCGAGGTTCTTGAGACTCTCTTTTAAAATATCCAGTGCCCCGGGGAGCTCTGTATTCCAGTTTCCAAATGAATGCCTGGCAAGGGTCCTGCCAGTAATCATTTACATCATAGTGTAAATAAGGTGAAATTCAAAGAGCTGCTTTAAAGGGCTGTTGCTATTTCGAGACCTTCTGTTTGTGGAATATGTTTAGGCAATTCTGGTGTCTCTGAGCAAGTGAGGGAAGTGCTCTGGGGGCTCCTGAAATCCCAACCCACAACTGGCCTTGCTTTCCCCTTTCTTTTCCTCTACTTTAAGCCACGAAGGGAAAACTATTTGTTGAGTCCTATCTACTAGCTCTTAAGAATCTCAAAGCTATTTCTTGTTCTGTAGTAACAGTCCAGGTGTATGTATACTGTTTCTTAGATGGCAGGCACACTGAGTTAACTCCACTGACTCACAATGACCCCACCGAGGATAATTATTATCACCCTATGTATGGGTGAGGAGATTGAGGCATGAAAAGGTTAAGTAACTTGCCCAAGGCCAAGTAGGTGGAGCTACTAAGTGGGTGGAGCCAGGTTCAATCCAGGCAGTCAGTAGGGCTCCAGAACACTTTGCAAGCTGCCCTTCCAGTAGCTATCTACTCTGATACCTTTAGGTTTTGCCCACAAGTGTTACTTTTATTATGTTGCATGATTCCCAACATTTTTAAAGTGTTTTTCACCCAAAATAAATATCATCCTATAGTGAGTATCTAGTCTAGGATAGCCAAAGAATTAGTTCCCAGCCCTTGTATGTCAACTCCCATTACTAGAGCCCAACGTCACTGGTTGAAATTTTCTTACAGAAGCCCAAGTTCTATTGACCAGAAACAGATGACATATCTAATTTTTAACTTTTCAGGAAAGGTATTTCATACTCCACTATGAGTTTGTGATCCATGATGACCCTTTCTGCCCAATCTATTTTTTTTTTTAAGATTGGAAAGCTATTTGTTAAATTTTTTATTGTAGTATAGTTGATTTCAATGTTGTGTTAGTTTCTGCTGTACAGCAAAGTGAATCAGTTATACATATACATATATCTACTCTTTTTCAGATTTTTTTCCCATATAGGCCACTACAGAGTATTGAGTAGAGTTCCCTGTGCTATACAGTAGGTCTTTATTAGTTATCTATTTTATATATAGTAATGTGTATATGTCAGTCCCAATCTCCCAATTTATCCCTCCCTCCCTCCCTTACCCCCTGGTAACCATAACTTTGTTTTCTATATCTGTAACTCTATTTCTGTTTTGTAGATAAGTTCATTTGTATGCTTGTTTTAGATTCCACATGTAAGTGATATCATATGATATTTGTCTTCATCTGTCTGACTTACTTCACTCAGTATGACAATCTCTATGTCCATCCATGTTGCTGCAAATGGCATTATTTCATTCCTTTTTATGGCTGAGTAATATTCCATTGTATATATGTACCACATCTTCTTTAACCATTCCTCTGTCGATAGACATTTAGGCTGCTTCCATGTCCTGGCTTTTGTAAATAGTGCTGCGGTGAACATTGGGGTGCATGTATCTTTTCGAATTATGGTTTTGCCCAATCTATTCTTGATAACTCTGGCTTTGCTTTATATCCCCAAACCTTATATGGCAGACTTGGCATTTGTGGAGATTACAGTAGTGGGATTTTGTGTGTGTGTGTGTGTGAGTGACCCAAACAGGAAGTCACTTGTCATTTTACTGAAGCAAATATTTGAGTTTCAAAGACTGCAAGGCTAGTGTCCAGAACCTGTCATGTAGGAAGTGCCTGTCCTGTCCTAGAACCATATCCCAGTGGGGATTTGTTTTATCTAAAGGGGTATTTGCAAATTTGGGAATTTGAGAAGGTCTCAACAATCATCCCTCACTAATATCACAAGACACTTTACTGAAATCACAGTTTTCAAGTATATTCTGTTTTTAATGGACTATTTCTCTAATGTTTACCATTGCTTTTTTGTTATTGTTTTAGTCTGAATAAACTTTACTGAATATAATATATTAATATAATCAGGCTGCTATAACAAAATACCATAGACTGGTGGCTTAAACAACAGACATTTATTTCTCACAATTCTGAAGGCTGGGAAGTTCAAGATCAAGGTGTTGACCCATTCAATTCCTGCTGAGAGCCCTCTTCTTACCTTGCAGACAGCCACCTTCTCACTGTGTCCTTACATGGCAGAGAGAGAAAGAGAGACCAAGCTCTCTGTTATGTTTTCTTATAAGAGCACTAATCCCATCATGGGGGCCCCACCCACATGATCTCATCTAAATCTAATCACTGCCGAAAGACTCCATCTCTAAGTTCCATCACATTTGGGGTTAGGACTTCAACATATGAATTTGGGGGGAGAGGACACAATTCAGTCCGTAGTGTATAACATAAAATACTATTGTAAGTATATGAATTGTAAGTATACAACTCAAAATATTTTCACAAAGTGGCCAGACCTGTGTAGCCAGGGTCTAGATCAAGAAACAGAATACTACCAGTACTTGTCCTGCCTTAAGGGTAGCACTATCCTGACTTCGAATACCATTGATTAGTTTTGCCTGTTTTTGAGCTTTTAAGTAGTCCATGAAGAATATTCATATCAGCAGTTTTCACAGTAGCCTAAAACTAGAAGTAACTGGGTGAACGTGTGTACCTGTTTCTCTTGGCTATAGACCTGGCTGTGGGATCACTGAGATGTCGGGTATATGTATGGTCAGCTTTACTGCCAAACAATTCCCCAAATTGGTTGAACCAATTTACATCCCCATCAGTTTGAGAGTTCGTATTGTTCCTTATCTTCACCAAGCTTTTGTATTGTCAGTCTTTTTCATTTTAGCCATTCTGGTGGTGTATAATGGTATCATATATGGTTTTAATTTGTGGTTTCCTGATGGCTAATGAAGTTGAGCATCTTTTCTTTTTTTTTTTTAATTACAGTTGCTTTTAATTAGGATTCCATGACTTTTAAGCAGCCCAACTCCACTTTGTGTCATCTGAAGGACAAAAGCATATAACTTTAACCCCAGCTTTCATTTTGATGATACTCTGTGGTGCTTGGTTTTGGGTCTGGCTTTTGACCATTTAGGTGCTAAACCATATCTTGATCAGTAATTGCTAAGAATATCATGTAGACCAGAATTGAATTACTTGAGAAAATTAGCTCTAATTCTGCTTCCTTTATCCACATACCACGTAGATCAATTCTGTGGCTGAAGGGCTGTATGGGCCCTCCTATCCTGGTTCTTCATGGAGGCATGTAAGGCTATTTGAACCTGGTGCTTCTCTGGGTGCCCTTCAAATAGATAGTTTGATGATTTTTCCTCGTGCCTCCATAGGAATTATTGTTGGGGAGATGAGTTTATAATTGTCATGTTTCTTCCTACCTTCTCTGGAACTGTCAGAGCAGTAAGACTGTTTATTGGTAGAAGCCTGGATCATTAACTGCTTTTAGTGTTGCCATTGCCCGGGTCCTTCCTCTAAAATAGTTCTTTCTCCTTTTTGTTATGTCTGTTTGAAAATCTCAAGTTTCTCAGATGACTAGTGTCCTCTTGGTGCAGTCAGTTAGTTGCAGTGTACCAACAGAGTTGATTATGAAATTCAAGGCAAAGATGCTGACTCTTGTCAGGCGTGGTCTCAGGTGTCTGCATGGTAATCCCATGGAGTAATGTATAACTTTCTTCCCAAAAGGAGCCACTCTAATAACACATTTTCCAGGGGAATTTGAGTTCATTTGAAAATGACACATTGGAACCACTTTGGACTTTGTAAACTACATGTTCAAACCAGTAAAGTTGTCTTTCCTTAAAAAATGTGTTGTTTGCAATGCTTTATATTTGGAATATCTCTTTGTAAAAATATTGGTCTTAATATATTTCCATAACTTGCAAGTTTAGACTTCTCTTTGAGTTTTTGTGTTTAGATTTGCTATCACAGAATCCATGTTTTTAACTTCCAGGAGAGAAAAACAAATTGAATGACCCACTTGCTTCCTACCAGGTAGTTTTTTGGATGTCTGAGATTTGAAAATGTACTTCACTTCGATTAGAAGTGTGTTCTTGTATTTTCTATTAACCAAGTACCAGATAATTATTATACACATCTTCTAGGGGTGAGTGAGTTTTCTAGGGTTGGCTGATTCATTTTGGGATCCCTGCTGACATGGTCATTAAGAAATTGCAACCAGTGAGGAACTGCTCTGTTTGGCATGGAATCAAGACCACTTTATTTCTCTTGGACCAAGAAACTAAGACCACACATGTGGCATGTACGCCACCCCCCCCCCGCCAAAAAGAAAACAACAACAGCAATGAAGAGAAGAGAATGCTTGCCAAGCAGTCTAGGCTTGAATCAACTGCTTCTCAGTAAACTCCATGCCCTAGAAGGCATCTCCACCATACTCTGATTCTCTTGACCCATCTTGGTTCCATGATGGACAGCAGGTTTGCTGTTAGAGCTCTGTTTTAGCTCTTGTTACTAACTTACACGTGGTTAATTTTGATTGTCCTGCTGATTGGGGTATGTGTGCTCAGCTGTGGTAGTCACATGCTTGTCAGAGGAATGGAAAAACATGGCATTGAGTGGTGGTTTTCACTGTGGATTCCGAGATCAGAGACTCTTTAGGTAAATAATTGTCAAGCAATAGACAACTTTTGTGAGATGAATAAATATGGCAACTTAGATTTTTATGAGCTACTGTAAATCTTTTCTGCATTGTGCTTTGAAAAAATGTTTTCAGATTTTCCTCCTTCCCATAGCCCATTAAATACTTGGGAATAATTGACTTTAGATGATTAAACATAGCTTCTCCAGCTTATTTGTTTAGAGAGTTGTCATCTCAAATCACATTTTTTGATTTCAAAGAAATAAAACAAAATTTACATTTGGATGTAATTTGTCATTAGCCAAAACAATAGTCTGCTTGGGTTACGTTTTTTTTTTTTTCTCTCTCTCTCTAGACCACCTATATTTCCACTTGGAAATTCACACACTGTTTCCTCTCAGAGGAGTTTATCAGTAGGCAGAAGGCAAGAAGACAAGTTAGCTTGCTTTGAGAGTATCTCTCAGTTACTGCGGGGGGGTGGGGAGAACTGGTTAAACCATGGCCTCCTGATAGTGGATCTGAAACTCTAGTATTCATGAGAAGTACCTGATACAGGAAATGTAATCTGTGAGTCCCACCTACAGAGATTCTGATTTCTTAGGTCTGGGGTGAGCCTTGGCAATCTACACTTTTTAGCAAGCACCGCAATAACTCTAATGTGCATGGTCTAAGACCACATAAAGTGGAATACTGATCTAGAGCCTCTTATAGAACATGATGTCAGGGTCCTGAAGCAGGCGAGAAGACTGGCCATTGTGAACGACATTAATATTGTGATTAAGAGAAAAAATGTCTCTTTAGATCTAACTTTCTAAACTGTATGTCTTAGGCTGGATTCCCTAGGAGGAGAGCCTGAGACCAGCGTTTGGGTGTATGTGATTCATTGAGTGGTCTCAGGAAAAAGAGAATAAGGGAAGTAGCTAGGGCAAGGCAGAGCACTAAGCAAGGATGTGGTCTCAGCTGGAGGCCAGCTTTAACTTGATCCCACAGGGAGCTCTGGGCATGAATTGCACCACATGGCTGATCCCACCTTGGGGAAAGAGGGCTAACTTTTTGTACCCCTTGTCAGCCAGTCACTGGTTGTGAGCTACCCTGGAATGGGTGATATAATCTCTTGGGTAAAGTGATTCCTATTCTGCAGAGGGCAGTTCTCCAGGGAGGGAGCCTCTGGAGCCATTAGTAACCAACACTCATGGCAACTAGGGAATGGATGCACCAGCCAGGTAAAAGGGATCCAGGAGGGGTACCAAGAGCATCCATTACAGTATGACAACCTGGAGTCACATGAGAGGCCTTTCACACTATGGTTCCCATTCTTGGTCACCTTGGCCACTCTTGCTGTCATACCTTATATGCTTGCTACTCTTACGATGTTTTTTATAATTACAAGGGAAAACGTGGACAGCAGATATACTTGGCTTTTTGTTTTTCTAATATTTTCCCTCTGGTGCTTTAGTAAAAATTGTCATCCTGCAGCAAAGTGGAGAAAATATGGCAACCTCCTTTGTCAATTTTTTCTCCTATTCTCAATAAAAGAAACGATGACTTCAGATATTGAATTGTGAACCCTCAGGCTGTCGTGAAATCTTTTTTTAGAAATTCACGTTCTTATTGATTGATTGATTGATTGATTGCTGTGTTGGGTCTTCGTTTCTGCACGAGGGCTTTCTCTAGTTGTGGCAAGTGGGGACCACTCTTCATCGCGTTGCGCGGGCCTCTCACCATCGCAGCCTCTCTTGCTGCGGAGCACAGGCTCCAGACATGCAGGCTCAGCAATTTGTGGCTCACGGGCCCAGTTGCTCTGCGGCATGTGGGATCCTCCCAGACCAGGGCTCGAACCTGTGTCCCCTGCATTGGCAGGCAGACTCTCAACCACTGTGCCACCAGGGAAGCCCCTGTCGTGAAATTTTAATGTGTTTTACTCGAAACTTCATTTGCAGATGATTCTGTCTCATGCTTCTTGTAACAATATTGCTTGTGGAGGATATTCCTTTGTTTAGGACTTTCAATGAGAAATATGCTGTTCTGGAGACGATTGAACTGGTTGTCGTTGGTTACTTGGCTTTATTAAATAAAACAGCCTCTTCTAAACTATGTTCTGTGGAACGTTAGTGTCTTTTGTACTGTGTTCTCTAGAAAATAAGTCTTATTGTCAAATAATTTTGGAGACGAGGCACTCTATATACTATATTTCCTTCTAGGAGATTCCCAAAGCACTTTGGCCTGTTGAAGGTTCATATCCTGCAGGAAAGAAAACTACATTTGTTTGGCTGATTATTTCCCAAACCTATTTGCTCATGGAGCCGCTTATCATTGCTACCTCCTTTCTTTTTATTTTTTCGGAATACACATTAACCGCTTACAGAACTAGTGTTCTGTAGAACACAGTTTGGAGAATACCGAAATAAAACTTTATTCCTCATCGTGTATTATCAGGGCTTTGTAAGCAGCAAAGAACTGGTTCTACTCTGTCATCTTGTAAAACCAGCCTTGATATCTTGTCTACATGCAAGGTGAGTGCAAAGCAGATGTGGGGATCAGGATGGTCTCTGGGAAAAAGGATAGGTTATTTGTTTGCTGTGCTGAAGGGGCCATGAAAACAGTAATGTACTTAATGAGGCCTCACCATGGATGTATTAGTCTCCATAAAACATTCTGTTTAGCCTAACATACAGGTACGTAATGGCCAGTGAGTTTCGCAAACAGCTACTCCCCAGCCTCTAATGTTTATGAAGCATCTGTTCTTTTTGGAGTGACTTTGTCAGGGAGGGTCATGCAAGATTAAAAAGATAAGAGTATTAAAAATTCAGCCAAGACACACCAGGGCTGCGCTGATGATAACAACTAAGGTGTAATGTTTCTCAATTCATATGGATTCCCCATCCTGTTCTCAGTAAAGGATAACCCAGCCACTTCCCAACAATCTTTCATTAAAATTTATTTGGATTGTCATGGGTATATGGCATTTCCTTTTTGCATAAGACAAACCCTCTGTGAGCTGAATTTTTCTACGAAATTTTGAATTGTAAGAGACAGAATAAATATTTTGAATGAATATTTATTTAAAGGAAATATTGTAAGTCCTCACTTATATAGTTTACAGAGAACTCCCCCCGCCACTATCACTTTCGTACTTAACAAAAACCCTGTGAGAATGGCGGTATTACAGGCACCACAAGTGGCCAAGGACTCTTGGAAAGCTGGCCAGAGCAGCCTTACAGCGTTCAGAAACTTTATTTGCATTCACCGTAACCATTATCCTAAGCGACAGGCTCTCCTGGGTTTGATTTCTTGCTCTGTAAGAAAATTCTAGAAGGAAATCACAACACGATTTTCTCTCATTTGCTCTTACTTCCTTCATGCTTAGTTATGTTCAACCAGCTTATCATCTAGACTCAGCCACAAGCTTACTGTTTCCTAATCCATTGCTTAACAATAGTCACCTCTTGGATCATGAGAGGTGGTAAGATTCTAGGGTATGTGTGTGAGTGTGCTAACATTTAGGAACCGGTGGGGGATGAAGTACTCAGAAACCATATTTAGGCGGAGTTCTGTATTCCCTGCCGAGGAATGTGGATTTTCTCTAATAGGAAGCCAGAGGAACCTAGGATTTTGGGTGCCTTGGGCAGGGTAGCAGAGGGTTTGATAACACAGACCCCAGGAAGGAGGCTGTTAACGTGAATACAGTGGACAGATGATGAGGATCTGGGAAATGGATTTGGCTGAGACAATGGAGGGGATTCCTGAGGTGGAACTGACCAGTCTGGGAGGTAAGGGAGATACAGAAACTAAGGATATAAATGAGATTTCTAGTATTGGTGACCTCTAATGCTATTATCAGAGAAAAGAACATGGGGGAGAGAACTGGGTTGGTACAGGGGAGTGTGGGAGAGTCAAAAAGATAGAAGTCACTTTAGGACATGGTAAATTTGAAGTG
This sequence comes from Balaenoptera musculus, assembly GCF_009873245.2. Classification (NCBI taxonomy): domain Eukaryota; kingdom Metazoa; phylum Chordata; class Mammalia; order Artiodactyla; family Balaenopteridae; genus Balaenoptera; species Balaenoptera musculus. The sequence continues at coordinate 69,891,855 of NC_045796.1, read as the reverse complement.
AAACATTTAGAAAATGTTTAGAAAGCAGCTAAACAACACTGTAAATCAACTATACTTCAATTTAAAAAATTTAAAAAAAGAGAGCAGTTTGAAATATCACTCCAAATTACAGAGAAAGAAACAAAAACCTGACATTTAGATCTAGAGTTTCGACAGTGTTAAAGACCTAGGACACGGACAAAGCATCCAGGAAGAGGGTGGCTCCAGAATGAATCAGCCCACAAACTCACATAAGTTAGAAATGTCATGTGTTTTTACAATTTGTAAGTCAACTTCATTTCATACTGAGCACCCCTCCTTTTATTCCGGTGGGAAACTTAATTTTATTTATTTGAGTTTCCCTTCCTCTTATGCTGTGCTGAGGCATCAGGGTACAGAGCAGTGATCTGGTCCTTTGTCATCTATCAGGGAGGTTACTGCTGAGGCTGCCATCCTTCCTACTAGATCCCTTTATCTCTGCCATGGCTATGCCATGTGATGCTGCCTGTGGTTTTGTCTGACTAGCTTAAACTCCACCCAGCCCTTCCACTTGGACTTTTGCTGTCAAGATTGTGGGAGCATGAGGGAAGCATGTCTGCTCTGGGACCCTTTGCTATCTTTCTTCCTTCCTTTCCTTCCTCTAGCCCAGGGACATCTCTTTCTAGGGCAGAGAAGGAAGAAGGATGAAGCCCCCTTCTTCTCGCTTCTCACACACTCTCCCACCTTCTCCCCAAACCACCAACTTCTCTTAAAGGCTTAAACATGTTTTTGTGTGTTGGGGGGAAGTCAGAAGGACTTGCGCTATTTCCGCTTTTGACCCCAATGCATGCCTTCTGGAACTTGTGGGATATCAAGACTGCTACCAGCCTAAACTGGAGGACGGAAACATACAAATACAGATACAGAGAGAAAAAAGATTAATATCTGAAAATACTATCTAGCCACAGCATTCAAGTGAGAAAAGAAAACAAGCAGGCTGTGGATTACAGAGTGTAGAGCCAAGAGAGAACAGAAAGATGACATCCCGGGAAGAAGCCAGAAAGCTCCCAGAGGGTACAACAAAAGCACCGCTCTCGGGATGCCAGGACACAAGGCATGGCCCCGGCTGTGATATAATGGGACAGGTCAGAGGAGGGCCGGCGGGTTTAGAGCCCAGGGATTTAAAGTATGCCTACAGCCCCACCTGTGGTTGCGAGGAAGCATCAGTCAGCTTGGGTTCAGATGGAGCCACGTCCGCTGTGTGCATAATTATGTCATGTCACTTAAGTGTTTTCCTGCGCTTCTCTGTTTCTCCAGTGGTCTCCCTCCCTGGACTACAAGTTCCTCAGGGACAGAGCAATGCACATTCTTATATCCTCAGCCCTGAGCACAATGTCTGACACATAGTAGATTCCTTATTGAGATTTAATGAATGACTAAGAGCCAAGGTTTTCCAAGAGGGTCAGCATTTTATCTGCCCAGCTGTGGGGCTAAAATAATCCAAGATCTCAGAGGAATTTCCCTCTATTGCTGTGCTGAACTAAAACAAGAGATCTGGCTCCTATGCTGATGAGTCTAGTAATCTGTTTTCCTTGTTTCCAGTGATAATGGTCCCAAGATACCCATTGGGAGCTGTTTGTTTAGGTCCAGTGGAGTAAAAGATAGAGTTTGCACATTTACTGTTTTTACCCTCTCATTTGTATCCTAATGTAGACATTGGGGTCATTATATATTTGAGAGAAAATTTAGATCATGGGTTCAATTCAGAAATAAAGAAATGCATCACAGGTCTACATATTCCCTGCATGAGGCATGGGAGAAATTGCTGTAAACAGAAGGGCTATAAACACCCAGGTCTTATTTTTTAAGATCTTCCAGTCTAGTAGAGTAGAATAAGGCAAGTCAAGAAATAGCTATAATTTTGGAAAAATAAACGTGCAAGTGTTGAAAAAATAAAGTATTGGAGGACAGAGGGTTTCTACTGAACTCAAATCACAGATTACACAGAATTTCCCATTTCTTAGGTATCCCATTGAAAAGTTATTTTACGGAACCTTGCAAAGTAGAAAGACACATCATTTTTATAGTATTCTTACCCTCTGCAAAAAAATCTTGGAAGCACAAAATAAAATGTACAGGTGGGGTCTAGGTTATACCAATGGTTATATACGAACAAAGAAGAAAGGCATAAGGAAAGGAAGGAAGATTATTGAAGAGGAGCCAGGACTCACAGTTTCCATTTATGGTGAAGTGTATGATTTTTGCCAAGGGATTACACACAGCAGACTGACTCATTTTTTAGCTTCTAAATCAAAGTTGGAGAGGTACATGGCTTGGAGCCATTTCAGCTGTGTTTGAAGTTGCTCAGAGACCCTTAGGTGAAGGGTGGTATGTACATCTAAATAAATATTCTTGTTATTTCATTATTGTTGTGAAGAGTTATGTTGTCAGGAATACCAGCTGTTGGAATCAGGCTGGGGCCACAAAGAGGATGCATAGTCACCTAAAGATTGTATTTCACAGCTGTAACCACCCCAAAGAACTTCTGGCAGAGGATCTTCAGCTGTAAATTTATAACCTTCACAGGCATCCAAGCTTTGTTGAAAAAAATCCCTCAAAAATATGTTCTTCTAAATGTCTGGCTTCTGATAGAATCTTATTTATGTATTTTTAGTATGCATGGGTGTGGGGAAGGGGCTGAAAATGAAGGAGAGAATATCAAAAGCACTTTGAAGGACCTGTAGATTTTTCTTTGTTTTTCTTTCCCCCTAACAAGCCAATTTTCGGGTTGCTTATGAAACTAGCCTTTTGGGTTGAAAGAGCTAGTGAAGTCATATTTATTGAGTGCCGTCATATTTATTGAGTGCCGGCATATTTATTGGACCAGGGCTGGTGCTTTGGGGACTACAAAATAGATGTCTAAGGTTGACCCTTGCGATTTTGGAATGTCTAGCTAGAGGAAAAAGACCAAGCTGTGAAAAACAACAGGAGACCTTCCTTAGAAGAGGAACTATCATTGAATGGTGGGATGTGATTTGGAGTATCTGGGCTAGAGAGGGCAGGATAGGGGCTCAGATGAGGTCTCTGAGAGACTCCCCGCTGTTCTAGAAATGGAAATGACCCTCATGGGGAAAATCCCCCTTGTTCGTTTTAACAACAGAAGGAAAGAGGCACGGAAATGCTGCCCTGGGGCCCAGGAGGTGATGGGAGCCTCCTCCTTGGTACCCAGGCACCCAAGGCACACTGTGGCTTTGGCTGCAGAAACTGAGGATGTGCCCAGGTGCCCAGGATGGAGGATCTGGCCATGGGGAAAAACAGACACCAAAGCTGAGAGCTCATTTCACTGGGATCCCTTGCTCTTCCTGGTGTGAAACCCAGACCATGGAGCTGGCAGCCATGGCCTTGTCTGCTGGTCACAGCCCCTTTCTCAGGCTTAGTGGAGCTGTCTGAGGGGTGGCCGCTCATGAGTGGTGACCTGGGAGCTTTTGGGGGCGGGTTGGGCAGCATTATGTTCTCTGATTGGCATCTGGGAAGACCGCCCATGGCAAGGGCACTCCAAAGTGATCAGGTTAACCTCTCTGCCCAAGCTGGATGCCCAAGCCAGCACATCTGGACCCTATCCAGGAAGATTTGTTTTGCCAGGTCGCCAGCCTGTGAGGGTAACAGGGCCACGTGAGCACATTATGCCTAACTTGCCCGTCTCGCTCCGTCTGCTCACACGGCTTACGGGGTGACTGCCAAATGCCCCACAGGGATCTTGGGAGTCCCCGGGAGGTGCCTGTCATGTGCGCATGAGCAAGGTCAGTCAGCAGTCACTCAGTTTCTACATCGCAGACTCCTGCCCTGATCCAACCAGGGCAGTCACGTCCACTTCTAGCACTTGTCTTCCTCTGGACACCGCCCCATGTGCTGGAGCTCTCAAGGTGCCCAGCTGCGGAGGGGTCTGCCCAGGGATCTCCGCACTTTCGGGGCACAGGCTGTTAGAGGGATTCCAAGGTAGGACTGTCCTTGGGCTGAGTGCCCCTGCGGAGTTCTCAGTGAGTTAGCTCTTGTGGTTTTTGCTTGTATTAATACTTCCCTATGACACGGGCCTCAGACAGAGACCAACAGGGATTTGGAGTGAGAACAGTTCTGAGGGGCATCCTGTGTGCTGTACATCTGGTGTGCTCTCCTTGCCTTCTGAGGACCAAGGCTCCGCCATTGGGTCCAGTTGGCTGTGTCTGGGTCCCTCCCTCTTGGTTCAGATGTCCTACCCAGGAGGCTCCTCAGCCCCTCAACCAACTATTTCACTAGACAGCCCCTCTGAGGAGGTCATAGCTGGGAACTCACTTTTTTTTTCCTGAGAGAGAGAGGACTAAGGCTACTTTTATTTTTGAAAATTATTAAAAAATTAATATTTCAAGTAAAGTAATATGTGTATGAAGCCTTAAAATGAAAAATTACAGTCACCTGCTCTATCCCATTCAATTCCAGATCCTAACCCCAGAGGTGACCGTTGTCAAATCCAGCTGTTCCTTCTGGTATTTATCATCGTGTTTCTAAGTAATATGTTTATACCATCCAGTTTTTTTTTATTTTTATTGAAGTATAGTTGATTTACAATGTTGTGTCCATCTCTGCTGTACAGGAAAGTGACTCAGTTATACACATATAGACATTCTTTTTTAATATTCTTTTCCATTATAGTTTATCACCATATTTATCACCATCAGGATATTGACTATAGTTCCCTGTGCTATACATTAGGGCCTTGTTGTTTATCCATTCTAAATGTAATAGTTTGCATCTGCCAACCCCCCAAAAAAGCCAGCTCTTTCTGGCTTACTTCGCTTAATATGATCATCTCTAGTTGCATCCATGTTGCTGCAAATGGCATTCTTTCATTCTTTTTTATGGCTGAATAATATTCCATTGTATATATGTACCACATCTTCTTTATCTGTTCCTCTGTCGATGGACATTAGGTGGTTTCCATGTTTTGGCTATTTATATCACACAGTTTTGATTTCATAGTTTTGGACATCATCCCTTAATTTCTCGTCATAGTAAATGAGAGCTTACGGTTGTGTACACATCCCCAGTTCCTATTCCACCCGCCCGCCATGGCAGTATCACCAATTTTGCTTAAGTCAATCATCAGGGCTTAGAGTATTATGACTTGCAGTATGGTGGGCGGGGATGACACAGGATTCAAATCAGGTTGTGTATAGATTTGGCGCCATGTCTTGTTTTCATCCCTGACATGCCCTCTGCCTCCTATAACCTGGGCCCCATGTCACACACGTCTGTAGTTCTGGGTATCAGGTGATCTCACTTCTTTTTGGTATTCCCCTCTGTGGAAGCTAAGCTGTGCTTTCCTCCTCTCTGCTGAACCAAAACCACACGTCCATCCTTTGACTGTTTTTCAAACATGCGTTGAAATTTCTCATCTGTTGACATCTCTTCGACTGGTCATTTGTTCTTTTGGGCTAAAATCTTTTAAATGCCTTTACTGTTGTTTGCTGGAACTTAGGATACAGTCATAGGTAGTATCAATCTGCCGTGTTTAGTCTGCTCTACTGCATTTTGGAGACCTCCTCTGACTCATGTTTTGCTAGAGTCCTAGTTTCTGCTCACTTCGAACCTAACTGTGTGACATTGAGTAAAACTCTCGAGCCCTCTGGGCTTCAGTTTCTTACCTGTATAGGCAGCTATAAAAACCTGTAAACAGCAAAACGAGTGCCCGTTTTGTCAAGTCCGTGTTGCTGTGTGATTGAAATGAGATTGGGTACGTGAGAATGCCCTGGAAAAAACAAAAGTGGGATGAAAATTAAAACCATTGGGAGTAAGACTAAGAAACAGAGAGAACCTCTTTTTACAAATGGCAAAGGGCCCCTTTTTCTCAGATATCCTGGCCTTCCCGGTGTTGATGTGCACCAGCATACGCATAGGGGTTTCATCTAATAACATTCTACTTGTTTTGATCCAAATTCCTTCTCTCACTTCGGCAAAGCTCACCTTGGCATGGCTTTTGGTTTCATCCCCGCCATCAGCCTTGAATACCTCGAGGAAGGTATAAGATGTCTCTACTGTTCCTTGGTCCCAGTTTGAGCCTTATCTTAAAATTTTTTCTATTTAATTGCAAATTTATGTCCCAGCACTGTAAATCCATGTCCTCCTACATTGTCTGTTGGGTTATGTTATTTGTATAGATCAAGGAAAACAGTTGAGAGAAATAAAAATGAAATGTTAAACACAGCCATAATTTTATAACATAAATTGCAACTTGCTAGAATCTATGGCATTAGAAGGCTGGACCTTCACAATGGATTACTGTGAGGTTGAAAGCATAATAGGAGGAAGTGCTTTGTCAACCATCAAGGTCTATAACAAATGTAAGAAATTGCTGTCATCATTGTCCATTTCTCTGGGCCTTAGTTCGCTTGTCTGTGAGATGAGTTCTTTAGAGTCCTAGTTCTACTTTGGTGATTTAAGACCCCTACAGCTTAACCCTCCCGCTGATTGCAGCGAAAACCTCAGGATAAAATTTTAAAAATAGCTACCTGAAGACTCTGAAAAGCCTTATATGTAGTTGAAGTAGGCAGTCAGCTACAGGGTGTGATTGAAAAGGGACACCAAATACTCTGTAGCCCTACTGACCTGATCTATAGGTTTTCTGTCCAGTTCCTGAAAACCTGTCTTAGAGGTTAACTCTTAGGTATAAGGAAGCAAAAATGCCAATATTCCTTGGAAAGGTAACACCTCTGGATGCTGCTATTAATATTTCATTACAAGTTAGTTCAGCAGAGGGGACTTGAATCCTGTGAACAAACCCAGATATGAGCTCTGCTTTGTCTGTCCCATAGAGCAAAAACACCACAAGAGGACGCTGTTTATGATTTTAGGTGCGAATGCAACAAGATTTAAAAGTCCTAGAAGTAATGTTGTCAATTACAAGTTGGTGATGCACTTCCATCAAGTAGGCCTTTTCCTGCTGAAAATTAAAAAACCATCTTCTGTGGTTTTTCCAAAATAAAAATTTTATTCTCTTGATATTCTAGCCTTGGAAAGTAGGGGGTTTCTCCATGAAGAGAGAGAATTTAAGGAATCCCAGAGCTACCAAACTTTAGGTGAGAATTAAAGTATTCTTTATAACAATGCCTAGTAATATAACTTTATGTTTTTGTAAATCCAAATGGTTTCATGCCCTCTCCATATTGAAAAATAACAATATTAATCAATGTTTCTCATCTTTATCTCTTATGTCAGAAGATGTTGAGGCGGCTTTTATTATTTGTTGTACTCATTGAATAGAATTTTGTTTCCCTATTTGTGTTTTAAAAAACAAATAAAAGCTGATCCAACATCCAAAAATCAAAGTCATCCACCACATCAACAAGCCAAAGAAGAAAAATCATATGATCATATTCACCGATAGGAAAAAGCGTTTGACAAAATCTGATACCCACCGTGATAAAAGAATCTCTCGGCAAATTGAGTAGAGGGGAACTTCCTCAACTTGATAAAGCACGGCTACAAGAAATCTCCAGCATGACACGGTGTGGTTCATGGGTTGGCCGCGCTAGCTATTCCACCGGGAGAATAGCGTGTCGGTGCTGTGGTGGCAGGGATGGGGGTAGGGAAAGTACTGAGCATTGTTCTGGGGAGGCGCTGAAAGTGGAGAGCAAAGCATTGAGACAGTGATGGTGAGCATTGGGTCAAAGTCATACCAGAGCCACAATTTGCCAGAAGCCACCTGGCAAGGTTGTGGTATTGGTGTTGCCCTCTGGTCCATAGACATAGCCGTGCCTAGACCTGAAGAAATAATGCCAATAAACACGTGAAGTGGAAGGGCTAGTCATTCTTCTAGGTCTATTTAGCTGTCCCTTTTCAGGATTGATTTGGCCAAAGGATGCTGCCTGTGTTGTCAGTATTCATAAGCACCAAGTTGAAAATAATAGAGATTACATACTCAATATTTGACACTGATACCACAGATATTGGCCTAACGGTGTTCAATTGTGATACGTCTGGTACAGTTAAGCCTTCCCCCTTCCTGGTTTGTGTTACAGTAGCTGTTGAATGTTTTCCCTAGATTTTGCTGAACATATCTCTTGTCCACCCTTCTAAAGTCTTATCCTCATTGGTCCAGAGGGATGTTTTCAACTCAGAAGCTCCATTTTTACATGAGACTAAAACTTCAAACCTTATTCTCCTTCTTTGGTGTGATTCATATACTGGCTTCAAAACACTGCTGTGTGATGACTTATACCAAAGAATGCTTCATAAAAATCAATAATAATAATGTTTTACAGCAAGTAGACTCTTTTAACATATCATGTTTGTAGGATAGCGTCAAGGTAAACAGGGAGTGTTGACATTACCAGAATTTTAGGAGATCTGCCAAAATATAAGCATAGAAACCGTAGGTGGAGCAAGTTTTCCTTGTCTGGAAATCAATTACGTTACAAGAGGAACGAGCAGGTGGCTTTTTCCTGTCGCCTCCAAATTTAAGAAGACAGAGTCCCAACTCTACATACTCCTTGGGAATTCTCAGCATGACTGAATTTCAGGGCTTTGGTTCCATTTGTGCTCCATAAGTCACTACCAAGATTTTAACATCCTGAGTATGAGAACCAGCTGTAATAAGTTGGAGCTGTGCTGTCTGGCTGCCCATGTCCCCAAGATGGCAAGCAAACTGACTTTCTTCTTTGCTATTATTTTACTTAAGGCAACCTTTAAAAATATGTGTTAGTTTTACTTTAGCCATTGAAAAGACAGGAACATAAACCAGAAACTGCACTTTCTACCAAAAGGCATACTTAACTAAAAGGAATATGGAAACCACTGATTTAAATCTGATACTCTCTCACAAACACACCAGATGTTTTATATACCAAATTATCTCTGGGTGCTGAAATCTAGATCTTCTGACATCCAAATATTGCTATTGCAAGTGTTGAAATACTCCCAAGTTTAACATGTGTAAGGAAACCAAACCTTTCTCCAGATAAAACTATGCAATCTCAAACCCTCCGAAGAGCTACGCTTTATTTAAAGGATGGTAAATGTGCGGTAAGGCATAAAAAACGCCATATGACATAAGATGTTTAGGTTATAGTTAACATGTTTATTTTCAGAGGTTCAGCAACATTAATCCATGACAGGTGTGCGGCCTATGATTTAAAACAATTTTATTTCAAGCCATTCATATCACTGCTTAAGAGATGACTTCATTCTTCCCAGTTACCATATGTTTTAACCATGCAAATGAGAAGGAAAAGAACATCTGGTCAACCACTGTTGTCTTGCCTGTCATATAGGACATGTGGCATTGCATGTGCTTCTCATCGAGTTCCTTCGGGACGTCAGCATGGCCAATGGTTTCGTATTTTACACAGCTGGTGCATTTAGGACATACCGTCAATCTTAGCTCAGTAGCATCCTTACACCTTTGAGTTTTTATTGGGCTTTTGGTGATGAATTCCATTTTTAGATGCTGCAAACCTCTCTCCTGGAGCTTCAAGTGAGAGTAGCATATTTGTGTAACGAGATCTCTATATAATTTGACAGTTTATGGGTAGAAATGTGGCCTAGGAAGAGACAATTCTCTGGAAATTATGAATTAGGATTGCAGTATCTTAGTGTTAATACTAACTTTATTTTAGCATCCTTGGGAAAAATTCACTGAGCTCTGTATATCTTTATTTAATCCCTTGTAAAATGTAAAATAGTCACCAAATCATCCTGCCATTGTGCTAATCATTGGATGAGGCTATAATACCCATGCATGTCATTATGTACAAAGCAAATCCCCTCTTCTTTTAGGATGCATGTTTGAATGATTATCTTAAAAAGCATGATTTGAGAATTACAGCACAAATTTGGCAACATATTTAATCACTGTGCTACCTCCCATTTGGCCAATTTGGTTATATTCTTGCTTGCCCAGGGCTTTGACAGCAAATCTAGGCATCTGAAGTTAGAGTTTCTTGGGATCAGTGACTCATTCTTTGCCACTGCTAAATCCATCCTGTGAAGGAGTGTTTATTCAGGCTTAGTCCTAATCTAAGAAAAGCACACAGGTCATCAGGATACAATTAATATCTCTAAACTTACATGTTTTTTACGTTTATGAACTGAAGACAGTTTTATTGCTTATTTTTTCCAAGTCCATGTCTTTCTTGAATAATGCCCGAGTAGAATCATTTCTACAATGTAAGGAATAACTAAACTGGGAGCTTTATTTTCAGGTACAGATACAAATATGGATATATATATGTCTCAAAAAATTAATTTAAAAGTAAGCAACAATCCAGATATTCAGAACATTTTAAAATCATGGCCAATATAAGTATAGCATGCATTTTCTTTGTTACCTCTCTCTTATTAATATTCACACGATTGAACAAAAAAGCAGTTTTCTTTTCTTTTTTTTTTTCTTCTGCGTAATCAATTCTTTAAGAAGCTGTGAGAGCTGGACTGTATTTTCTTTAGCTTCTGAATGCCAGCCAGCACACTGGGGGCAGTTAAATAATAAATAATAACAAATACTGGGTTTATTGACTCCTGAATCCTTGAATCAATCAATTAATCATGATATTATGGCAAGATCAAAGGGATAAAATTCCAAAACTGACTTCAAGATGCAAATGGATAAATCTCCCAGTGGGAATAATTGCAAACCATTTTGATCAAATATAAAATGATGATCAATTATGCTCTTTAGGGCTCAGTAACTTAGGTTTATTTAAATGCTGTAAAGTACATCCCTCCAGGATCTAATGATCTCCTAAACATCACTCGTTAGGGCAAAGCATTGTCGTCTAATCACCCTAAAGACTGAAGCCACAGATTCACAGTGGTGAGCACCATCTATATTTTAAAGGATAATTTCCCTGAAAAATGTCCCCTTGCAATATACAATTTGGATTTTTCAGTAAGTCTTACAACTTGGTCAGTTTCTGTTGTTTGCATCAAAATTAACTTTTCTTTTCCTAGCCTCTAATCATTGGCTAAGTACTAAAGTAAGAGATTTTATGTGAGCATTTTGATCAGTCTACAAGAAACAATGTAGTTGGTACTAAGAAAAAGAGTGAGTCACCAGACAGAGAAAGTTCTGCCCCAGGTCAGAACTCGCAATATACAGTAATAACACTCAGCCACAATGATGTGCCCAAAGGTCTCTCCTATGGCCACCAGACTTCAGAATCATAACTGGTGGAGGTTTATGCTGGCTGTTATGGATTTGCTTTCTGGGTTCACTCGCTCACCCCTTGAGGAGTGTATCAGATGTGTAGTCCTTACCCAGGGGAGATTTCTCTGAGTCCAGAGAACCCCTCTGTGTATTGCCAGGGGATGTGGTCTTTCCAATAGCCTGTTCAGAACACAAGCAGCAACCCTAGAAAGAGAGTTTCTTTCGGATAACTGAGATGCTGCCTTTAGGAAATCTATTGTCCCTATGATTCTGGGGTGGCCTTGTTGGATAAGGACCTTTGGGAAGTCTTATTTTCAAGGCCTCAGGAAGTTAGAATTCAGGTTAAGATCTGGATGTTGTGTTCTGGGGATTTTCCCTTTTAAGGGCTGGATTGAATTAATTCATTTATCAACAGACATTGCTGAACGTCTACTGTGTGCTGGATAGTATAGATTCAAATAGGAATAGGATTTGATCAGTGTACTTTGGGATTTATTGAACCATCTCTCAGAGTCGAGTGGTACTTTCACATCCATTATCTCCTTTAATCAACCGAGCCATTCTCTGAAGGATGTATCATAGTTTAAGATAAGGTCAGTGAGGCTCAGTGAGTTGACATAGTTTGCCTAAGGTTGATTAGTTAGCGTCAAAATAAGGCCTTCACAGAGTTCTGCTTCTTGGTCTGGTGTTCTTTCTTCTACGTTATAGCACAGATTTCCCCTCTGAATCTTGGTTTCTCCTTCCATAAATTAAGGCAGAGAGACTTTTTTGTCAAATTATCTTCTTTCTAAACATTCTGTGTTGTATGCATAACCAGTATTTGGATGTAAGGAATTAGGACTTTAATCTCAGTGCCTTGTCACCTCAGTCAAACACCTTGGGGCTTCAGTAAGCCAGCTGGCACAATGCCTTCCCAATCCTGGGCTTCCTCAAGTCCGGTGGTGTGTTTATCCCTGAGAGCTTCTTGGTGTTTGTCTCCCATGACCTGCCAGAAGAGTTCTTAGGAAGGGGTCTGGTTCCGAAGACCTTTCCTCCCCTCCTTTATGGTCTGTCCCTTCCCCAGGTCACAAGGATTGGGTGGTTAGTTGATAGTGTTTGCTAGGGATCTCCTAGCCCTTCTCTTCCTGAGACATCAGAACCACAGCTCTCTTCCCTGTGGGTTTCTCGTATGCCATCCCAAGAGGCTGGGAGAACAGCCTTTCCTGGGATGAGCACCATCTAACCTCTTGTTATAGGTTGAATTGTGTTCCTTCAAAATTTTATATGTTGAAGCCCTACTCCCCAGTACTTTAGAATGTGACCCTATTTGGAAATAAGGTCAGTGCAATTGTAATTAGTTAAGTTAGGAAGAGGTCATACTACAGTAGGATGGGTCTCTAATCCAATATGATGGTTCCCTTGTGAAAGGGGGGAATTTGGACATATACACAGGGAGAGTGCCATGTGAAGATGAAGGCAGAAATCAGGGTAAGGCAGCAGAAGCCCATGAACACCAAAGATGGCCAGCAAACTCTAGAAGCTAGCAGAGAGGCATGGACCAGATTCTCCCTTACAGCCTCAGAATGAACTGATTTCAGATGCCTAGCCTTTAGAACTACGAAGCGATAAATTTCTGCTGATACTTTGTTAATGGCCGCCTTAGCAAAGTAATATACCCCTTATGTAATAGAACTAGCTTGGAGAGAAAGCACTTCTCTTGGCTCAGAATGATATATCCCTTAATTCTTACCATTAATGGAAAAATGTCCACTCATACCTTTCCACCTAGGCAATCGTTTGTCCTCAAGTGACCAAGTAGTTGCCCAAAGCCTTATGCAAATGACCCAGAGCACTGGCCCTCACTTCCTCTTGTATGTGTTCCTAAGACCTGCACATAGTGTTCCCTAAGGCCTTTCTGTTATGCTTGGACTCCGCAGGCCTTTGGCTGCTTGAAGATTTAATGATGATTGTGCTTCATTTAGTGATGATTTAATTCTCAGTGTGCTTCTCATAGGAGAAAGAAGAAGGCTATGCTTTGATTTGTAAAATCTGTTACTGTTTGAGATGCTACTTTCCTCCCAACTACAGAACACCAATGAATGTCCTTCATTTCCCTCCCAAATGAGCCCAGAGCACCCTGCCTCCAGCTTGATTAAACTTTTCATTCATCCATCAAACATTTACCAAAGATAAACTACATGTTGTCAATATGAAGAAGTGAGCAAAGACCTGCCCCTGCAGAGCTCCCAGTCTAGTAGGAGAGACACTCAAAGTCTCACGGGAGAGTCAGACACAGAAGGACTTGTTCTGTAATGACCCTGTGGTAGAGTGTTTTACCATATGAGGCCAGAGGCAAAAGTGGCTAAATATCCTTGGAAGAAAAGTTTTGGAAGTCTTCACAGAGGAAGTGACTTTTGTAGAATGAGGAAAGAATTGATGGCAATTGGAGGAAAGACAGGAGGGTGCACAGGATGGGGAAGGGATCCGAGGTCGAGGCGACATGGGGAAGGCTCCCTGCCTTGAAAATTCCGGCTCTATGTGGCTAGAGTGTATATAGGACGCATAGATATAGGTTTGGTAGGAGAATGGGGCTCAAAGTGAATGTGGGGATCAGTAGTGGATGGTTTTCCACACCTTGAGTGGAGTTTGAAATAATAGGAAGCTCCTGAAGGTATTTATGATTTGGAGCAGTATCATCAGATTTGTTTTTTTAAATGATCATTCTGGAGGCAGAGAAACACATGATTTAGAAAAGGTAGAGATTGGTGGCTGGAGACCAGTAAGGAGGCTGCATTTCTTGAATTAAAAAATTAGAACACGGTTCAACAAGTACTAAAGTGGTTGTGGACACAACGGGACAAAGTAGTTAAAATCGGCATTATTTAGAAATATTTACAGAAGCTGTACCTAGGGGCAATGCAGGAAAGAGAGAATGAAAGTGTAAAGCAGGGCAGTGCAAGTTGGAATGGAGAGAGAGGGAGGTATTTATGAGTTAAAAAGGACAGAATAGATATTTAATTTGGGAGTAAAGAAGAAACAGGAGTCAAAGGTGGCCTCCAGAAAATTTATTTGTCCATAAAGATAATGGCAGATGGAGATACTAAGATAAGAAAGAAAGGAATGAATTTCCTGAGAATGCTAATGGGTTCCATTTTGGAAATAGTGAGTTTGAGGTACTTACAGAGGATATCTAGGGAGAGAGAACTCTAGGTGGTTGGAAATATTGGACAAGAGCTCAGAGGCGGTGTTTAGAAATAATTATAACAATAACAATAAAATAATGTCTACACTTTATTGAACTCTTATGATATGCCAGACACTGCTGCTCAGTCCCTTGTGTTCATTATCTCATTTAGTTCCTTCGACAAGCCAGTGAAGGATTATCTTCTTTCTATAGGTGCAAAAACTCACAGTGGTCATAGTGGTCACAGCTAGTAGGTAACAGAATTGGGATTCCAACCCAAGTCTGCCTGTGTTCTCAACCTCTCCCGCTATAGCCACTACTGCATGCATGTCCATGATACTGTCCAGATAAGGCCATGCAGTGCCCGTCCATGGAAGGGAATCCATAAATATCTGCTAAATAACTGAACGAGGCTCTGGGTGTCACCTAGGTGAGTTCCAGGAAGAAAATGATTGCACAGTTGATTGAAAGACATCAACAAACAACAGACACCTCGAGTGAGAACACAGAGTCAGCTGCTACTACATGGAGTGGGAGACACAACAGCCTCCTCCCTGTCAGAGGGACAAGTCTCCCTGGCCCTTACGTCTCACAAAATACCCCACTGAAGATGGTTCCACCTAATGGGCTGAGGATCCCTTTGGACGTGGAGTCCTCCAAGACTCCCTTTGTGATTCTCATGAAGTGATGTGTACTGTCTTGCCCTCCTAATCCCCAGCCATCCAGAAGATCCTCTGCAAGCCTGTGGTCCCAGGGAAAGCAACAATTAACAACCCCAGCACTTTTCTGGAGAATGAAAAAACTGAAATTAGGTTTTCCAGGTCAGTTTTGCTGGTGTGTAATCCCCTAAAAGGCCCAAGCTTTAGCCTTGCCTGAAGTCTATTCCTACTTCCTTAACCCACCTATGTTGCACCAATAGAGGAAAACACACAGTACCACATTCTTTTAAAAGGGCCAATTTATTAAGGATGCAGTGGACCAAAAAAAAAACGTGGCACCAATTTTTGCCTCTCTTCCAATCTCTCACCTTTGATATGAAGGTGTAATAGCCAACTCTCTGCATATCTTTGATCAGCTGGATGTAGCTGGTAATATACATGATAGTAAATTCTCCCACTGACTGTTCAAGGGGATAGAAAAAGAGGCAAGTTAGTCTCCAACTGTCATCATCTGAATAGGCAGATTTAGATGCACATTGTGGCAACTCTCACTTGGGATTCAAACCTTCTTTTTTTAAAAATTTAATTTAATTAATTTTTTTTATACAGCAGGTTCTTATTAGTCATCCATTTTATCCACATCAGTGTATACATGTCAATCCCAATCTCCCAATTCATCCTACCATCACCCCCACCCCCCACTTTCTCCCCTTGGTGTCCATACGTTTGTTCTCTACATCTGTGTCTCTATTTCTGCCCTGCAAACCAGTTCATCTGTATCATTTTTCTAGATTCCACATATATGCGTTAATATACAATATTTGTTTTTCTTTTTCTGACTTACTTCACTCTGTATGACAGTCTCTATGTCCATCCACGTCTCAACAAATGAACCAATTTCATTCCTTTTTATGACTGAGTAATATTCCATTGTATATATGTACCACATCTTTATCCATTCGTCTGTCAATGGGCATTTAGGTTGCTTCCATGACCTGGTTATGTAAACAGTGCTGCAGTGAACATTGGGGTGCATGTGTCTTTTTGAATTATGGTTTTCTCAGGGTATATGCCCAGTAGTGGGATTGCTGGGTCGTATGGTAATTCTGTTTTTAGTTTCTTTAAGGAACCTCCATACTGCTCTCCATAGTGGCTGCACCAATTTACATTCCCACCAACAGTGCAAGAGGGTTCCCTTTTCTCCACACCCTCTCCAGCATTTGTTTGTAGATTTTCTAATGATGCCCATTCTAACCAGTGTGAGGTGATACCTCATTGTAGTTTTGATTTGCATTTCTCTAATGATTAATGATGTTGAGCATCCTTTCATGTGTTTGTTGGCAATCTGTATATCTTCCTTAGAGAAATGTCTATTTAGGTCTTCTGCCCATTTTTGGATTGGGTTGTTTGTTTTTTTGAGATTGAGCTGCATGAGCTGCTTGTAAATTTTGGAGATTAATCCTTTGTCAGTTGCTTCATTTGCAAATATTTTCTCCCATTCTGAGGGTTGTCTTTTCATCTTGATTATGCTTTCCTTTGCTGTGCAAAAGCTTTTAAGTTTCATTAGGTCCCATTTGTTTATTTTTGTTTTTATATCCATTTCTCTAGGTGGTGGGTCAAAAAGGATCTTGCTGTGATTTATGTCATAGAGTGTTCTGCCTATGTTTTCCTCTAAGAGTTTGATAGTGTCTGGCCTTACATTTAGGTCTTTAATCCATTTTGAGTTTATTTTTGTGTATGGTGTTAGGGAGTGTTCTACTTTCATTCTTTTACATGTAGCTGTCCAGTTTTCCCAGCACCACTTCTTGAAGAGGCTGTCTTTTCTCCATTGTATATTCTTGCCTCCTTTGTCAAAGATAAGGTGACCATATGTGCGTGGGTTTCTTCTGGGCTTTCTATCCTGTTTCATTGATCTATATTTCTGTTTTTGTGCCAGTACCATACTGTCTTGATTACTGAAGCCTGGGAGCCTGATTCCTCCAGCTCTGTTTTTCTTTCTCAAGATTGCTTTGGCTATTCGGGGTCTTTTGTGTTTCCATACAAATTGTGAAATTTTTTGTTCAGGTTCTGTGAAAAATGCCAGTGGTAGTTTGATAGGGATTGCATTGAATCTGTAGATTGCTTTGAGTAGTATGGTCATTTTCACAATGTTGATTCTTCCAATCCAAGAACATGGTATATCTCTCCATCTGTCTGTATCACCTTTAATTTCTTTCATCAGTGTCTTACAGTTTTCTGCATACAGGTCTTTTGTCTCCATAGGTAGGTTTATTCCTAGGTATTTTATTCTTTTTGTTGCAATGGTAAATGGGAGTGTTTTCTTAATTTCACTTTCAGAGTTTTCATCATTAGTGTATAGGAATGCAAGAGATTTCTGTGCATAAACTTTGTATCCTGCTACTTTACCAAATTCATTGATTAGCTCTAGTAGTTTTATGGTAGCATCTTTAGGATTCTCTATGTATAGTATCATGTCATCTGCAAACAGTGACAGCTTTACTTCTTCTTTTCCGATTTGGATTCCTTTTATTTCTTTTTCTTCTCTGATTGCTGTGGCTAAAACTTCCAAAACTATGTTGAATAATAGTGGTGAGAGTGCACAACCTTGTCTTGTTCCTTGTTCCTGATCTTAGTGGAAATGGTTTCAGTTTTTCACCATTGAGGATGATGTTGGCTGTGGTTTTGTCATATATGGCCTTATTATGTTGAGGTAAGTTCCTTCTATGCCTACTTTCTGGAGGGTTGTTGTCATAAATGGGTATTGAATTTTGTCGAAAGCTTTCTCTGCATCTATTGAGATGATCATATGGTTTTTCTCCTTCAATTTGTTAATATGGTGTATCACATTGATTGATTTGCGTATATTGAATCCTTGCATTCCTGGATAAACCCCACTTGATCATGGTGTATGATCCTTTTAATGTGCTGTTGGATTCTGTTGGTTAGTATTTCATTGAGGATTTTTGCATCTATGTTCATCAGTGATATTGGTCTGTAGTTTTCTTTTTTTGTGACATCTTTGTCTGGTTTTGGTATCAGGGTGATGGTGGCCTTGTAGAATGAGTTTGGGAGTGTTCCTCCCTCTGCTATATTTTGGAAGAGTTTGAGAAGGATAGGTGTTAGCTCTTCTCTAAATGTTTGATAGAATTCTCCTGTGAAGCCATCTGGTCCTGGGCTTTTGTTTGTTGGAAGATTTTTAATCACAGTTTCAATTTCAGTGATTTTTAATCACAGTTTTAATCACAGTTTCAATTTCAATGCTTGTGATTGGTCTGTTCATATTTTCTATTTCTTCCTGGTTCAGTCTCGGCAGGTTGTGCATTTCTAAGAATTTGTCCATTTCTTCCAGGTTGTCCATTTTATTGGCATATAGTTGCTTGTAGTAATCTCTCATGATCCTTTGTATTTCCGCAGTGTCAGTTGTTACTTCCCCTTTTTCATTTCTAATTCTATTGATTTGAGTCTTCTCCTTTTTTTCTTGAAGAGTCTGGCTAATGGTTTATCAATTTTGTTTATCTTCTCAAAGAACCTGCTTTTAGTTTTATTGATCTTTGCTAGTGTTTCCTTCATTTCTTTTTCATTTATTTCTGATCTGATCTTTATGATTTCTTTCCTTCTGCTAACTTTTGGGATTTTTTTTTTTCTTCTTTCTCTAATTGCTTTAGGTGTAAGGTTAGGTTGTTTATTTGAGATGTTTCTTGTTTCTTAAGGTAGGATTGTATTGTTGTAAACTTCCCTCTTAGAACTGCTTTTGCTGCATCCCATAGGTTTTGGGTTGTCGTGTTTTCATTGTCATTTGTTTCTAGGTATTTTTTGATTTCCTCTTTGATTTCTTCAGCGATCTCTTGGTTATTAAGTAGTGTATTTTTTACCTCCATGTGTTTGTATTTTTTTACAGATTTTTTCCTATAATTGATATCTAATCTCATAACATTGTGGTCAGAAAAGATACTTGATATGATTTCAATTTTCTTAAGTTTACCAAGGCTTGATTTGTGACCCAAGATATGATCTATCCTGGAGAATGTTCCATGAGCACTTGAGAAGAAAGTGTATTCTGTTGTTTTTGGATGGAATGTCCTAATAATATCAATTAAGTCCATCTTGTTTAATGCATCATTTAAAGCTTGTGTTTCCTTATTTATTTTCATTTTGGATGATCTGTCCATTGGTGAAAGTGGGGTGTTAAAGTCCCCTACTATGATTGTGTTAGTGTCAATTTCCCCTTTTATGGCTGTTAGTATTTGCCTTATGTATTGAGGTGCACCTATGTTGACTGCATAAATATTTACAATTGTCTTATCTTCTTCCTGGATTGATCCCTTGATCATTATGTAGTGTCCTTCTTTGTCTCTTGTAATAGTCTTTGTTTTAAAGTCTATTTTGTCTGATATGAGAATTGCTACTCTAGCTTTCTTTTGATTTCCATTTTCATGGAATATCTTTTTCCATCCCCTCACTTTCAGTCTGTATGTGTCCCTATGTCTGAAGTGGGTCTCTTGTAGACATCATATATACGGGTTTGTTTTTGTATCCATTCAGCCAGTCTATGTCTTTTGGTTGGAGCATTTAATCCATTTACATTTAAGGTAATTATCGATATGTATGTTCCTATTACCATTTTCTTAATTGTTTTGGGTTTGTTATTGTAGGACTTTTCCTTCTCTTGTGTTTCCTGCCTAGAGAAGTTCCTTTAGCATTTGTTGTAAAACTGGTTTGGTTGTGCTGAATTCTCTTAGCTTTTGCTTGTCTGTAAAGGTTTTAATTTCTCTGTCAAATCTGAATGAGATCGTTATTGGGTAGAGTAATCTTGGTTGTGAGTTTTTCCCTTTCATCACTTTAAATACGTCCTGCCACTCCCTTCTGGCTTGCAGAGTTTCTGCTGAAAGATCAGCTGTTAACCTTATGGGGATTCCCTTGTATGTTATTTGTTGTTTTTCCCTTGCTGCTCTTAATATTTTTTCTTTGTATTTAATTTTTGATAGTTTGATTAATATGTGTCTTGGCGTGTTTCTCCTTGGATTTAGCCTGTATGGGACTCTCTGTGCTTCCTGGACTTGGTTAACTATTTCGTTTTCCATATTAGGGAAGTTTTCAATTGTAATCTCTTAAAATATTTTCTCAGTCCCTTTCTTTTTCTCTTCTTCTTCTGGGACCCCTATAATTCGAATGTTGGTGCGTTTAATATTGTCCCAGAGGTCTCTGAGACTGTCCTCAATTCTTTTCATTCTTTTTTCTTTATTCTGCTCTATGGTAGTTATTTCCACTATTTTATCTTCCAGGTCACTTATCCGTTCTTCTGCCTCAGTTATTCTGCTATTGATCCCTTCTAGAGAATTTTAAATTTCATTTATTGTGTTGTTTATCACTGTTTGTTTGCTGTTTAGTTCTTCTAGGTCCTTGTTAAACGTTTCTTCTATTTTCTCCATTCTATTTCCAAGATTTTGGATCATCTTTACTATCATTATTCTGAATTCTTTTTCAGGTAGACTGCCTATTTCCTCTTCATTTGTTAGGTCTGGTGGGTTTTTGCCTTGCTCCTTCGTCTGCTGTGTGTTTCTCTGTCTTTTCATTTTGCTTAACTTACTGTGTTTGGGATCTCCTTTTCGCAGGCTGCATGTTCGTAGTTTCCATTGTTTTTGGTGTCTGTCCCCAGTGGCTAAAGTTGGTTCAGTGGGTTGTGTAGGCTTCCTGGTGGAGGGGACTAGTGCCTGTTTTCTGGTGGATGAGGCTGGATCTTGTCTTTCTGGTGGGCAGGTCCACGTCTGGTGGTGTGTTTTGGGGTGTCTGTGGCCGTATTATGATTTTAGGCAGCCTCTGTGCTAATGGATGGGGCTGTGTTCCTGTCTTGCTAGTTGTTTGGCATAGGGTGTCCTGCACTGTAGCTTGCTGGTCGTTGAGTGGAGCTGGGTCTTGGCGTTGCGCTGGAGATCTCTGGAAGATTTTTGCCGTTTGATATTACTTGGAGCTGGGAGGTCTCTGGTGGACCAGTGTCCTGAACTTGGCTCTCCCACCTCAGAGGCACAGCCCTGACGCCTGGCTGGAGAACCAGGGCCTGTCCTCCACATGGCTCAGAATAAAATAGAGAAAAAGAGAAAGAAAGAAAGAAAAAGATAAAATAAAATAAAACAAAATAAGTTATTTAAATAAAAAACAGAAAATAATTATTAAAAAAATTTTTTTAAAGTAATTTGAAAAAAAGAAAGAATGAAAGAAAAGAACAAACAAACCTAAAAACAAATCCACCAATGATAACAAGCACTGAAAACTATATTAAAAAAAAGAAAAAGACAGAACCCTAGGACAAATGGTAAGAGCAAAGCTATACAGACAAAATCACACACAGAAGCATAGGCATACACACTCACAAAAAGAGAAAAAGGGAAAAAAATATATATGTCATTGCTCCCAAAGTCCACCTCCTCAATTTGGGATGATTCGTTGTCTATTCAGGTATTCCACAGATGCAGGTACATCAAGTTGATTATGGAGATTTAATCCGCTGCTCCTGAGGCTGCTGGGAGAGATTTCCCTTTCTCTGTTTACACAGCTCCTGGGGTTCAGCTTTGGATTTGGCCGCGCCTCTGCGTGTAGGTCACCTGAGAGCATCTGTTCTTTGCTCAGACAGGACAGGGTTAAAGGAGCAGCTGATTGGGGGGCTCTGGCTCACTCGGGTGGGGGGAGGGAGGGGTACGGATGCGGGGCGAGCCTGCGGTGGCAGAGACCAGCATGACGTTGCAGCAGCCTGAGGCGCGCCGTGCGTTCTCCTGGGGAAGTTGTCCCTGGATCACGGGTCCCTGGCAGTGGCGGGCTGCACAGGCTCCCAGGAAGGGAGGTGTGGAGAGTGACCTGTGCTTGCACACAGGCTTCTTGGTGGTGGCAGCAGCAGCCTTAGCATCTCATGCCCGTCTCTGGGGTCTGCGCTTATAGCCGCAGCTCGCGCCCGTCTCTGGAGCTCCTTTAAGAGGCGCTGTTAATCCCCTCTCCTCACGCACCACGAAACAATGGTCTCTTGTCTCTTAGGCAGCTCCAGACTTTTTCTCGGACTTCCTCCCGGCTAGCTGTGGCGCACTAGCCCCTTCAGGCTGTGTTCACGCCGCCAGCCTCAGTCCTCTCCCTGCAATCCGACCTCCGGAAGCCCGAGCCTCAGCTCCCAGCCCCCACCCGCCCCGGCGGGTGAGCAGACAAGCCTCTCAGGCTGGTGAGTGCAGGTCGGCCCTGATCCTCTGTGCGGGAATCTCTCTGCTTTGCCCTCTGCACCCCTGTGGCTGCGCTCTCCTCCGTGGCTCTGAAGCTTTCCCCCTCCGCCACCCGCAGTCTCTGCCTGCAAAGGGACTTCCTAGTGTGTGGAAACCTTTCCTCCTTCACAGCTCCCTCCCAGCAGTGCAGGTTCCATCCCTATTCTTTTGCCTCTGTTTTTTCTTTTCTCTTTTGCCCTACCCAGGTACGTGGGGAGTTTCTTGCCTTTTGGGAGGTGTGAGGTCTTCTGCCAGCGTTCAGTAGGTGTTCTGTAGGAGTTGTTCCACATGTAGATGTAGTTCTGATGTATCTGTGGGGAGGAAGGTGATCTCCATGTCTTACTCTTCCACCATCTTCTGAACATTCTCTAGTAGTTTTCTGGTGGCATCTTTAGGATTATCTGTGTATAGTATCATGTTATCTGCAAATAGTGACAGTTTTACTTCTTCTTTTCCAATTTGTATTCCTTTCATTTCTTTTTCTTCTCTGATTGCTGTAGCTAGGAGTTCCAAAGCTATGTTGAATAATAGTGGTGAGAATGGACATCCTTGTCTTGTTCCTAATCTTAGAGGAAATGCTTTCAGTTTTTCACCATTGAGAATGATGCTTACTGTGGGTTTGTTGTATATGGCTTTTAATATGTTGAGGTAGGTTCCCTCTCTGCCCACTTTCTGAAGAGTCTTTATCATAAATGGGTGTTGAATTTTGTCAAAAGCTTTTTCTGCATCTATTGAGATGCTCATATGGTTTTTATTCTTCAGTTTGTTAATATGGTGTATCACATTGATTGATTTGCAAATATTGAAGAATCCTTGCATCCCTGAGATAAATCCCACTTGATCATGGTGTATGATCCTTTTAATGTGTTGTTGGATTCTGTTTGCTAGTATTTTGTTGAGGATTTTTGCATCTATATTCATCAGTGATATTGGTCTGTAATTTTCTTTTTTTGTAGTATCTTTGTCTGGTTTTGGTATCAGGGTGATGGTGGCCTCATAGAATGAGTTTGGGAGTGTTCCTTCCTTTGCAATTTTTTGGAAGAGTTTGAGAAGGATGGGTGTTAGATCTTCCCTAAATGTTGTGAAACCATCCGGTCCTGGACTTTTGTTTGTTGGACGATTTTTAATCACAGTTTCAATTTCATAACTTATGATTGGTCTGTTCATATTTTCTATTTCTTCCTGGTTCAGTCTTGGAAGGTTTTAACCTTTCTAAGAATTCGTCCATTTCTTCCAGGTTGTCCATTTTATTGACACAGAGTTGCTTGTAGTAGTCTCTTAGGATGCTTTGTGTTTCTGCGGTGTCTGTTGTAACTTCTCCTTTTTCATTTCTAATTTTATTGATTTGAGTCCTCTCCCTCTTTTCCTTGATGGGTCTGGCTAGAGGTTTATCAATTTTGTTTATGTTCTCAACGAACCAGCTTTTAGTTTTATTGATCCTTGGTATTGTTTTCTTTGTTTCTATTTCATTTATTTCTGCTCTGAGCTTTATGATTTCTTTCCTTCTACTAACTTTGGGTTTTGTTTGTTTTTCTTTCTCTAGTTCCTTTAGGTGTAAGGTTAGATTTTTTATTTGAGATTTTTCTTGTTTCTTGAGGTAGGATTGTATTGCTATAAATTTCCCTCTTAGAACTCCTTTTGCTGCATCCCATAGGTTTTGGATTGTCATGTTTTCATTGTCATTTTTCTCTAGGTATTTTTTGATTTCCTCTGATTTCTTCAGTCATCTCTATGTTATTTAGTAACATATTGTTTAGCCTCCATGTGTTTGTGGTTTTTAGGTTTTTTTCCCTGTAATTGATTTCTAATCTCATAGCGTTGTGGTCTGAAATCATATGCTTGATATGCTTTCAATTTTCTTAAATTTACTGAGGCTTGATATGTGACCCAAGATGTGATCTATCCTGGAGAATGTTCCATGTGCACTTGAGAAGAAAGTGTAATCTGCCGTTTTTGAATGGAATGTCCTATAAACATCAATTAAATCTATCTGGTCTATTGTGTCATTTAAAGCTTGTGTTTCCTTACTAGTTTTCTGTCTGGATGATCTGTCTGTTGGCGTAAGTGAGGTGTTAAAGTCTCCCACTATTAATGTGTTACTGTTGATTTCCTCTTTTATAGCTGTTAGCATTTGCCTTATGTATTGTGGTGCTCCTATGTTGGGTGCATATGTATTTATAATTGTTATGTCTTCTTCTTGAGTTGATCCCTTGAGCATTATGTAGTGTCCTTCCCTGTCTCTTGTAACGTTCTTTATTTTAAAGTCTATTTTATCTGATATGAGTATTGCTACTCCAGCTTTCTCTTGATTTCCATTTGCGTGGTGTATCTTTTTCCATTCCCTCACTTTCAGTCTGTATGTGTCCCTAAGTCTGAAGTGGGTCTCTTGCAGAAAGCATATAGATGGGTCTTGTTTTTGTATCCATTCAGCGAGCCTGTGTCTTTTGGTTGGAGCATTTAATCCATTCACATTTAAGGTGATTATCGATATGTATGTTCCTATTACCACTGTCTTAATTGTTTTGGGTACGTTTTTGTAGATCCTTTTCTTCTCTTGTGTTTCCCACTTAGAGAAGTTCCTTTAGCATTTGTTGTAGAGCTGGTTTGGTGGTGCTGAATTCTCTTAGCTTTTGCTTGTCTGTAAAGCTTTTGATTTCTCCGTCGAATCTGAATGAGATCCTTGCCGGGTAGAGTAATCTTGGTTATAGGTTCTTCCCTTTCATCACTTTAAATATATTGTGCCACTCCCTTCTGGCTTGTAGAGTTTCTGCTGAGAAATCAGCTGTTAACCTTATGGGAGTTCCCTTGTATGTTATTTGTCGTTTTTCCCTTGTTTTTAATAATTTTCCTTTGTCTTTAATATTTGTCTATTTGATTACTACTTGTCTTGGTGTTTTTCTCCTTGGGTTTATCCTGCCTGGGACTCTCTGTGCTTCCTGGACTTGGGTGGCTATTTCCTTTCCCATGTTAGGGAAGTTTTCGACTATAATGTCTTCAAATATTTTCTCAGCTCCTTTCTCTCTCTCTTCTCCTTCTTTGACCTCTCTACTGCAAATGCTGGTGTGTTGAATGTTGTCCCAGATGTCTCTTAGGCTGTCTTCATTTCTTTTCATTCTTTTTGCTTTATTCTGTTCCATAACAGTGAGTTCCCCCATTCTGTATTCCAGGTCACTTATCCATTCTTCTGCCTCAGTTATTCTGCTATTGATTCCTTCTAGTGTATTTTTCATTTCAGTTATTGTATTGTTCATCTCTATTCTTTAATTCTTCTAGGTGTTTGTTAAACATTTCTTGCATCTTCTCGATCTTTGCCTCCATTCTTTTTCCGAGGTCCTGGATCATCTTCCCTATCATTATTCTGAATTCTTTTTCTGGAAGGTTGCCTATCTCCACTTCATTTAGTTGTTTTTCTGGGGTTTTTCCTTGTTCCTTCATTTGGTACGTAGTCCTCTGCCTTTTCATTTTGACTATCTTTCTGTGAATATGGTTTTCGTTCCACAGGCTGCAGGATTGTCATTTTTCTTGCTTCTGCTGTCTGCCCTCTGGTGGATCCAAACCTTCTAGTAATCTTTTTCCTGACTCCTATATTCAGAAATGGGGCCTGGAAGTTGACTGATCAGAAAAGAGGGCTTTCTTCTTACAACTTTATTTACTCATAAGGTCTACTTGTTAGAAGTGCACATGCACCTTCTTGTGATTCAATTGCTTTCTATGGTGGAGGGGCTGAGCTACTCAAAGTGGGGCCTCAGGCCTCAGCATCAGCATCACCTGGGAAGTTGTTAAAAATGCAGAATCTCAGGCTCTGACTCAGAGTTGTTGAATTACAATCTGCCTTAGAATGATCTCAGGGGATTAGTATGCACATTAACATTTGGCAAGCACTCGTTTAGAGAATCCAAGTTCAGAGATATGAGAAGTTAATACACTCTAGCAATCAGGAGTGGCCAACATGAGCTCATTAACTTTGTTTCATCACTAGATCTTCTATCCATAAAAATATCAATGTACATTCTCCTTTCCTCACCTTTCAAGACAAGATAATCACAATCAGAACTTTATGAAACCCTCTAAACAAGCAAGTAACTAGAAATGAGGTTTGCATTTTGAGGCTGTGAACAACGATATCCAGATTCGTTGTTTCCTATTCAAATATACATGTCTAAAATTCTGTCAGAGTTACCCAGTGTTTCTTAAAAACCAAGGGCAGATTGTCTCTGAAAAGAAAAAATCATGTTTTATTGTTAAGCAACTAAAATCAATGTGATGACTGAAAATAATTAAGAATGATTTTTTGGCTCCAGATACACTTCTAGGATTTGAGATGTGGGTTATCAACAGGTGAGAAGCCAAGGTCAACCAATCAAAATATGAGTGAAAAAGCAAGGAAAATAAGTGGGTATCAGGCTGGGTGCTGTTACAAAATGAAGGAGGCAGGAGGATGAATTCTGTTAGATGATAACCATCAAACACTGAGTGAATTGACAAGAAAAGTGGGTTTCATGTGGACCCCACTGGAAAAAACAAAGGCTGAGATTCTGCTATTATATGTCTACATAGAAGACAAAGAATCAAGGACACTAAGATTCAAAGGAATCTGGAAGCAGAAATTAAAATCATAAAGTAACTCTTTTCACAACCTTAATCAAAATTTATGTTCCAAGAAGACTATAAGAATTTGAACTTTTATCTGACACTGAGATTTGTAGGGGCCCTCAGTCTTCTGAACAAGTTTCTGTGGTTCTGCCAGGAGAAAACCCTCACTTTTTAAAGTCATTTGTCTCATACAGAATACTATTGCGCCTAAGGACATTCACATCAATGTCAATGTTGTCAAGAAAACATCTTAAAAGCTGGGAATACCTTTCTGATTTTTGTGTTTTGATGAATCTGTTGTTAAGAATGTGCCTTGAGAAATATAAAATCTTTCAATTCTGGATCAAGAATGATTGTTTTTTGATTTTTTTTTCTTAACATCTTTATTGGAGTATAATTGCTTTACAATGTTGTGTTAGTTTCTGCTCTATAAAAAAGTGAGTCAGCTATACGTATACATATATCCCCATATCTCCTCCCTCTTGTGTCTCCCTCCCACCCTCCCTATCCCACCCCTATAGGTGGACACAAAGCCCCAAGCTGTGTATCAAGAATGATTTTTACAATGAACTCACTTTTGGGGAAGAAGGGCTGATATGAGGTCTTGTGAAAATTTAGGTTTGTAAGTTAAAGTTAGCTTGGAGATAAAAGTTGAAGTTCTGAAACTTTTGTGGCCTATAGCTTTGATGTGCAATTCTCACTTTCTTATCTGGACTTTCGTTTTAACAGCCTAATCTTTTATAAGAAATGTATTCATGGAAGCAGTAGAAATTACAGCACTGATAGGTCACTTTGATTGAGTAGGTGTTTTAATTTTAATTCAATAAGTAAATTAAGGGGGTTTCTTGCTGTGAGCAATGTTTACTCACTATAATAATGGGTGTAATATGTTGTGTGAGATCCTGTGCTTCTTTTAAAAAAAGGATGTTCCTTTTGTAAAGCCCCATTAAATATATATTTCCTTTTCTTGACCTTTGTACTCATTTCATGACTGAAATAGAATTCTATAAATGAATAATTATAACGTATTTCAAACAACTCTGAACTATAATTACTAATATTATCTCTTAGCTCCCCAGATGATTAATTTTGCCTTGAATCATAGTAACCTGAGATTTTAAAAAATTAAACTAGTGTTTTATAGGCTTTGTAATCAGAAAAGCATCAGCACACATGTACAGCTTGCATATATAGCCATAAAAGTACACAGTATGTGGCTTATGTCAGCATTTCCCTGAATAAATAGTTATTTGAACTTGTAAGTTTATGGTATTTATGACCCTCAGTCTTTTAAGAACAAGTATTTATATGGTCATTGGAATCATTCACTTACTTTTGGTGAAAATAACAGGAAACTCTGGGATAATTTTGTGATCTAGGGTATTGGTTCTCAAATTTCAATGTGTGTATTAATCATTATCTGATCTGGAGAGAGAAACAACACATTAATTCAAAAGGAGAAAGTTTAATATAAAGAATTATTAACTAGTAATGGGACATAACCACTAAGGGGTAAAAAGAACTCTAAAGAAGACAAGAATGACAAATATAGGGGCAGTCAGTAGCTCTAGGGTTGAGGCAGAGTACACAGGGATTGAACACATTCCCCCATCACTAAGGCTGAGGCTCAGACTTCTTTGAAGAGGGTGTAACTGAGGTCCATTGGATGGTGGAGAAGTTCACTGAGGTATCACAGGCCAAGTGAGTGGAGTGACAATTCCACTCAAGAATATCTGTAAAAGCTTCAAAGTGGCTTGAGAACTTGCATTCATATAAATATTAGAACATTTAAACTGCTTCACTAACTTCTAGGGGTCTGGGGAACTTTTATCGATATTGGAATAATAGGAAAAATGTCTTACATTTGTGTAAAACTTTATGCAGATTGTTTCATGTATGTTTTCTCATTCAAAACCCACAGGTCTATACACTTTGGTAAGGATTAGGGCCAAATTTCTTAGAATGACTGATATGCCTTCAGAGCATGAATTTAACATATTTCTCTAGACTCATTTCTCATCAATTCCTACGCTCCATTCCTAAAAGTTATAACGGATGCTTTCTTAATCCCCGTTTAACCCCCTCATTGTATTTGTAATAGCCCCCATTCTTTCTGTAAAACATACTAACTGATGTTTATAGCCTGCAGAACATACCTGGCTAGCAGGAAACTCTCTAGTATGCACTAAACACCTGCTTCTACCAGTTGGAGTTGTATACTTACAAAGAATCAGATGAGTGTGTACATGTGCTCCCAAATCTGTTGATTTAAGTTAAACTTACTATTGTAATTATGTAATTTAATGAAAGTGAATGTAAAGCATTATAATATTAGTACAAAAAGAGAGTATAATATTAGTACAAAAAGCAAGTTAAAATATTAGTACAAAAAATATTAGTACAAGAAGCATTATAATATTAGTACAAAAAGAGAGTTGCGTGTAAGAAATACAATTGAGAATTTCTGGTTCCAGCAAGCTGGCAGGCAAAACAATCGGAAAATTCTCCTTCTAACAGCTTCTATACATGTTGGATAAAATACAATAAAAATTATTAGATATGTACAATTGCATTTATGAGAAAATGTAACCCCAGTTCCCAGGGATAAAGAAGGAACTGTTAATTAAATAAGATGAGTCTGAGCTGATGTTTAATCTTTTTTGGAGGCTGGGGAGCATGGCTTTAATGCCTACAAGGGAGAGGAAATGAAGCTAGTCCTGGATAACCAGAGAGTTCAAAATAAAGCCCTTGTATAAAGCCTGGATTTTGAAATCCTGCACCTTGTGAAATCCACACACCAACATAAAGAGATGATGAGAAAGCTTATCTGTCTTGAGTGAAGGAAAGAAAGGAAAATCTCTGAGAACCTGGTTTCAAGGTTTGAAATGATAATATCCACATGTTCTGGGTGCCCTCAAGCCAAGACATTCCGTGAAAATTTTAAGAAAATTGCTGTGAGCTAATGATGTCCCTGGGATACTTTAGAGAAGCAAACACAGAACCACTTTGGAGAAACATACTTTCACTCCGTGGAAGAGGATTTCAACAGAACTTGCTGAAGACGAGGTCACAATCCAAGATTACAGAACAGATGAGAAAACAACAAACCATGAATGAGAGCCACCCGGCACAATAAATAGGAGAATGAATCTCCCAAACCTGCAATGGGAATGATAAAATAAGTACATTTAAAATAATTAAAAATGTAGAAGAATGCATTAAAATCATGAAAAGTAAGATACAATGAAAAGACCAGACATGTTTGTAAATAAATCAAATAGACCTCCTAGTAATGGCTACTATGGTCATTGAAATGAAAAACCCAGTGGCTGAGTTGTGAAGGGAATGCTTAGTACAGTATAACAGTATATGTGGATCGTGTGCCAGTATAGGCCTGTTAGTGAACCCCCAAGTGGCATCTTCTGCTTTCTTCTGCCCTTTTTATGTTCTGCATATTGTATGAGTACACAGGGATATAAAGATGATTCTAAATAGAATGTGTTATTTAGGTTTTTAAGCTTGGTTCCTTAGCGTTTGGGACCCAGACATCAGAAGATGTATGCTAGCTGAGAAGGAGAGAGTTACCTTCCCACTCATGGAGTCCAGTGCTGAAAAACCTAGAGATTCATGCTCATATAGGTTGTACCATGACTAGGATCACTGTGGTGCTAAGATTTTAATTGATAAAGACATAGTGAGACCCAAAACTATTGGTCTGCCTACAGTGAATGAAAAGTTTGACCTGTACTGTGTCCAACCTAGCTCTGTAACTTAGAGAAGACATTGAAGCTCCAGGTGCTGTCTCATCCCATTGGAGTATGGTTGTTTCGAGTTTTTGAGAAAGTATGCAGCTGTTTCCTATGGGCACTTGAGGGATTTTTGTGCAATGCAATGTTTAAGCAATTGGCTTTTCCTCAGAGCGTACACGGAATTTTTTTCAAAAAGTTTACCATAACGCTATAGCACTGAATGAAGCATCAAGTCTTTACTTGTCATTCTCAAATGACAATGGCTGAGAAGTTGAATGTAAATAACATAGAGTTAACTACAGTAGCTAGGCAAGAAGTTTCAAATGGAAAATATAAAAGAGAAATTTTAAAATATTGAGGGTAAAATGAGAAGGTCCAATATAGGTCTAAGAGTTCCAGAAAGAGAAAAGAGGGAGAATAGTAAAGAGGCAATATATAAAGATATAATGGCTGAGAATTTTCTAAAATTGATATAAGAATATCAATAATGTCACAAGCACAATGAGTGTAAGACAGAATAAATACAAATAAATCCACAACCATATACATTATGACGAAACTTAACTATACAAAGAAAACATGGAGATTTTATAGACAACTAGAGAAAAAGTCAGCTTACAAGAGGAATGACCATTAAACATACAGCTGAATTTTTAATATCAACAACTGAAGTCTGAAGCCAGTAGAATGATATATTAAAATGCTGACAGAAAATAATTGTTATCTAGAATGACCACACTAAACTATCACTCAAGAGTGAGGACACAATTAAGACATTTTTGGAAAAACAAGATGGAGTGAATCTAGCACCCATAGAGCCTCACTACAAGAACTTATTAAGGGTATATTTTAGTAGAAGAAAATTTAACCCAAACAAAGGAGTGGGAAACAAAAAGCAATGGTGACCCAAGAAATTGATAAAATTTCAATAAAACTAAACAAGCACTGACTGTATAAAGCTATAATAATAATGTAGAATATAAATGGTGGTGAGGCAGTGGGGCAGCAGAGTTTAAAAGCAAGGTTGAATTTAAATACAGGGCAAAAATAACAAGTAAGATTGAAAGTGATCTCAGAGTTAAAATATTCTAAGTTTCTTTCTTTGTTTGGGATGAGTGAAGACATATAGATTAATTTTATAGTTAATATTCCAATATATATTAAAATATGAATAATCATTAAAATAACAATAGATTGTATAGCTTCCAAACTAATATAAAGAATAAAACAACCAATTCAACAGAAGTTAAGAAAGGAAAAAAAGGAAGTTCATCAAAACTTGTTTAATAAAAATTTGAAAATAATAGAGTAGAAATAAATGGAAATATTTCAATATTACACCAAATATAGATGAACTAGCTTAGTAACTAAGAGCAGAGAATCTTGGATTAGGTTTTTGTTTTTTTTTTTAATGCAGCTCTGTAATATTTAAAAGACACTCACCTAAAACTTGACACAGAGGGCTAAAATTAAAGGGTAAAAAAATGTATTCTAGGTCATACTAAATAAAATAAAGTTAATATAGATATGTTAATAACAAATACTCTTTAAGAATTAAGAGCATTACTCTTTAGTTGTTAAGAATTAAGAGCATTTTACATGATGATAAGAAAGAACATTTCACTTGGAAAACAGGTCAATTCAAACCTTGTATGTACCCAATATCATATAAATGGGGGAACGGTCCCCAACTCATTTTTTGAGGCTAGTATATTTTTGATAGCAAAATTAGAAAAAGACAGCATGTAAATAGGAAATTATAGGTTATGTTCACTTATGAACAGAGATGAGTATAAAATATATAATAAATAATAATCAAATATGATTATCTCAGGAATATTCAATATATAAAAATTTTACTGTAATATTAAGGGGTAACAACCATTCAGTACTTCAAATATTTGCAAAAAAATTCTGGAAAAATATCAACACTCATTTATGGTAAAATCTCTTAGCAAACTAGAATAGAACAAAACTTCTTTAATTGGATAAAGGTATCTAACAAAAATATATAATGAATATCATTCTTAGAAGTATTCTGGGTGAGAACAGGACAAAGATATCCTCTATTCTTGCTCATATTTAGCATTGTATTAGAAGTCCTAATTGGCACAATAAGAGAAAAAAGAAGATTGATTGGCATTTGCCATTGTTTTCAGGGTCTATATAGAAAATGCAAGATTTTACAAACCATTAGAATTAATCAGTAAGGCAAATATACTGTTTGCCTTATCAACAATATCAAAACATCAGAAGTAATGCCTTTATCTCATCAAGTAATAATTAGAAAATATAATTTTAGAAGTATGTTATTTGTAATTGCAAGAAATACTCTAAAGAACCAAAGAATAAATATAAGAAAAGTCGTTCAAGACGTCTATAAAGAAAATAATAAATTTTATTGAAAGACAACAAGGGAACCTAGATGAATGAAGAACTATATCATGTTTCTGAATGAATAGATTTGGTATGATAAAGTCTCCTCTAATTAATACCTATATTCAACATGATTACAAAATGAGCAGGATTTTTCAGGGAACTTGGCTACCTGATTCAGAAACTCACATAGAAGAGTAAATGAAAAAGGACAGTCAAGACAATTTTGAGGAAGAGGAATAACTAGAGGGAGGGATATTATCTGTTATCAAGATTTACTGTAAAGCTCTAGGAATGAAAAGAGTGGTATTGATATATGGATAAAAAAATTAGACCGTTAGACCTCGAAATAGACTTAAGCATATATGAGTTTTGTCATTGACATAAACAGCATTACAAATAAGTGAGAAAATGTTAATTCTTAAAAAAAAGTGGTGCTAGGACAACTAGATATCTACATGAAAAAAATTACATCTCTATCTCAGAACACACACATACACACACTCACACACACATTCACATGCACACACACAGATGGATTAAAGACCAAAATTAGATAAGCAAATATTAAACACTTTAAGAAAAACATGTAGAAGAGCTTCATAACTTTGGTATAGGAAAGATTTCTTGAATAACACACAAAAAAATACAAGCCAAAAAAAGAAAAGATGGTTACAATTGACTACATTAAAAACTAAAACAAAATTGAGAAGACAACCCACCATCTAGGAGAAGATATTTGCAATGCACATAGAGATTAGGATCTAAAGTATATTAAGAACTCATAAGTCAATAAGAAAAAGACAGAAAATAACTACACGAAATATGGAGAAAAGATATAACATGTAATTCACAGAGGGTGAAACCTGACAGACCAATAAACATATAAGAAATGTCCAACTTCTAATTATCCAAGAACTTTAAAACAACATTGATATACATTTATGTTATTAGTGAGATTAACAAAAATGAAGAAGTCTGATAACTGCAAGTATCAGTGAGGTTGTGGGACCATTGCTGGTGGAACAATAAATAGGACAGCTACTTTGAAGAACTATTTGGAAATATCAAGAAAAATTGAAACTGCATAAACTCTATGACTCAGCAATTCTACCTCTAGGTATGCACGAGGGCTACGGCACAGCAGAAACCTTGGAGCTGGGCAATGCACAGCACTTCACGTCAGAACAGATCTCACAAATGTGCACAGAGACCATTCTAAAAAACTGGAGGAAAAACTAGGGATTTGAAGCTCATACTCATTAGAAATTGTTCTTTTGCTTCCACTCCGGTTTTAAGAAGTTGAAACTGGAAACTGTAGACATATTTTGATATTTATGTAAGAAATATAATCTCTGACCCCTATCAAAAGGCATATACTGAAGAAAAAAGTTTCTTGCCCTATCAAAAGAATGAAGAATAAATATACCTTGATATGTTTATATAAGAAATAAAAATTCTGAACAAAACAAAATGTAATGTTCCTTTGTTTTATAAGGTAGTTGCATTCCTGGAAAATTAAAAAATATTCCTGGATATTTGAATGATACTAAAAAAAAAAAAAAAAAAAGAAAAGAAAACATATCCTTTGTGGTTTATATGTAAAACTGAGTTAGCAGCAAGGCTCAAATAATTATAAACAAGTATTTTAGCTCCTAAATGCCTGGCACGATACTTGACATTTGAGTCATGTGAGAAGCAGTACAATTCTTTGTGTGGGGAAATGATCCAGGGTAATGATGGTTCGCTTCCCTGACCTCTACCCACTAAATGCCAGTTGTGCCCCAGTCACTGAGATAATAAGCCCCCTAGACCCAGCTCAAGCATTTTCTCCTTCCTGGAGAGCTCTTTTATTATTAATTTCTCTGTGCCCCTGAAGTGCATGTGACCACTATAACACTGATCCTTTTGTATAACAATGAGCTGTTTACATATCTATTCTCTCCTGCAGACGATGGTTTCCCAGAGGACTGGGACCACATGTTATTTTATATACCCTGAGCCTAGAAGTGCACAATAAATGTTTGTTGTATGAATATAATTTAATCAAATCTAGCCTTTTGGGTTTGAGTTTCTAGCTTGTCATCAGATTACTTGCTGCCTGTCTTTTTTTTCCCCTTCCCAAGTTTTTATCTATAAAAAAAGAGTCATTTAGCAGAAGGCATCTTCAGTTTTTTGTTTTTTCTTTTTTTAAAGTCTATCGTGTACTGCTGTACCTCAGATCAGTCCCTATTAACTGAGTGTCTTCATTTACAGAGCAATTAGGGTAAAGAGGGTGGTGGCTCTTGTTAGGGAACTATGTAAATATATCTGGCCAACATTTGAGAAATACTGGAAGACCTGGATCTTGCATGCATTCTTTACTCCTCTGTAGGGCAGGCACCCTTAATGTTCCCCCCTTCTTTTGGCTATATCTTTGTCAAACAACACTCATTTGGCCAGTTCTGGTCCAACATTCGTCATAAAGGTATACCCTGTGGATCTAGACAAGACTTCACATTCTAAGGTACATGGATTGATGGGCTGGTCTTACTAACCGAAATAAGATTTTTCACAATCTTTAAATCATAAGTGGCATTAATTGAACACAAGAAGAAATCAAGGGGCTTCATGAACAGATTTATAAATTTTCTTCTTTCTGCATTTTAATTATACTGGCATTTTAATTGCATTGTAATTGCATTTTAATTGCATGTATTTGTATAAATTAAAAAATAATTAGAGCTCTGCAGCACTATGGGAAACTAATTTATGCATATAGACCTTTAAAAATGTACACGTGAAGAATGATTTCATAGCTCTCACCGTGTTAGACACTTTAAAACTGTCCTTGCTGAAAGGTCTGTAGCTATCTAGATGGATGTGCCTTTCCTGTTCTTTCTGTGACTGAGGGAGAGAGAGAGACAGATCTAGAGCTTGAATGGAGGGCAGTGCTTGATATTTATGGGACTCCCAGCTTGGAAAGTCCTTTACATATATATGTTTTATGCAAGAATTACACTGTATGACTCCTATATGAATATATATATTCTGTTTTCTGATAGGAGTCAGACATTGTATTTCTTACATAAATCATATATATATTTAATACATTTATATATATATATATATATATATATATATATATATATATATATATATATACACATATTATTTTTTCTAGCTTAGCCCTGAGAAGTTTCTGTGCTCTGATTGCATGTGGGTGGTAAGGACAGAGGATGAGTCACTAAATTAGGGCAACAGAACCAATGAATTTTTAACAATACTCCTGGCACAGGTTATCACGGCAAAGCATATCTGAGATGTACGGGTTATTCATTCAACAGGCATTTAATGAACGCCTACTGGGTGTTTGGCACTACTGAAGTATGGCCCCATCCCATTTCATAGGTCATTTACCCCAAAGCAATATGGATTTTCCAGCTTTTACTTCCTTCTCCTTACTCAGTGTCTTAGCTTCCATCAGAAACCTGAACATTACATGATTTTGGCAAATTGTGGATTGGGCTCCCTTATATCCTGGTTCTCTGCTGCTTCAGAATATACCCCTCCCTTCATCTACCCAATATCCCAGAGAGTTCTTAGTGGCAGGTTTATTGCTTAAAAATTGCATTTTTATCTTTTTGGAAAGAGAAAGTCTAAGAAGCCTAGTAACTAAGATTGTATTATTCCCTTGCCTTGAGATAATGACAACAAAAGCTCTTGTAAGCTAGAGGATCCAAAGTAAGTAAACTTCCTGTCCTCT
Source organism: Balaenoptera musculus (assembly GCF_009873245.2). Lineage (NCBI taxonomy): Eukaryota > Metazoa > Chordata > Mammalia > Artiodactyla > Balaenopteridae > Balaenoptera > Balaenoptera musculus. Next base: position 69,855,198 of record NC_045796.1, on the reverse strand, counting down.
CCTATCTCATGGTCTGTACTTGAGTTGTTTTCTCTGCCTGCCTTCTGGGTGATCCTCCTACACATGCAGCCTTCATTCCATCCCTCCGAAGAAAACTTCCTGGGTGCCCCATGTAGAATTATTCCTTCCCTGTCTTTTGTTCTTATAGCACATTCTGCATCCTTCTCTTTTGTAACACTTAGGTTAGAGTTATATTCTAATTGGCAGTACCTGGAGGTCAGGGATGGTGTCTAATTTCTTTTTAGCCACCTGGAGTATTCAATGTGTGGCTTTGTCTCTGATAGATATAACCTGAGTTTGGGATTCAAGGGTCAAATATCTTCAGGTGTGTGTGTGTGTGTGTGTGTGTGTGTGTTTGTGTGTGTGAACTACAAGCCCCTATTATAATTTTCTATGATCTTTTATCACAGGAAAACACAAGTCAGTCAACATTCTCAGGGAAATTTGTGGGCTCTCTTCTGGGCTGTAGCTGGGTTTCCTGGCCTTGTTTGTTTTGTTTTTGTTTTTTAATGGGGCTGCTCTTTGCAAAAGGAAACTCATCAACTCTTAAAACATTTTGCAGCCAGATGGTGTTCCAGGCCTTGGAAGCACACCCCTCTCTAAAGGGCATATGATGGGGAGAGAAATGGAGGGGAGTTATATCTCCTTTGGAAGTTATCCTTGGGCGTGTCCTGGAGAGAAGAGAATCCAAAAAGGAGTACTTCCCATTCGAGCCTGGTAAAGCTTATCACAAGAGTCTTCTGTCCCTTGCAAACACCTAGTCAGAGTAAAACAACTCCAAGCTCTTGCCCCTTGGACTGAACCTTATTCAGATCTATCAATAGATACTGTCCCTGAGCTTCAGAAAGACTGTGTGTACCTTTGGCCTAGCTAACTACGTGAGTTAGGGTAATGCTAGTTGCTATTACAAATAGAACCCAAAATGTATTATATCTCAAACCAACAGAAGTTGATTTCTTGTTAAGGTAGTACCAGTCCCAAGCAGTGGTTCCTTGTTGATCCATAACTCCTTTATGAAATGATTCTGACCCAGGCTTCTTTCATCCTGTGGCTCTGTCAACCCATAGGGGTGGACATCTTCCAGTTCTATCCAGCCAATGGAACTGGAAAGGGAGTGAAGGTACAGTAACTGCTTACAAGCCTTGGTCTGGAAGTGATGCACATCATTTCTCTTCACTTTATATGTCTCCAGATGCAAGAGGACTGGGAAACTAGTCCTTGATTGGGCAGCTGCTCTCCAGAGACCACTCACAGCTCTGTACCCTAGAAAGGGGATTCTGAGTTTAGGGTACAGCTAGCTGCTGGGGTAGATCTGCTGCTTTTTTAGGGCAACACCATTTGTTGTCCAGTGGCCCAGATGCTCATCTTGCATCAAATGGTTGTCTGCTGCTCACCGTCACCTCATTACCGTTGAACCACTGAAGCAACTGAACTTCTGCTTTCTAACAGATAGCTGGTAAGTGTTGCAAACGTACTTCCAGGTCTGTCTCCACCTGTCTTGAGCAGAGTGGGGAAGAAAGCTGACCTCTCTAATAGGTACTTAATAACGGGGCTTGGTGGTGCATTTCTCACCCTTATACCAGGCAGCGCTCATCCCTTCCCTTCTCATAAGGGGCACAGCCCAGTATATCCCACTGGTCCTCCCATGGCTGGGACTGTGGGGCGAGACACTTTCTAATAAATTTCACCTAAGCTTATGGTGCCTCATTTAAAACAATTGCCTTGGCAGAAGGCCTCTGCCTGTCTCCTCCAATCAGAGCTCAGCACTGTGGACCCTTTAGTCCTGGAGTTTTCTTGAGCAGACTTCCTGTGAAAATGATCCTGGGGCCCCTGGTCTTGATCTCTCTGTCCCTTTTCTCCTTAGGCATCCTCTTTTTACAACTGTTGGACCTCACAACTTTCAGCCTCTCTTGGAGGTTTGATTTCATTGAATTTTAGAGTCTTCTTGAGAACGGGAACGTGTTACATGGTACAGAAAAGAAAATATTTCATAAGAATTTTACTGAGCAAATACTATGCCCTATGTGGCATGAAAAAGGCTATGGGATATATGAAGAAACATAATTTATGGTCTCTGCTTATGAGGGTCTCATAAATTAGTTAGCAAAAACTGCTAATCACCCAGGAAACAAACAAACAAAAAAATAGTGTCGTTGTTAGGGAAAACACTGACTGAAACCACCCACACTGGCCAGGCACCACAGTAACCATTTGCATGAGTTATTTTACAACAGGAGGTCCTGGTAAGGAATACGGAACTAACAAGCCACCACCAACCTGAAGAATTCAGGGAAGGTCAAAAGGAGACACCAGTCCATATGTCCTACCGACTTCCCAGAATCCTTCTCGCTGGAACCCATCTTGGCTGAGCGATGAGTGCGCCACCAGGAAGGACCCTGAGTCAGAGTGATTGGAAACTAACCCCATTACAATAAAACCCAAGACTGCGAGCCACGTGGCAGAGCAGTTCTCCTGGGTTCCCTTACCCCACTGCTCTCCACCTGAGTGCCCCTTCCCAGTAAAGTCTCTTGCTTTGTCAGCACATGTGTCTCCTCGGACAATTCATTTCCAAGAGTTAGACAAGAGCCCACTCTTGGGCCCTGGAAGGGGTCCCCCTTCCTACAACATAGTAACAAGGTACAAATTCTAGGGTACCACCCAGATATAAGATGAACTGAGGGGAGGCATCTTTATTAAGTATGCTTCTGACAGTCTTCCTTGCCATCCTTAATCTGATAAAGTACAGAACTAAGGCTGTATTTTGCCTAACCTTTCCAAGTCTGATTGAAAAAGAAAAATTTAAACTATTGCTGTTATTGATCTTTCAACTTTATAAAGAATGTTCATTTTTTCGAACTCTGAGAAGTGTACCAAATTATTTTGCACTGAAACAGTTTTTTTCAGGATTACAAATATGTATTTATTTAATTCTTGCTCATGGTAAAAATGCAAACTGAATTGAAGAGTTTACAATGAAAAATAAGTTTCTCTTTGACCCTGTACCTCAGAGTTACCCAGACTCTCACTCCTTGAGTATACATGCTGGGCCCTTCGTTATTCATTTTCTCCCAACTTCTTTCTCTCCATCTGCTAGGTCAGTAGTTCTCAAGTTTTATTGTGCAAAAGGAATACCTGGGGGAACTTCTTAGAAATGCAGATTTCCTTTTTCCAGAGATTCGGTGGGTCTGGGTGAGTTCAAGGAATTTGATTTTGTACCCTGGTAATTCTGAAGCAGGTGGTGCATGGACCCTACGTTAAGACACTTTTAGAAAATAATTAGGATCTCACTGTATTGGGGACTAATCTGATGAAGTCACAGGCTGTGGTAGATTTTACGTATTCTTACCATAATACCATGTTCACTTTCCCAGTCTTTGACCTTCACTGGGGTTACTTTCCCTTTGGTTTCCATAGTGATGCACAGAGGTCTTCCATGTGTAATTAGCCTAAGGATGTTGATTTATTCCATTGCCTCTCTCTGACTGCCTCACTGCTGAGCTGCGGAGTGTCATTAGCTAGACTGAGAAAACTCAATTAGTTTTTGTCGACTGAAAAAAAAAGCGCACAACCTAAAAGGTGAGAGTTATGTTTTATTCGGCGGACAAAACTGAGGACTTAAACCTGGGACGCAGCATGTCAGATAACTCTGAGAGACTGCTCGGAGGAGGCAAGAGAGGGGGAGCCAGGATAGACAGGAGTTTTTGCAACAAAGACCAGGTGGTCGGGACATCAAACGATTACTGGGAATTAAGGAAAACCAGATTATCTCAAGTTAAGGAATTTAGTGCTTTTCTATGTACGGGAAGGTGCAAAGTCTGAGCTCATTGAAATCATTCCTTTCATATGCACCTCAGCTCTCTGGGGCCAGTATCCCGCACTTCGCATCCTGAGCCTCGTCAGCATGCACTGTTGGGTGTGGCTACAGCGGCTGTCCGCTAGATGTGGCGGAGGGCATCCTGCCTGCATCCTGAGTTGCGTCAGGGCAGCTCTAATGTGATGGCTTGATGGCTACAGCATCCTTTGTTTACTGATATGACAGGTGGCATTTTTAGTTCACATCTTCTCTCTTCCTCCAGTTATCGGATTGCAGTTAGCATCGGTTTTCTTACATCTCTGAGGAACAGGTAACAGTCACAAAACTGTAGACTTTGGCGAGGTAACAGTAACTTGCACTTTGTTTCAGCCAATCTGTAGGTGGGGAAACTGAGGCCCAGAGAGATTAAGAAACGTAACCAAGGACACAAAATAAATTAGTGGTAGAGCTGACCAGAAACCTGGTTTACTAATTCTGAATCTGGTGCTTTTTTCTCATCTTAAAAAAATCTCAGCTAAAATCACAGGGTCCCTGAAAAGCATTCAGACGGTTCTTGTTCCCCAGTCCACCTACCACCTTGAAATATGTCCTTCTGTGCCCTGTCTCTCCCCGACCCTCACTATCTCCTTGAGCCACACTAGCCCTGGTGGGTTGTCTCACTCAGGAGAGCGATAGTGCGAATTATTTCCGAACGCTTGAACATGGCAAAAATCTCATCTACTTGAACCTCAGGTCACCAAATACAGCAATTTTGAGCGGAAGGAGCTGTGGTTACTTTAAGTCTCTGTGGGAACGCAGGAGCTCATCATTCTTATTCTCAGCTTCCTCCAACAAAGACCCAAGGAACAGTCCTTATTACTTTTCAGAGGTTGGGGGAGGGTTGAGGTCACACAAAGGTTGCTTGGCTTACAGTCTCATCCCGCCTCTCCTGCTATTGACAAGGCATCGGGGTGGTTTAGAGATTGCTGCCTCCCTTTAAGGCCTATTTGCTGATGTTTTGAGACATTTATCCAATCTCAAGAAACTCAAGGGACCCGATTTCAACTTTGAATTATATATTATCCATATCTGGGATGGAATGGGCAATTTTAATGGAAAAATCTCATCAGTCAGGCCAGGGATTGGGCAAGGCTTTGATTTATATGCTTGTTGAAAGCATCTATATTGATGTAAAATTTACAGTTCTATGAATTTAATAATATTTTAACCTGAATATGATTCTTGACACACACACACAACACACACACACCCTGCACACACACACACATACGTGTATTCTTCCTTTTTTTTTAACCTTTGGTGAAATTTTTTAACCTTTTTTTAACCTTACTCTACCATACATTTGATAACATCCCCAGAGATTAGCCAGGAGAAATATCAGGATGCCCTGGGAGAAATGTCTGTCTTGATGAGAACAAGAAAGATTCCAGGAAAAAAGGCTCAGTTCCTGAAATAAATTACAGTAACTTCAGGAAGGCAATTAAGTATCTGTTGAAAGATACATTTACTAGACTAGTGACTTTTCCCACATTTCCATAATTCAGATACTATATTCAGGAAAAGGAAATTAACTGGGGCTTTTGGATACAAACGGTGAGAAATGGGAATTAGTTAGCATTTACAAGCCTATAGGCACATATAGTTTTATGCTTCTGTAATTAGAGCTGTTGGTGAATCACTCCATTACCTTGATTGCTTTAGTTGCAGTCTTTCAAACAGGTATTTACCTTAAGCTTGAAGATAGGTATAGGCATGAAAACAATGCTGTCTTATTTAATCTATTGTCACATGTAGCCGGTAAATCAGCTTCTCTCTAACTGTAAGATAAGGAATGATACTATTTTGTTGGTGTGTGTTATTCTTGGAATTCTGCACCCCTGGGAAAACGTTGTCAAAGGTTGCATTAGCCATGCAGTGAGGCGGGGACAGAGAATCCAGGCACACACTCAAGGTAGAAAACCTGCCATAAATGTCCGCTGCCATTACTCTATGCATCAGTGCTTATAATTTCTAAGGAGCAAAACTGTCCATTGCTATTTTTAGTCCACTTACTTTCTTTTGAGGATAATGGTCATTATTCTGACATTTTGTTTCTTAAATACTTTCCCCTGCTCTGGAAATCCAAGTAGACAATTAGTTTTCCATCCAAATGTTTTCATACCTTCTGCACAGTTGGGCTGGGCTCATTTGCATTTAGTTTTCTTGGGAGGGCTAATGATTTGATTTTCAAAAGGTCAGTTGCTGACACACAACCTATAAAATACTTAGCTGTCCAAGATGTTTTTCACTCATTGCTCAAACACTCAGTTTAGTTTTGGTCTTTTTAATTCACTACTGAAAATCAGTTGCCTCAAGGAATTTCAATATTACATTACAGCATAACAAACTATCCAATATCACTAATGGCCTATTTAGGAATTAAATGCTTTTTTTCTGGTTTTAAGCAATTTCTAATTTTGATGAGGATCAGGCACCATCTATAAGGATGGAGTTAATAAGTCCCTGAAGGGACACATCACTAGCCAGGTCATAAAAATCATGCATGGCTTGCTCTTTCAGCCATAAGGCAGAAGGAGAACAAATACATCTATTTTCCCCCAGCATTATATTTGTGGTCTGAAGATGCTTGAAAAATTACAGTCATTATATTATGGTTGTTGTTGTAATTTTTTGCAACGTTTCTGAAATCTGGGTCTATCTATCTATCTATCTGGTATTTTTCTCTTTATGTCTTTTCCCCAAGAATTTACTCTCTAAGATGTCTTCTCTCAAAATTATATCCAAAACAGAAGGCAAGTGCTGGGGGTGAATATAATATACTATTTGAAACTTGGCCATGTAAGCTATTGTTTGGAAAATTCAGGCAAAAGAACTAGTTAGTGAGGGAAGAAGTTACTCAACATATTTGTTTTGGCTGCTCACAGTCATCAGATTTGTGGAATAATAGCTTTAATTCCTTGTGATAAAACATTCCAGTCCTCTCTTATTTCTGTGTTGTAAATATCCCCCAGTTTGACTAAGACAAAATTGATCTAAACGCAAATGTGTTTGCTTTGTCCTTGTAAAATGTGCGTGGGTAATGAGCACCTCAGGGGTGGATGGAGAGAGCACAGAGCAGCAGAGGAGGACATAAGAGTAGCGTGGGCTGAGGGCAGGATTTGGGATCCCACCTTGAAATCAGATGATGGGAAGAAACTGAAAAAACATCTTAGTGCTGGGAGAAGAGAAGGCCAGACAGTGAGGTGCAGGAGACTTGCTAAAAACTAGAGATAGGTGGGGAGGGGGGCACATGGCCTAAAGATGTTCTCTTCTGCAGGAGGAGGGAGGGGCGTGTATGATTAGGTGGCTGCAGGGAAGCACCTTGGATTCAGATCACTTAAAACCCAAGCAGATTCAAAAGATGTTCAACGTCGCTAATCATCAGGGAAATGCAAGTCGAAGCCACAGTGAGATATCACCTCACAACTGTCAGAATGGCTATCATCGAAAAGTCTACAAATAACAAATGTTGGTGAGGATATGGAGAAAAGGGAACCCTTGTACACTTGTATTCCCTTGTACAAAGGGAATATAAATTGGTTCAGCCACTGTGGAAAACAGTATGGTGGTTTCTCAAAAAACTAAAAATCAAACTACCATATGATCCAGCAATTCCACTCCCAGGTATATTAAAAAAAAAACAAACCAAAAAACCCCAAAACACTAATTTGAAAAGATACATGAACCCCAATGTTCATAGCAGCATTATTTACAATTGCCAAGATATGGAAGTAACCTAAGTGTCCATCAACAAATGAATGGATAAAGAAGACGTGGTATATATGTATATACAATGGAATACTACTCAGCCAAAAAAAAGAAGGAAATTTTGCCATTTGCAGCAACATGGATGGACTTGGAGGGTATTATACTAAGTGAAATAAGTCAGACAAAGAAAGACAAATACTGTATGATATCACTTATATGTGGAATCTAAAAAATACAACAAACTAGTGAATATAAGAAAAAAGAAACAGACTCGCAGATATAGAGAACAAACTAGTGGTTACCAGTGGGGAGAGGGAAGGGGGAAGGGGCAAGATTGGGATAGGAATTAAGAGGCACAAACTATTATGTATAAAATAAGCTATAAGGATATATTGTAAAGCACAGGGAATAGAACCAGTATTTTATAATAATTATAAATGGAATATAACCTTTAAAAATTGTGAATCACTATATTATACACCTGTAACTTATATAAGGTTGTACATCAACTATAATTCAATTTTTAAAATCCCAAGCAGATTCAGAAAGAACTTAATTTTCTCCAAGGAGAAAGGAATTAATGTTTGCTGAGCTCCTACCAAGGAGCCAGGTCTTCCACAGATATTATCTCATTTAATTCTGCATAGCATCCCTATGAAGGAAATTACAATAATAATAGCTAGCATTTTTTACATGCTTACTCTGTGCCCCACAGAGTGCTAAGTGCTTGTTTTCCATTGCTTCTTCATAACAGTCCTTTAAAATTGGGGAAACAGACTCAAAGATGAGGATAATTTACTCAAGGATGCACAGTTAATCAAGCTGCAATTGATATCCAAATATGTCTGACCCAGAGCGCAGACTTCCTGGTTTACCATGACGCTTCTTCAGTGAGTGGAAAATCCACTGGAGATGGAAGAGTTTCTATCTGTTAATTTGCAGTACATTGTTTCTTGTGGGTAAGCTAGGTACCTGCCATTTACTTGCTTATGCCAAGTCTTTACCTAAATTCCTCAGAATGAAGTCAAGGTAATAGTTAAAGGATGTTCTTGGGTAGGGTTTCTGTGACTTATGAAGAGGCAAGGGCAAGGAATGGAAATATTTGGCCAGGCTCTAGCCCTCAGTTACCTCCTAATGATAAATAATCAAACACACAAAAACGAAAGACTCCAAACCTTTAACCCTTCGAGTGGTAGTGATGAAAGGAATGTTAGGAGAATATGGAAACCCTTGACTGGATGATACTTTGGAAAATGTTATTTCATTCAGCGTCCCGTGATGCCTCTGGGCTTCACAACTGCCATGTAATGATTAGTCTAATTCTGCTTCATAACTGTCTCCAAATGTGAGGAGAGGGTCTGGGCCTCTGAAGAGGAGGGCTTTTTGGAGCATATCTTTGTATTGAGCTCGCAGATGGATTGGCCCTCCACACAGCCTCACAGGCTACTGCAGTAATATTGGGAGATATAGCCTGCGGGGGAGAAAGTTCAAAGACACCAAAACCCATGGGCTTGAGCAATGCAGCCCTGCTCCCCCCTCCCCATAGATTCCTGTGGGATTAAGAAAAACTTTCTTCACTGGATTTCCTCGGCTTCTGATGATCCAGGATGTGGTTGTGATATGGCAGCGTGTGGTTATTTTGAAATGTGAGGTTTATGCTCAACTACCTCCAAGAATTCTCAGTGGGTGGCATTGCCTGTGCCTTCTCAGACTTATATGGGAAAAGGAGTACGTTCAGAAAGAAGCTTTGTCTAGAAAATGTAGTCTTTTCATGATTAAGTTATACTTTTTATAAATGAGACACAGTGTCATTAAACTATAGTACGTAATGGTTTTCAGATAGAATTTTGTGATGTGCTTTTAAAAACAAACAAATATATCAGGTCCATAAAATGAACTTGCTAAATTCTGAACTCTTTTTTTAAAAAATTTTATTTATTTATTTATGGCTGTGTTGGGTCTCCGTTTCTGTGCGAGGGCTTTCTCCAGTTGCGGCAAGCGGGGGCCACTCTTCATCGAGGTGCGCGGGCCTCTCACTATCGCGGCCTCTCTTGTTGCAGAGCACAGGCTCCAGACGCGCAGGCTCAGTAGTTGTGGCTCACGGGCCTAGTTGCTCCGCGGTATGTGGGATCCTCCCAGACCAGGGCTCGAACCCGTGTCCCCTGCATTGGCAGGCAGATTCTCAACCACTGCGCCACCAGGGAAGCCCAAATTCTGAACTCTTTACACCTTTTTTTCCCCTTCAAAATGCCTCAAACTTCATGCTATACTTTTAATTTATGATAAAGATTTTACTGCTTGACATGTTGGCAAAAAGAAAGAGGTGGCATATGAGCTAAGACTTCCAGTTATCTGGGCATTAATTTAGGCTAATTTTCTAAATTTCAAGCTGTACCTAATGCCCCATCTGCCACACGAAGCGGGAAGCCACAGATGTCCTCTGAACAATTATTTAAAGGTAAGGAGTTTCAACACCTCCTTAGTTGAGAGAACACGAGAAGACCACCTGGGCATATAGAAACCATCTTCCATTTCAAAGTGGAGTTTGAAAACACAAAACACTCTAAAACATACCCTGAAATCATGCAAGAAAAGTAAGTTTTACTTCAGAAATAATTAGGAGTGAAAATAAATATGCCCTGGTTAAAGCCAAGGGGCTGGTTGGCAAAGGAGGAGAGTAAACTGCTATCCAGCTCTTAGACGTGTTTATGAAAGTGGGACAGGGCAGGACAACGCCAGCAAAACTGGGCCAGACTCTAGGTTCATAACCAGAGGTTGTCTGTTGTGACAATCTTTTTTTAATGAGGGCTCAAAAGTGTAGCAAAAAATGATATTGGAGGACAAAAGAAAAAGCCTCTAGAACCATCTATGTGGTAAAATGCCAGATACCATGGCTTTGACAATAATAGGAATTTTTTGTTCTGCCACTTTCAGAGTTAATTTTCTTCTCCTCTTGAAATCAGGAGGCATTACAAAAATCTTTTATATCAGATTTGCAAATACCAGTAAGTTACCCACCCCCACTCTTTCTTTATCAGCTTGCACGGTAAATTGAATAGATTCAGCATATTTTCCTGTTCACCAAGCATAAATTATTACTAACTGTGGAGAGAGGCTATTTGAAAAGCTGTTTTATTTTATAGAGGAGGCTTCTTTTATCTATAAAGGATTCTGTTTGAAATCAACGTAGATGCTGTCTTATCTTTGTGACCTCAGGAAACTGAACTATGATGACATATTTCCATTCTAAAGAGGGCAATGAGAGAATTCACGCATAAACTGAATAAGCTCTGCTAATCTATTCCTGTTCTTGGATCAGATTCCCAGCCTTTGAAATACTAGGAGAATCACCAGAGCATTTGTATGTGATATGACACCATCGCAAATTATCTAACGAGTGGGTTCTAACTGGCAGACTTCAGCCCTAGATGGGGGGGAGCCCTTCCAACCAAAATGCATTACATGTCTTTCATACCATAGCCCTTCAGTAATGGGCTGTTGCTCTTTTTGCCAGCCTTTCAGCTCTAGTGCAGTAAGTCATGACTTCCTTCAAAGGCGCTCTGTGATTCCCACACCTGAAAGGATTGTAGCAATTTGGTAAAGTATCAGTTTGAAGTAGCACTAACAAAATGTGTACCTATCCAATCATTATAGCTTTTATTCGCTGCCAAACAGCCAGGAAATTCACAAATAGTTTTCATGAGGTAGCACATTTATTCAGTCATTTAATCTGATGCCTGTCTTCTGCCTGGTGCTTTCATCATAAGAAATTGGGCATTGAACCATTGAGGCTGGCATTTAGCATTAACATGCTATATTGTACCCCTCACCATTTTGCTATTTCTTGGTTGCTTTTTCATTTTTTCTATTTATTTATATTTTTATTTTGGAGGAGTCCAGAAAGCATCAATGATTTCTGAAAACGAACATTTCTTTTTACTGAAGTATAGTTGATTTACAATGTTGTGTTAGTTTCCGGTGTACAGCAAAGTAATTTATATATATATATATATATATACACACATACATATATAATTTTTCAGATTATTTTCCATTAGTTTATTACAAGATATTGAATGTAGTTCCCCGTGCTATACAGTAGGTCCTTGTTGTTTATCTATTTTATATATAGTAGTGTGTATCTGCTAATCCCAAACTCCTAATTTATCCCTCCCCCGCATTCCCCTTTGGTAACCATAAGTTTGTTTTCTATGTCTGAGTCTGTTTTGTAAATAAGTTCATGTGTATCCTATGAAAATGAACATTTTTAGTGAAGCCGCTCTGGACTCTGACTTCTATTTGGGCATTTGTGCTAAAGAAAAGAGATGGGGCATTTTGAACCTTGTGTGGTAAGGCAGAAGAGAATCCTGAAAGCCTCTTGGCTGTGAGCAGGGCTGACTCACACCCTTGGCTCTTCCACTCGGCAGGAAGCAGCTCTCAGAGGAGCCTGAGTCACTTGCCAGGCGGCACGTGCATGAGGTTGAACAGTGAGACCAACTGCCGTGTTGGTTGTTCCCTCCGTGAAGAGAAAAGCATGTGAATATTATTCATCCTCATATGTTAGGTCTCAAAATAGTTTGCTCTGTTGATCCATTTATAAGAAACGTGCAACCACTTTTCTCAGCCCACCTGGGTGAAAGGTCAAATGACCGAAAGCACTTTGTGGTAGAAACACATGAAGTTTAAAATGTTGGGGTCGATTTTGACTACTCTCCCTTTCTTGCCTGGAAATATCTCTTCAGTCACAAAATAGTTACCCCTGAACTTCCTTATTGTGGAAGCCACCCCATAACTCAATTTAGGCCCTTATAACCTCTCACCTGTATCACTGCCATGGCTTTTAAAGGGCATGAAGTGGTTAGGGTTCCTTGGTTGCAAGCAACAGAAACCAATTCTGGCTTATAGATAGGAATTACTGGAAGGACACACAGAATCAGCAGGAGATGGGCAACTGGGTTTGTGAATAGGTAGGAACAAGGCATCTCTGGAAGCCAGGAATCAGGAAGCGCAACACCTGCTTCACAGCAGGTTGAGTCTGATTGGGGTCAGGACGGCTGTGGCCATGGGTGACGTGCAGCCATTCCTGCTGACCTTGCATCATTGGTTTAGAGTCCAAATGACACCTTTGTCCCTGGATGTGTTGGGGAGAGAAGAAAGAAAATCTGATCCCATGGCTTCCTGGGTCCCTGGAATTACCGTCCCTGTATGAGGACACATAACACATGCTGGAATGAGGTAAGGACCAAAAATAAAACTGGAGGGCCATTAGAAAGTGGGAAAGGATGCTAGGTGACAAATATCCATGAGAAGGCATTTTCCCCCTCCAATACCTCCGCTCTCCAACTCATTTCAATTTAACAAACATTTACGAAGTATCAACCCTGCACAAGGTGCTGTATTCGGTATCAGGCATTCTGGGAAAAGGGGTCTTCTACACTTTGCTGCCAGTTGTGTTGCATTTAATGGGGCCAGGTACTCTGATGGCTTTTTTTAAAGACTATTTTTTTTAGAACAGATTTAGGTTCACAGTAAAATTGAAAGGAAGGTACAGAGATCTCCCATATAATCCCCGCCTCTGTGTAAGCACAGCCTCCCCAATATCAACATCCCCCACCAGAGTGGTACATTTGTTACCACTGGCACACTTACATTGTCAAATCATAATCACTCCAAGTCTGCAGTTTACATTAGGCTTCACTCTGGGTGTTGTATATTCTGTGGGTTTGAACAAATTAAAAATGACATGTATCTACCTTTATAGCATCATACAGAGAATTCACACTGTCCTAAAGATCTTCTGTGCTATACCTATTTACCCCTCCCTCTCTCTAACCCCTAACCACTGAACTTTTTTACTGTCTCTACAGTTTTGCCTTTTCCAGAATGTCACATAGCTGGAATCATACAGTATGCGACATTTTCAGATTGGCTTCTTTTACTTAGTAGTACGCATTTATGTTTCCTCCATGTCATTTCATGGCTTGATAGCTCTTTTTTTAAAGTGATGAATAATATTCCATTGTCTGGATATACTACAGTTTATTAATCCATTCACCTACTGATGAGCATCTTGGTTGCTTCCAAGTTTTGGCAATTATGAACAAAGCTGTAAACATCCACGGGCAGGTTTTTGTGCAGATGTAAGTTTTTTTTTGTTGTTGTTGTTGTTGTTTTTTTTTAATATTTATTTATTTATTTATTTTTGGCTGTGTTGGGTCTTCGTTTCTGTGCGAGGGCTTTCTCCAGTTGCGGCGAGCGGGGGCCACTCTTCATCGCGGTGCGCGGGCCTCTCACTATCGCGGCCTCTCTTGTTGCGGAGCACAGACTCCAGACGCACAGGCTCAGCAGTTGTGGCTCACGGGCCCAGCTGCTCCGCGGCATGTGGGATCTTCCCAGACCAGGGCTCGAACACGTGTCCCCTGCATTGGCAGGCAGATTCTCAACCACTGCGCCACCAGGGAAGCCCAGATGTAAGTTTTTAATTCCTTTGGGTAAATACCAAGGAGCTTGATTGCTGGACCATGTGCCGGGAATGTGGTTTTGTAACACCATGGGTTTCACTGAGGAGTGGCGATGAAGAACTGGCCACCTCTGACATGCATTCCAATGCTGTCATCTGAGATTATCTGAAGGCTTCCTCCTATGTTTCCCATCTGCATCTCTCTCTGGAGTTCTTTCACCCCCTAAAGTGCACTCCTCCCCTCCCTTCCCCTGTATCTTGGTCTTACTCTCAGCTACCTGTCAAACAATATCATTAAGATGTTAGTTGAAAGCAGACATAAGGGATCTCACCGGGATGCTGGAAATGTTCTATATATGGATTTTGGTGATGGTTGCCCATCTCGGTAAATTTACTACAAATCAGTACATTTTACATTGAGAACAGGTGAATTTGACAGCATGCAAACAATACTTTATTTCAGTTGTTAAGGAAAAAAAGATGTCAGGAGATACTGAAGACTGGAAAGTGCACTCCCTTGCTTGGAAAAGCCTTTTGGAGGGGAAGCAGGTGATGGAGAGTGGTAGAATGATGAAGGCAGGGTTTGACAAGCCCGCCCAGGGCACAGATGGTGCTGGGACTAAAGACAAACTCACAGTGTTGGGGAGTAGCCTAACTAGTTACTTCTTGATCATTTGTCATCACTCTGCTTCAGGGAACTTGGGGCTCAACAGGTGTTCACAAGAGGTACCTTGATGCTGGTCCATGAGCTGAGACTGGGCATCACACACTGAAGGAGCTTCTCAGGAGGGGTGCAGAGCAAGAGGTGTGGTCTGTTTCTTGAGAGAGAGGACTGCTGTTTTGTGTCCCCCTGTTTCCTCCCAATTGTGCCCCCATTTACACATGGGAGGAGAGGATCAATGGAGGTATGGCATACTCCCCCTCCCCCCAGAAGGTTTCCAGTCCCTGAGGTCTGTCATAAGAAAAGGAAAGATAAACTGCCTTGTAGGATTCGAAGCTTTGCTCCAAGGATTCTAAATCCCAGAGACTCCACGACTCTGACTTGGAATCCTCTTCTCCACATGTTGTTTCATGGCCCAAAGACCATTCCATTGGTAGGATTATTTGTTTCAGCAGATGTCTCTGTGCTAGAAAGTATGTCAAAATCTACAGTGCTTATCACAGCCAATCTTAATGATTTTTCCTGGCTTTTGGGGTCCCCAGCAACTATCTCCATCTTAACTCTGTGTTTTCTCTCACTACCCTTAACATTGGCTTCTCTGCCTGTACCAGGTTTTCCCTCTTCCCTCTTATACCATGTTCAGCCTTCACTGGTATCCTCTTCCTTGTCTGTGATGATTTCCCTTTACTTCCTTCTCAGGCTGGGTGAGGTGCCACTTCCTCTAAACATCTTTCCCTGACTATTTCTATCCCACAATATTCTTCTATTCCTCTCAACCTAACAATGATTATAATCTGTATCACACAACTTGAAGTTGATTATTCTATTATTCTGTATTTTTCTTATTTTTTTTCTTGTTAAATCTTATGCAAATTGATGCCCCGCCCTACAAAGGTAGGAACTCTGTCTCTTATTCTTTGGTACCTCCCACAGCATGTAGAGTTGTGTTAAGACCTTAAAAATACCCTGTTATTCTCTGCTGGGCTCCCTAAATTTCACTGAGCTGTTACCCTGGGGCTGTGTGATAGCCTTTCTCAAAGGCCACTCTCTACCTCTATGTTTACAGTGATTTTGGGGAGGGTACTAATTAATGACCTCTCTGCAATGGTTTAATGGAGAATACAGCTTCTCTCTTCCCCAATAGGTCTGCATCAGAGGCAACCCTCCCTGACATTTTCTCCACTCTCCCACCTGCTCCTCTCCTTGGGTGAATGAATGGCTAATAGAAATGGCCAAAGCTTGATAATCCTTTCAGCAAATTATAAGAGGATGGACTTGTGTTCCTCAAAAGAAAATGGGCATAGGGACGTCCCTGGCAGTCCAGTGGTTAGGACTCCACGGTTCCACTGCAGGGGGCATGGGTTCAATCCCTGGTTGGGGAACTAAGATCCCTGCATGCTGTGCAGCCAAAAATAAATAAAATAAAATAAAATAGTAATTACAAAAAAAAAAAAAAGAAAATGGGTATATGTCCATGTCTCTCAAACAACAACAACAAGAGCAAAACAAACCGAAAAGGAAATGGGCTCCAGCTTCTCTCTTTTCATTGCCTGCCCCTTGATCAGTGAGAAAGGCCACTTCCCACTTGCTTTCCCACTCAAAGCAAGGTCTTCCTATACTGATGATGGTGTTGGAGGGAGATGGGCATTTTCACTTTCTGTTCCAGCGTTTCCACCTACAACTAACTAGGAGTCTAGTCAGAACTCCCCTTTCCCATCGGCTCTGCCTGTCCTCAATTTGGAGTAGGAGATATGAAGCCAAACTACATACTCCAATCCAGCTGTTCCCAGGAAGCCTAAACCTCCAGCAGGGGGTTATTTAGGTGGTTGCTTAGTCTATTAATAACACCGATATTGGATGTTAATGCTTGGATTCTTGTTCAGATGTCTGTTCTGGCATCTCCACAGCAGTGGAGTGGAAGATGGGTGACTGTTACTTTGGGAGCCCTAATGCTACCTTAAACCCTAATATGAGATAAGTCCAGGAATTGGGTTGACCAGATGGTTGTGTAATTTTAGCTGAGAATGGCCTATCGTCTTAAGTAGGAATGGTCCATGTGGCATTGGAGGATGCATATATGTGTGCGTGTGGTAGAGCTCTCTTTCCCATAGCTATTCAGAGCATCTGTGGGCTGAGATTCTCAAGCAGGCCATCAAAACTGCCAGACCATAAAAGCCTACATTGGCTTTGGGGGGACTCTGCCAATTTGTGCAACATCTGATAAGATGTTCCTGAATTTGTGGTCATCTATGCTATTTAATTCCCTTCCAAACCTCTTGGCCAACATCTGAAACATCTTCCACATCCTGGTCTCCCCCAGCCAGTGTGGAAACAGCTGACAGTGACCTGTCGTTGGCAGCACAGTGCTGGGAGAAATGAGACCCAAAGTTAGCATCCTTTTCAGACGTGAGGACGCATTTCAACATACATGCACAGGCAGTAGAAATATACCCAAACCGGCATTGTCCCAAATCTCACCCCTGCCCATTTAATCTTTGGAAATGGGGCCAATACCTCTCTAGGTTAGTGGTTTTGTGTCTCTTGGCAGTCATTTCCTATACTGGAAACTTCTCCGCCTCTCTCCCTTTCTAGTGGCAGACACACTAATGACTGGGATTGTTCAGGATTTCTGTGAGGGCCCCCTGAACTCTGTACCTTCTCCCGACCCCAGATGGTTCTACATGTAAAAGAGAGAGACGGTGGGATAAAGCATGGACCCTGGAGGGCTTTTCCAGCAGGAAACACATCACCAAGCTTTGTTGGCCTCCTGGCTGAGAGACGTGTTTGTTTTTATTACTAAAACTCCATATTCATAAGCAAAAACATAATAGCAACAACAATCATAATAACACAAGACTGTGCTCAGCCAAGTCTTCATTTCCTGATATGGAGGAGCAAAATGCACCCTCCCGCCTTGGCCCCCTGCTTGCATGGAGGTGAATGAGCTTTGAAAGCCCTTTGATTCTGAATGAGCAGCAGAATGAAAGGGGCTGCATTGAAAGTGAGGAGGCTGAGCCAGCTTGCTGGCCCTCCAGCATCCTCACTGAGCCCAGCGGTGAACCTTTTGGCTCTGCCACTGGCCTGCTAGTTAAATGCGACCACTGAGCAATCACTTGACAGGATTTCCAGCTTATTAAAAATGGAGTGTGGCCACCAGGGATTTGAACAGAATGGTAATAAAAGAGAACCTAATAAAAACTTAAAAACATGCACACGCACATTCCAAGGGAGTGCAATCTTAACACCACCGCACCCCCAAGATTATTTGAAGTATTTGAAGTATTTGAAGACCCAGGATGAAGAAATGAAACTAGAGCTATAACACTGAATTGTTCGCCCTGCACTTTTTTTATTTTCCAAAATTGTTTTCTCAATGAAGCATCAGTGATTGCTTGTTAGGTTGCTTATACCTAATTTACATTTTATATATTTCGAGATGTAGGCAGGCACTCGTATAGATCAGTAAAGGAATATAAACATTCAGACATTCAATAACAAAACTGTGTCTTCTAATTTTAATGAATCAAGTATGTGGCACATGTAGGAAAATCATACTGTCAGCTTCTATAACCTTGGATGGCATAGAGCTTATGACAGGGTACCATTTATCTGTCATTGCCCTCACCTGCTAATGAATAAAAATATAAAAAATAGTTTTTCTGCAAGCCTCCTGATACTGTCGTTTTGCTACTTCTCTGTGGTTTCTTCGTAGGTAACCTTAAAAGAGATCTGGTTTTCAGTGTAATGATTGAAACATGTAAGATGTCCCCCAATTTTATTATATAGGTGACTGTTTCTTGCTGCCTATTATTCAGCTACCTTTTCTACATTTTCACATTTTCCTCTGGAAGAGCAGTGCTGGCTCCCCTCTTCTGGAGCACTGAGAGACTGTTGGTGCCGTATTTATTACACCTGCTTCTCAATGTGAGTAGGGTTACAAAGAGGTCAGCATAGGGATTATTGAGTCACCCTCGGATTGGCCAGTGGTGACTGGTAGCTTCAGCAGAACATCTAGGAGTCAGATTCCAGAAGCCAGATTTTCCTTATCAGGCAGAAGGGTGCGGTGGGGAGCGCTGAGCACCAGCAGGCAGGGGACCCACCTCGCTCTCCCTCTTCTGCTAACAACTGTTTCACTTTAGACAAGACCTTTCATGTCTTTGTCCTTCTATCTCTTCATCAGGGACATGGGGGTGGGTGAGGGAGGGCTTGATAATCTCTAGGCTCGGCTTTGACACTCTGATCATTTGATTAGAGAATCAGAAAAATCTGAGAGGCTCTCCCAGGCTCGGCTAGCTCACTGCCTCATGTGATAGCAATTCTATACCAACAGCACTCCAGATAAAAGGCAACCTGGTCCAAATCAATGATAAAATGATAACTTATTTAGGGAGTGCTTTCTGTGTGGCCTCTAACACATATAACTGAAAGAAGGATCTCCACTTATTTTCTGCCCAGAGATTGAGGAAGAGGCTCCGTGCCCCTGATGAATCTAGGGACAGGACAGGAATAAAGACACAGAAGTAGAGAATGGACTTGAGGACACGGGGAAGGGAAGGGTAAGCTGGGACGACGTGAGAGAGTAGACTTATATGTACTACCAAATACAAAATAGATAGCTAGTGGGAAGCAGCCGCATAGCACAGGGAGATCAGCTCGGTGCTTTGTGACCACCTAGAGGGGTGGGATAGGGAGGATGGGAGGGAGACGCAAGAGGGAGGGGATATGGGGACATATGTATACATACAGCTGATTCACTTTGTTATACAGCAGGAACTAACACAAAATTGTAAAACAATGATACTCCAATAAAGATGTTAAAAAAAAAAAAGCAAGGGGCTGTGTGGAGGTTTGTTCACCATTATATTCCAAATGCCTAACAAGGTGCTATAGGAAGTGGATAAATATCTGTTGAATGAATGCATGAATGAAACATTCATAGGGTCTTTGTGTGGTTAAGGATATTTAAGAGATCTCTGGCTTCCTAATGGGTCAGTTTCTGATCCCAGGAAAAGCCCAACGGGACATAATTTGTAAATGAGGGGAAGGGCCAGGGAGGGAAAGGTAAAGGAAAGGAATTAACATTGCTCTGAATAATAATATGAGTCTGGCTGCATTGTGAATTAAGACTCAGGAAAATATTTCTCTTCTTCACCACTGGCAATTTCTGAGAATGAATGTTA